>NW_018397263.1:5117857-5263501 GCF_002168275.2 Theobroma umbraticum
TAATGACTAAATTAAGATAAATAAACATAAAATTAAAATAATTTAATAAAATAAAATAAATAGAAAAATATCTAAAAATAACTAAATTCTAACCTAAACTTAAAAACTTACCTAGCTTTTAAGAACAATTTGAGATAAAAAAAATTTTATTTCATAGAATTATCAATGAGACATAATTAATGGAGTTTAACTTAAGATATAATGACTATTCACTTGTGATGGTCATAATGATGAAGGAAGTAAGGTGATTGAGGATCCTCTGATAGAGGAAACATGGTTTTTAGAATCGTAGGTCCTACCATTATAGAAATAACAAGATTTAGCAAGACAACAAGGAAATCAACAACAAATTTTGAAGAAGAGCAAAGATAAAAGCAAGAATGGACTCAATAATGTGGAAAAGCTAACCAAGTAGGTCAAAATTTGGCTTTGATACTATGATGAGAGTGAAAGAGAAAAGAAAATTTGGGGATTTTTTTTATATTTTTGACTATGAGAGTTAAGTAACTGAGTCACTCTTCAAGGTATTTAAACATGTGTAAAGTAGACATTATTTACAGTAATACCACTAATAGATTAACAAACTATGAAACTAAATAACCTTACTAAACATATTATTTACAAATAAACCATATAGAAGGACACGTGTAATTTCCAACATCAACGAATGAGTTACCCTCTCATAATGTTTGCACAATAGATATTTCACCAATCAAATCAATTAAGGCATCAAATTCATTTAAGATGGTCAATTTATCCCACGGTCCCTTTTCAACATTGTGAGCCTATGAGATTGCAACTGTGAAATCAAACTTCGTATCCATATAGAAGGAGGACGAGAATAATTGTAAAACATGTTTTATGATCATGATTTCCACATAATTGGAATCTTGAGTGCTTAAAGGTACAAAGAAGAATAACATAGTCATTCAAATCATTAAAGAAACCCCTTACAGCCTACAACACTCAGTTTTTCCCTAGCATAACTATTGACATTGAATTTGTGCTCTTTAACATGTTAAGGCTGCCACGATATGTTAAGTCTCCTAAGAAAAAGAATGTAACTTTTGATAGATTTCCAACGTTCCTGCCACCACCCAATTTCGTCAATCGAGTTTGTTTTATTAAAGGTACAAATCCATAAATGGGAGCACATTTTGATGAGGAAAAATATCTCCATACTTTCCCACTACTTCTCTTTGAAAATTGCTTTATTCCTAGTTAACCATAATGACCAAAGATTAGACCAACATATCATTATTCATTGCCTTCTCATTGTTTTGTCATGAATACAATCTTCCTAAAACTAGATGTGATTGGCTATGGACTTGGGGCACACTCATGAAATTCCTCACTTATTGAGTACCATGCACCAAACGATTTAGTTGAAAGAGCAAGTCAAGAGAATATGCGAACAAGTCTCAATCTCACTTTTGTACCAAGTGTATGATAGTTGGGCATTGTCAAAATGGACTCCTTTTTCTTTTAGGAACGGCTTGGTTAGTATAGAGTGAAATATGGCCAACCAAATGAAACACTAATCCTTAGGGGGAATGGTGATTTTCCATAAGGAAGAGAACAAAGCTTGTCGATCGCCATGATTAGAATTGAACAAGGATGTGAAGGCCTTAATCGAGAAACTCCATCTCGGATTATGCTTGCATATTAGTTTTTCTTCCTTGCCCAGCATTAACACAATATTATCCAAAATATTAAGCAACTCATTATAAGAATCAAGCTTCCATGAGTATAAGACTCTTTAGAAAGGAATAACCCACTCCAACATTCCATAGGTAAATTACCTTGGCATCCTTGTCCAAGGCAAGCAAAAAAAGGCAAGGATATGTGTTTTTTAGTAAAGGTGGAAAAAAAGCCAATTATCCTACCAAAAGTAAACATTGGAGTCATTCTTAACAATCCACCTACTAGAGTCAAAACCAATAAGTCCATGCACACCATTGGGGGGAGGGGGGAAGATTAATAAAGCTATTCCTTATTGCTAACTTTCACCTTGGGTCACTAGTTGAATGAAGCCAACTAATTTTCCTTCTACTATACTTGTTAAAAATAAGGTGTCTCCATAGAGCATCTTTTTCCACACCATATTGCAACCACCATTTGCATAAAATTAGTGTGTTTTTATGGCCAAGACTAGTGATTCCAAACCTTTCATATTTCTTTGGCTTACAAACTGTAATCCTTTTGACTTTTGAAATCTTTCTCTTATCAATTCCCATCCCTCATAAGAATGAACTCCTCAGTTGCTCAATCCACTTAATAACACATTTGAGTGCATGAAAAACTCATAAGTAATATAGAGGTAGTGAATTGAGAATAGAGTTAATTTTCTATCAAAGCATAGATATTTCGTTTGCCAACATGCTAGGTGGTTCTTGAATTTAGCTATCATCGAGTTTGATGTTTTAAGGTTCCTTAAGTAGGTGCCAAGAGGTAGGCCTAAATAGATGAAAGGTAGAGAACTTAATCCACATTATAGAACAACAGCCATATCAATCCTTATGTCATTGTCAATACTGCTTGGATATACACAAGACTTATCAAGATTGATTTTATACTAAAATGAGCTTTAAGCATTGCAACAATCACCTAACATTAAGTGTTCCATTATGGCTAAGCCCTATGGAAATGATAGTCTTTAACAAATTCAAGGTGGGTGGTAACTGTGTTTAATGTAGTGAAATTATTACCCAAAAAATACTATATTTGTTTAGCCCATATGAGAAAAAATTAGAGTGTCTCAATTGCCATCATGGAAAGAAATAGAGAAAGGAGGTCCCTTTGTCGAAGTGTGCAAAAAATGGAAAACTCAGGTGTGGCTGAGCCATTTACCAAAATAGAGACTCAAACAGTGGAAATGAATTCATAAATCCATTTATGATATTTTAGTCCAAAACCCATGAATTCCATGATAATGACAAGGAAGTCCTAATCCACACAATTAAAAGCTTTCATAAAGCCATTTTTCGCATATTGTTAATGATTTCATTTGCAAGCATAATGCCATCTGAATTCTAATAGCCAGTGACAAAGGCACTTTGAATGTCACTGATCATTGTGTAGATGACACACTTGAGATGGTTCGCTAAGAGCTTTGCAATTGTCTTGTATAAAGATTTAATATGGCTAATCGACTTGTACTTTTAAGAGTGGTTAGATTTGGGACCTTCAAAATGAGGGGCAATGAATGAGTACTTTAGGTCTTTCTTAAGTCTCTTTATCATCAGAAACTCAAAGACAAATTTAAAAAGTTCAACACATACTAAAGACTAAGATTTCTTAAAGAAATTTAATTTAAAGCCATTAGGCCTAGTGGCTTTAGAGCCATTACCATCCCACATTGCACTTCTAAGTTCCTCCATAGTGATGGGTGCATTAAGGTTTAATGCATCACACTTGGACATCATTTTCAAAGGAAGTGCATAAAAAGAACAGGATTAATGATCGCTATAAAACAATATTTTGAAGTAATCAAACAGGGCTTTTTACACCTTTTTAGGCTTTGATCCAATAGGTATTCCACATGATACTAGCCATGAGATTGTTTCAAGATCAAGCTTTCACCTTGCATTGGAACAATTTAGTGTTCTTATCATCTTCTCGAATCCACTCGATGCATGATTTTTTCCTTTAACTAGATTCCCTATACCTTATGGATGTCCATAACTCCTTTATAGTGTATTTTTTGGTAGCCGTTTTATTTAGGGTGAGATCCTTAGAGTTGCCAATCTCATCAAGGTATCCAATTTGCACTCCATAACATTAATAGTGGAATCAACATTCCCAAAAACCTCTTTCAATGCCTCAAAAAAGACCGGAGACAATTAAGTTTCACTTTCAGACAAAACTCTATATTCCCTTCCATTTCCATGTATTTCCATTTATCATAAAAGATTCCCATAAAATTATTGGCCAAATATTAATAGTCCAAAAACCACAATGGTCTAGATCCTCAATCAAGATCTTTAGAATAAAGAAGTATAGGAAAAATGGTCATGCAAGGCTTTTCTGTAGCACTATTGTCTAAGGGACCAAAATTGGAAAAGCCACTTGAAAGAAATAAAAAAGGAATCCAAATGACTACGTTTTGCGTCTGGGCCAAACCAAGTAAACTTTTTGCCTTCAAGAGGCAATTCAGTCAATTCATAGTAATAAATGAAATCATTAAAGTCGAGAGCACTTGTACGAGTCATAGTACATCCCATTCTCTTCTTATTACCTTTGATTGTATTGAAGTTCTTGTCTACATGAAAAAATTTGTGGGCTCAAAGCTCATCCTATAAAATATTATTGTCTTGTATGCCATAGGCATAAATTTATCATGTATGATCACTGTGGAGCTAGAGAAAATAGATTTGTCCCAAATAATGAGAAAACCCTAATTCTACCCTTTATGGAACTATGAACCCATTTCAAATAACTTGTGGACCATAAATGCTCAACAATATTATCAACAATGTTTGAAAGTTTAGATTCTTGGATTATAAGCATATCTACCTAATAATTATAGGCTTCTTTCTTGGCAATTCTAATCTTAACAAAGCACCCGAAGCTCTTTACATTTTGTGACATAATAAACATGATGAAACAAAAAATAGCAATAGCCTAAGTCTTGAAAAATTAAAGAAAATAGTGCAAGCATGAAAAAGGGAGGCAATAACAAAACTTAATGATAGCATATCGAAATAATCACAGAATCCAAAAAATCATTAACTGAATTCAACATTATATAGCCAAAGGAATAATCAACAATACATCTGGTGCTGCATGACAGCAGGAAGAAACCAACTAAAAATTAAAAATACTATGAAAATTTCCAGTGCAAAAAGCTTCAGCACAAATATTTACAAGTTATCTTCCCAAAAGTAATAAATATTCACATGAAACTAATTTACTAATAGAATACTGTAAAGGAAACAGAAACAAAATAGTGGCTAGACCAAACAAATTGCAATATGAGAGGAAATTGGCAGCCAATGATAGGTGAGCTTCACTTATCTTTTCTTCTTCTTGAAATTCATTTTACAGTTTTCTCCACAACCTTCAATTTGTTTAAAATTTCTTCCTTGAACACTTTGGTGGAATACCCATACACCAAATATATTGTACTTCCCTCGTAATCACATAATTTTGATTGATAATATATCCATCCAATATTGATGTATCCTCTACCAAACTATTCGAGTTAGGAGAAATAATTTTCTTGCTTAAGCACTTAATTCTTTTCTTCCTTACCTTTCTAAATCTCTTAGCTTTCCTGGTCTTAATGATACAAAAGTATATTATTAGATTATTATTATCTAGGTCCCATGTGGGAATTATAGGATAAAGTAATAGTTTTAGTTTATTTGTAGTCCCACACGAGAAATAAAATAATAGTTTTAGTTTACTTGTAGTACCACATGGGAAAAATAAGAAAGCTCTCTTCCTAGGAATATTTATATAAACCCCTAATGGATTAAGTGTTAGGTATCAAGTTGAGAATAAATAAAAAATATTTTCTTAAATGAATAGTGTTTATTCCCTTTAGACTCTTTTCAAAAGAGCAAGAGGTTATAGTATCTTTGATTTGGCCAACCAAATTTGGAGTTTGTCCATTTTTTACCTTAGTGAGGTTTCTTTCCTCGCCAAGATTGGTGTCCTCATGACGTCTTGATGTCAGTTTAGTATAAGAGTAGAAGCATCATTATTTGTTACGTAGTCTAGGTTCTTATTGCTATCGAATTTCGACTATCCTTATTCAGGTACTTTTATATCTTTTATTGTTTTATAATTCTATCATTATTTTTTCCTATATCACTACATCATCATCACAATATTATTGCCATATTATCACTGCCATAACTGGCGTTCTTCATTTGAGCCAAAAAATGCTACCAAGACACCAAAATGATCATCAAAGAAATGTTCATGAGATTGAGATTGAGGAATTACATTGCTAAATTCAAGAATTACATGAGCGACTCACAACACGTGATGATGCTCAAATCAACCATAGTAACTATAATGAAAAAGAGGATAATGATCAAGAATTGTCTTTCAATGAAAAAGTACCTATATGTCATCTAAGAATCATTGTTACTAGAGATTTAGGAATTAAGGTTGATATTTCTGAGGTTGAAGAAAGACTTCACCCTAATGACTTTCTTGATTGGGTCTACACAGTGGAAAGAGTTTTCTAGCTCAGGGATGTTCTCGATGAAAAATGTGTGAAGCTTATTGCAATCAAATTAAAGAAGCATGCTTTTATTTGGTGGGAAAATCTTAAACAACAATGAGAAAGAGAAGGCCATAACAAGATCAAAACATGGGTGAAGATGTGTCAAGAACTCAAGCATAAGTTTGTTCATGAGCACTATTAACAAGAAATTTTTCTTAAATTTCATAACTTGAGGCAAAGAATATGTCGGTGGAAGAATATACAATAGAGTTTCAACAACTTCACATGAAGTGTGATGTCCATGAACTTGAAGAGCAAACTATAGCTTGTTATCTTAGAGGTCTCAACATTGAAATTGCAGATGTTGTTCAACTACAACCATATTAGAGCTTAAAAGATGTCATTTTATTAACATTAAAGATTAAGAAGCAATGATCACGAAAAAGCTCATTAGTAACCATTTTGTCTACAAAGATGAACTTTTCCAAAACTTCAAATAATAATGATAAAAAAACCTACTTCTACTAGTGCTTCTAATGTCAATAAGAAGTGTTTTAATATCAAAGATTTTGGCATATTGCTTTTGATTGTCTGAATGGTTATAAAGGAAATGGCTTGATCAATGTGAATTTATTTACTAAATACATGAAACCTTAGAGATGTTGCAATCCTTATTTGATTACTTTAACTCAATGAGTAAAAATAATACTAAATGCTAACTGTTACCGAAGACTATTCAACATAATTATATTATATATTGAAAATAAACCTTATAATTAAGTTGACAATTAATTATGAAAAATATTAATGGTTATTTTATCATGACATTTGGCCATCAATGTTTCTATTTTCTATATTATTTGAAAGGAAAGATATATTATTTATTGAAAAAATAAGTACATAGGGTCATCATGAAAAGATGATGAAAATAAATTTGAATAGTCCATCCATACAGTAAGGTCAATATCAATTGACAATTTGGAAACCTAAATCTCAGTTTTGATGGTTCATCTATTTAAATCATGTTAATTATTAAAATATTTTTATATTAGTATTTTAAAATTTATTTAAATTAAAATATAATATTTATTAATGGAATAATATTCTCAAAGAGACCAAACCTTAAAATCATGTCCAAATTCAACTAGAATCAGAAACGCAAGCCTAGGCGGATGATTTAACTAGTAGACACTTGTAAAAATAAGAAAGAGCCAAGACTATAACACCCAATATCCTTTGAAATCTGACATAAATATAAACTAGCCGCACACTTCCATAACTAAGGATAGCAATGGAGTACGACAGGGGTGTGGATTGTCTCATCTGCCCGGGACATTTAAAACCTCTCATCCTGCCACAAATGTTATATTTTTGCCCCTGCCCTTACTTTCATCATTTTTTTCAAACATCCATAATCATCTCATCAATATTTTTTTCATAGAAATGATTTTAATTTAATTATTAACAAAAAAAATCATGAAACAAATGTGCTTTCCTTTGTATTATTAATAACTATATTTTTTTTGATAAATTTTACATGTCACTTTACATAACAATGTACAACTACCCTTGTTTTAAATCAAATAAAAGTACTAGATTTAGTATAATTTTCAAAATATTTATAAAATTAAATAATAATCCTAATCATAATAAGTTTCATCCTTTCAAATTCAACATAACGATTTAAATGTAATTAATTATAAATCTCTAAACATATTCATGTAAAGTTATTTAAAAAAAATACTAGTATAAGTGAGGTGGACAGGGATGAGGCAATCATTGTTAGACATTGAGTTATAGATAGAGAAATAAAGAGCTGAAGTCTGATAATAAGATGAAGGGCCAAAATTGTTGAAGTCCAAAGATTGAAGCTAATGAAGACCAAAAGAGGAACGAAGTTACATAGAAGTCACATGACTCATATTTTATTTATTACAAAGTTTTATTTTTTATTGAATCATTGTTACTATAATAGTAATTAGTTAGTTAACCTTGTAATTAATCAGTTAGTTGGTTGTTAGTTTTCTTTTACTCTTCCAACAAACTATTATAAATCGTTTCTTTATAAGTAGTTTTGCTCAATGAAGATTTAACAAATTTTTCAACTACTCTTCATTCTTTCATCTCTTGATACTTCAATTTATCATTTTTTCAGTTTCTCTTATTCGACTTTCAACATGGTATCAAACCATTCAATCTTATAGTGATTGACTCTGGTTCAAGCAATACTTAACATTTCTTGATTTCGAATCAGCATTGAATCTTAGCAACAAATTTTAAAGATTCTTGGGTCATTCTTGATTCTTTACATCTAGAGTTTTGGCATCAATGGCAGATAACAAATTTGTTTTATCTTCTTTTGAGGATTTGCAAATGGCAAACACAACAAATTTAAGGAAAAATGTTTCATCAACTGAGAATCCTCAATCACCACTTTAATAGCATCACAATGAACATCTTCGATCATTAGTGATAAACTCTAAATTGTTTACAGATAATTACGTAACTTGGTGTAGATCATTCTTACTTGCATTGTTTACTAGGAATAAACTTGGTTTTGTCAGTGGTATTAAATTGAAACTAGAACCTACAAATTCTCTGTTTGAACAATGGAAAAGTGTAATGACTTAATTGTGGCTTATGTATTAGAGTCTATTACTACATAGCCTTAATAATCTTTTACATGGACAATGCTATGGAAATCTAGAATACTCTAAAATAGAATTTTGCATAGTCGGATGAAACCAAGGTCTACAATTTGTAGTATACACTAGGTAATGTTACAAAGGGTATTAGATCTATACATGCCTATTTCATTGAGTTGAAAGACATCTGGGAGGAAATGAGAAATTTCAAATCCTGACACAAGGTATGAATGTGAGAAATGTAATCCAAATTGCTTGAGGAAATACACTGAATAATGCCAAAAAGATATGACTTTCAAGTTTTTAAATGGGTTAAATGATACATATTTGAGAATCAGGTCTCAAATTATCTTGATGGATCATATACCATCTTTTTATCAGGGTTTATAGCCTAATCTGAATGGAAAAAACTTAAAGAAATCTGTTAGTGCAGGCTCATCCATTTTTGGAGTTTTTAGTAGCTATGGCAGTTGTATCAAAAGGGAAAAAGAAGCTTAAGAAAGATATTATATGTTCACACTTCAATAAAAGGGTTCATAGCAATAAAAGGTATTATAGAATAATTGGATTCCCTAATGATTTCAAGTTCACTAAGAGAAAATGAGCAGGTTTTAACAAAAGGAAATCTATTATGAATCATGTCTTTATTGGAAATGTAAATGACATAGAAAAGCTACAGTATGACCATTAAAATGAGACTGAAGGTTTAGATATTGTTTTTGGGTCATTGACACAGATATCCATGATAAGGCAGCAAGTTCATAAGTTGATGTGTTTTCTCAATGAAAGTAGTTTGATTATTAATGAAGATAAAATTCTTCAGGTCAATCTTACTTTAGTTAACCCTTCAACAACCTCTCAGCAAACCAAACATTCCCTAGTAAATTCTTCTTTTGCAAGTATTGTTTCTAGTGTTGTTTGTTTTAATACGGCTAATAATCTTCCTACTAGATATAAACATGTGAATACTTTCATGCTTAAGAACAGTTCCATGATTATAGACACAAGAGCAACAAACCATGTATCTTGTACCTTTGATAACTTCACTTATGCTAAACCTACTGTCAATCATTATGTCCAGCTTTTAAATAACATCGAGACCTTGTTTCACATAGTGGTATAGTAAAAGAAACCTCATTGCTCACCTTAAAAAATGTTCTGTATGTACATAATTTTAAATTCAATTTGATGTCAATTTCTCAGCTCATTGATTCATTATCAAATGATGTATTCTTCACTGATAAAATCTACAATATTCAAGATCTTAACTCTTGGACAATGACTAATGTAGCTAAGGTGTGCTCAGGCCTATATCTCATCCAGAATAACAAGGAAGAAAAAGATTTGTCCAAATTCAATCTTAAAAAACTAGTTAAATCTTCAATTATTTGTTGTGTGCTTTGCTTATGTGATGTGAAATATGCTCAAAATTAAATGTAAAATACAAGCAAAATTACATACAAATGCATATGATCACAACAAGTAATAAAGTGCTTAATAGAGTGTCGATCCCTCGAGGAGTTGGTATACTAGTTGCTGCTAATTACTAAAATTAAAGCATGCTAATTTTATCTTAGCGTAAAATTTTGAGAAATGATTAAAAAGTAATCTAATTAACTAATTCTAGTCTAAGAAGTGAAAATAACAAATTGAGGTAAAAGTAATGGTTGAATAGTCTAGGATTATGGTATCCTTTAATATTTCACTTGAAATGGTGTTTGCTTAATCACTTAATCTTAATGGAAATTGATGCTAGTCTAGAATCCTAAAGAATGTGTAATTCTCCATTAAGATATTACACAATTGCCTAACTTAATTACATCACTATATGTCTATAGGAAATAACTAAATTAAGTCTTTAAGCCAAGATTCTAAAAATTGACTACATGTGGAAACTAGGCGTATGTCTACCCTAATTGCACATCAAACACTTAAATTCATTTCTAAGTGTAGTCAACACACATTACCCAAATCAAGGTCTAATTTAAACTAACTCTCTTAAGCATCATCTAAATACCTAAACACATTTAAATGGTGATCAAACAAATAAATGGGCAAAAAAATCATATTTGAGTAAACATCAATGTTTCCATAGAAAACGAGTAATAAACCAACACGATATCCAAGCTACATATTAAAATACACCATAACCCTAGATTAAGAGTTCTAGCTCAACATATTCAAATACAAACACAAATCTCAGCAAAATGAAGCATTTCTACAAAAGGAGTTAGAAAGAGAAAATCAAGTCTAGAGTGAGAGAACATCTAAAGTAACTTTTTTATCCTTTAATTTCTTGATTTCCTCTACTTTTCCCTTGTTGGTTCCAGCCTCTTTTTTTTGAAATTAGTGTTTGAATCTTCCTTCATATATGAGGTAAAAAAATTGTATTTATACCCTCTTTATTGACTATTTGATGCAAGATCGAATGGCCAATAATGTGCAGAGTCACTTGTTGGTGCCTAGGCACTCAAGGTTCTATCCTTGACCTTTCAAGGTGTTGGGCAGCACCTTGGGCACCTAGGCGCCCAAGCTACTGTTCACACTGCATGCAATCTACTACAGTCATTTAAATTCCTTTAGATATTTGACCATGATTATTTATGAATTGGGTGAAGTGCTACGCATCAGCATTGTATCCCTTCCTCTTATCTTTCCATAGGTCCAAGAATCTTGTTGATGGGAGTTTTGTTGTTCAAAATATGCTCCGATTACTGTAGCATGGTTTGAGCTCAACTTAAGCAAAAGTGCACGATCTTTGGCAGATTTGACTTACAAGCTCTTTTACACCTTCACCAACATAGGGTACAATCAATAGAAGGTACAGAAAAGACTTAATAACATGAAAATAGACTCAAATTACTTAATTAAACTACTAAAGCATCATAAAGTATATACTAAGAAAAATGTAAAAACAAGGTCTAAATTAATTAAAAACAAGAGGAAATTAGTCATTTTAAAGCTAAAAAAAATGCAAGATAACTCTACAAAATAGAGTTATCACACCCCTAAACTTAACTTTTTGCTTCTCCTCAAGTTAAACTTTAAAAATAAAAACTTAAACAAAGAAAATATCTAACTAGAATTAGGTTGCGCCAAATTAACGATTACCTTTATATTCCTCATAAGTCATCTCATTTTCTCGCAACTCAAAGCAAACATAAATATTATTCAAGTTCACATTTTTGCTTACATGCAATCCCATTCTCGAATGAATTCCCATGTGTGTGTGCAATCTTTTACAATGAACCATTATTCAATCCAGAGAAATTTATGCTCATGCAAAAGTGAAATTAGTCTTGAGTTTCATATGTTTGCTTTTCGTTCCTCTCTCCATTAATGTAGACTCACACTTAATTAAGGACCCTTAGGACTTTATTCAGCTTGTAACGCATGGCTGGGGTGAAGGTAGGATATAGGGTATTATGGGGTTCAATTCACCCTAAGCACATAGTCAATCTAGGACCTATTTAGAGCTTTATTCTCTTTCACCCAGTATACTTCTTTTACACAACTTTTTCTTCTATTCAACACTTCATTCTTTTTCTTCCTTTTTTCTTCTTCTCAATTATCACACCTTCAAACTTATCTCTTTTATTAAGTAGTGAGATGAATACAAACATGTTGAACTTTTAATCACTTTTCATCTTTACTACTTTTTTTTGTTCACTATTTAGCTCAGTTCACTTCTTAAATTGACTTATGCTCTTAGGAGTGAGGGATGCAAAAAATTGAAACATTTTATATAAGGGTCTAGGCAAATAATGAAGCGTTGAAACAAAGAAACGGTTACATTAGGCTCAAAGGGGTATTATAGGGATAAATATAAAGCAAGTTGGCTTGAAAGGCTCAATCGGTCCAAGGATGGTTTAAGTCATTTCCTTAACTAAGTATAGCCTAGGATTTCGCCCTAAGAGAAACTCAAACAAATTCTAGAACTCAAGACATTATTCAAAAATTTACATTCACATAAATCTTCTGTAAATGTACACAATAATTAAATGCAAGAGATATAATGCTCAAATTATGGAAAATCTCATCCTACAATGATACTTAACATGAGAGTTGAACATAATACTCAAATAATATTCACATTTACTAAGAGTAAAAGAGTACAAGATAACAAAATTTCATCATTGTATAGGTGAATCAAAGAAATTGGTGTAACTAACTCTAGCTAATTTTCAATTTTCAAAGGAGGCATCAGATCTTCCAACCCTAGCCAATTTTTTTTTTTCAAAATAAGCAAAATATCAAATGATAAACAACTTAACTAAACTTAAAGTCTAAAAACATAAATGCATAAAAAAGAAAATAAAGTTTAAAAACAAAAAAGTTCCCCCCAAACTTAGAATTAACATTGTCTTCAATGTTAGAAAGTAGAGAAGAAAAGTCAAGAATGCTCCTTTAGGTAACGAAGATCCTCTAATCTTCCTCTTCATCCTCATTATATCTAAAGTTGTTGGGAGGATCCCTTAAGGTGAAAAAAATCTAAAAAAGAAAAATAAAAAAAAATCAATTAATGGGAAAATCATAAAAACAACTTTCAAATAAAAGGATTAACAATTTCAAAAACTTGAATTACCTCCCCATAAGCATTTCTTTATAGTTATTGGTTTAACTGATTCACCCCTTTTTACATTTCTTCATCCACAACATACGGCTTTAGGCTTATTCCATTAACCACAAGTGCTCTAATAACATCACTCTCTATCTCTGTTATCCCATATAAATAGATCTTGATCACTTTAAAAGAACCCAATCATCTTGCCTTGCGTTTCATGGTAAAAGTTTGAAGCTAGGATTACTGAGTGACTCTTCTTGTCCAACATGAAAATTGAGATAACTATGAGGAGGTGGACAATGCTCCTCAAGTGACTATTCAATTTCGATATGTGGAAGTGGCAACTTTAAGCCAAAGGTTGGCATTTGATCACTTAGAGGTGGAGAAATATGCTTACCCTTTCCATTCGAAAATAACTAACTAAAGAGGCAAAATGCTTAATTGCATTGAAAATATTGAACTCAACTATCTCCTTTCTAAGTTTAAAGGTTATCTTGCCTTTATTCACATCAATGATTGCACTTGCAGTCACCAAGAAAAGTCATCCCAAGATTAGAGGAATGTCAACATCTTCTTTAAATCTCAAGCACAAGAAAATCCATCAAGATGTAAATATGCCCCACTTTAACTAACACATCCTCTATAATGCCACTTGGGTGCTTCTATTTGCTAATTGCAAGGTGACTGAAGTAACCTAAATGCCCTTAAGTCCTAGATTTCTAGCAGCAAACAAAGGCATTAATGACACATTAGCAGCTAGATCACACAAAGTTTTAAAAATTTAAAACCTCCAATCACACAAGGCATAGAAAAATTCCTTGGATCCTTTAGCTTTGGTGGAAGCTTGTTCTGAATAGCAGCACTACACTCTTTAGTGAGTGCCATTATCTCATACTCACCCAATTTCCTTTTCCTTGTCAAAATATCCTTTAAAAACTTAACATATGAAAACATTTGCCCTAAAGCTTCAGTAAAAGGGTGTTGATGTGGAGCTTCTTGAACACGTTTAGAAAGTTTTGAAATTAAGCATCCAAGTTTTGTTTTTGGAAGTGTTGAAGAAATAAAAGAGAAAGGTGTGTTACCGATGCATCTTTGACTACACTTGCTTGTCTAACTTTCCAACTTGTATTCATTCTTAATTAGCTTTTTTTGTGGCTTTTCACTCTTACAACTACCTTCAACCTCTTTCCCACTCAGAAGGAATACTGTAATACAAGGTTCTTTGCCTTCCCTTTTAAGATTAGGTTTAGTATTACTCGGTAGGGTACCTTAAGGTTTAAGGTTGACAACATTGGCTAATTGCCCTACTTAAGTCACAAGATTTTTTAATAAAGTTGTTTGACTATGAATAAGAGCATCTGTCTTAACCATATATTGCATGAACAACTCGTCCATGGATGACTTCTTTTCTTGCATTGGGGGTTTAAGTTACAATGGAAAACCCGAAGGAAAATGTGGTCGTGGAGTTGATGAAGAACTTTGATTGTTGCTTCAAGTGAAGTTGGGGTGATTCCTCCACCCTAGATTGCATGTGTTGGAGTATGGGTTGTTTTTTTACCTATTCCCCACAAATTGCATCGACTCGGTACTTATATGACATTAATCGCTTAAGTGTCCCTTGCCATAATAATCACAAGTAATAAAAGGACTCTATACTAAGTGGACTCCAAAGGAATTTCAGTGAGAGTGGCTACATCAATAGTCAAAGCATTAATGGTGTCCAACTCATGAACACCCACTACCCTCCTTGGTGAGGTCCTCTTCGAATGCCACTGATAGTTGTTACAGGCCATCTCCCTCAATGAATCAAAAGCATCATCAATCAACTTAGCCATGAAAGCACCGTTAGTTGTGGTATCAATGGTAGTTCGAATTGGATTCAACAACCCATTAAAAAATGTTTGCACTTGTAACCATTTTGGTCGACCATGATGTGGGCATCTCCGAAGTAAGTCCTTATACGTCTCCCATGATTTGTATAAAGACTTAAAATCCAACTGCATGAAAGAAGTAATATCATTCCTTATTTTTGTAGTCTTCGCCTAAGGGAAGAGCTTGACTATAAACTTTTATGCAATGTTGTTCCAAGTAGTTATGGAGTTGGTGGGAAGAGAATTCAACCAAACTTTGGCCTTATCCCGTAATGAGAAAGGAAACAACCTCAGCAAAATGGTGTCATCAGTAACCCCATTATGCTTAAAGATTTCATAAATCTCTAAGAAATTTGAAATATGCATGTTCAAATCATCATATAAAAGGCCTTAAACTGAACAAATGTTTAGATCATTTGAATTATGGTTGATTTAATCTCAAATTTGTTGGCTTGAATTTCTGGCCTTCTAATGCTTGAATGAAGTCCTTGAACTAGTAGAACAACATAATCCCTCAATGATCAATAATCCATTACATGTCCTTGAATTTGCTGCCCACCTTGATTCTTAGCCATTATATCCAATTGATTGGAGTCCTGTGAATTTTGTCTAAGTAATCATTATAAGGTCTTCTCGATTTTTGGATAACAAGGGATAATTTCCAAGCTGCTTACTCTTCTTATACACTAGCCAAGAAGTACTTGAAAATAAAGAAAACAAAGCTTGAATTAAGAATAGCTTGCCTAGTATTAATATTAGCAAAAGAATAGAAAAACAACTCCCGGGCAATGGTGCCAAAAACTTATTGTGTCCTTTGCTTCTGTGATGTGAAACGTGCACAAAGTTAAATGTAAATTACATGCAAAGATTACGTACAAGCATACATGATCGTAACAAGTAATAAAGTGGTAAATAAAGTGATGTCCTTCGTTTGTGTGATGTGAAATGTGCTCAAAATTAAATGTAAATTACAAGCAAAGATTACGTGCAAGCATACATGATCGCAACAAGAAATAAAGTGGTAAATAGAGTGCCGGTCCCTCGAGGAGTTGATTTACTAGTTGTTGCTAATTACTAAAATTGAAACAAGTTAATATTATCCAATCAACCAATTTTGAAAAATCATTAAAAAGTAATCTAATTAATAATTCTAATCTAAGAAGTGAAAATACAAATTAAGGTGGAAGTAATGGTTTAACAATCTAGGATTATGGTATCTTTTAATATTTCACTTTAAATGGTCTTTGCTTAATTACTTAATCTTAATGGAAATTGATGCTAGTCTAGAATCCTAAAGCATGTGTAATTCTCCATCGAGTTATTGCAAAATTACCTAACTTAATTGAATTACTATATGTTTATAGGAAACAACTGAATTAAGTTCTTTAAGCTAAGGTTCTAAAAATTGACTATATGTGGCAACTAGGCGTATGTCCACCCTAATTGCACATCAAAACAATTAATTTCGTTTCTAAGTGTAGTCAACACACATTACCCAAACAATGTCTAATTTAAATTAAGTCTCTCAAGTATCATTTAAATACCTAAACAGATTTAAATGGTGATCAAGCAAATAAATGGGCATTAAAATCATATTTGAGTAAACATCAATGTTTCCATAGAAAATAAGTAATAAATCAACACATTATCCACGCTACATATTAAAATCCAGCATAACTATAGATTAAGATTTCTAGCACAACAAATTCAAAATATAAACACAAATCTTAGCAAAATGAAGCATTTTTATAAAAAAAGTTAGAGAGAGAAAATTAAATCTAGAGTGAGAAATTCTCTAAAGTAGCTTTTTTACCCTTCAATCTCTTGATTTCCTTTTCTTTTCCCTTTTTGGTTCCAGCCTCTTTTTTTCCCAAATTAGTGTTTATATCTTGCTTCATTTCTAAGCCAAAATATATTGTATTTATACCTTTTTAATTCACCATTTGATGTAAGATTGAATGGCTAATAATGTGCAGAGTCATGTCTCGGCACCTAGGCACTTAAGGGCTGGTGCCTAGGCACCTAAGGTTATATCCTTGGCCTTTCCAAGGTGTTAGGCAACACTTTCGGTGCCCAAGTTACTATCCGCATTGCATGCAGTTTGCTACAGTTACTTGACTTCTTCTAAATATTTGATCACTATCCCTTTTGAAGTAGGTGAAGTGCTAAACAAAAAGTTGTAGCTCTTCCTCTTAGCTTTACATGGGTCCAAGAATCTTGTTGATAGAAGTTTTGTAGCTCAAGATATGCTCTGATTGCTACAGCATGGTCTGAGGTTAACTTAAGCAAAAATGCATGATCTTTTGTAAATTTGACTTCCAAGCTCTTTCGCACCTGAACCAACATATAGCACAACCAATAAAAGGTACAACCAAGACTTAATAACATGAAAATGAAATGAAATTACTTAGTTAAACTACTAAAGTATGCATAAAGTAAATATTAAGAAAAATGGAAAAACAAGGCCTAAATTAATTAAAAACAAGAGAACATTAGTCATTTTTAAGCTCAAAAGAATACAAGATACCTTTATGAAATAGAGTCATCAATGTTTCTATCATTAATGATTGTAATTCCTTTCAAAATAATGTTTGTACTTCAACTTTAAGGTCCTTTGATTTGTGGCATTTTAGGTTAGATCATGCACCTATGAAAATAATAAATGTATTACATAGACAATTTTCAAATATACAATGTTTGAACAATCTACTTTGTGAGGTGTGTCCTATGGCAAAACAAAGAAACTTCCATTTCCCATCCATGTTCAAAGTTCATAGAATCTTTTTGATCTTATTCATATAGATATCTGGGGACCCTATGAACTCTCTACATTATTTAGCTATAGTTATTTTTGACTATTGTCAATGATTTTTTATTGTTTACTTGAATTTTTTTTGTACAAATAAAATGTGTCAAGTGTTATTCCTTTTTCTCAAAACTTAGTTTAAAGTCAATTTCAAACATCAGTTAAAGTTGTGAGATCAGATAATGGATTCGAATTTAGGTTGAATGATTTTTATGCATAAACAGGAATCATCCATCATTTATCATGTAATGAAACACCTAAGCAGAATGGGCTCATGGAAAGAACATCAACACATTTTGGTAGTGGCTAGGTCTTTACTTCATTGGTCACATTTACCTTTGAAATTATAAGGTGATACTATTTTGACTATAGTATATATTATAAGCATAATGCCTTCAAGTTCTTTCAAACAAAACACCATTTGAATTGTTCAATCATACTTTACCTACATAGAGTCATCTAATGTGTTTGGTTGTATCTATTTTGTTTCCACTTTGTCTTAGCACAAAAGGAAATTTGATAAAAGAGTTATGAAATGTATCTTCTTAGGATATCTTGGTGGTGTTAAAGGGTACAAAATATATGATGTTGATGTTCATAAAGTTTTAATATCCAAGAATGTCGTTTTCTTTGAGCAGGTGTTTCCTTCCTTGAATTTGGATCATGACGATTATATTTCTTCATTTCATAGAACACTTGTCTCTACTCTTGATCATTTCTTTGTTAATTATGATACCTTAAGTAAGTGAGTGTCCTAACAAGTTCCATCTCTTTCAAATTCTAATGATATTTCTTTAGAGAATCATTTGACTCTAGAATTATTCATCTCATTTTCTGATAGTGTTGAACATGTTCAAAATAGTCCATTTCTTATTGAAAATTCTTCTGTTGACACTGTTGAACTTGCTCAAGTTAGTCTTATTCATGTCTTACATGATGTTGCTACTTTAACTAGAAAAAGCTCTCAAGTTAGACATGTTCCTAAACATTAGAATCATATCACTTTGAGTTACCTTCAAGCTTAAATTGTCCTACTTCACATCTAATACCAATTAGTTGTTAGCTAAAAAATTCTCATCTTTTCATAAGACATTTGACCTTTCCTTGTCCTAAATTCATGAACTTGACTTATATCATCAAGCAATTCAACATTCTCATTGGAGAGATGCTACGGCTCTTGAATTACAAGCCTTAAAAGATAAAAAAACATGGTCAGTTGTACCTCTACCCTAAAATTGTCATGCCATTGGTTGTAGATGGGTATACAAAGCGAGGACGAAAGCTGATGGAAGTGCGAAAAGATTTAAAGCTCATTTGGTAGAAAATGGCTATAGTCAAAGTAAAGGATTTGATTATCAAGAGACCTTTAATCCTATTGCTAAGCAAACTACAGTCAAAGTTTTTATGGCCATTGCAATAGCACAAGGGTGATGTTTGATATAGATTGATGTCAATAATGACTTCTTCATGGACATCTTGAAGAAAAAGTTTATATGGAAATACCTCCAAGTTATTCAATACAGAGGGAGCACTCATATTCAACTGATTTAAAGCTAGTTTGTAGGTTACACAAGTCCCTATATGGACTCAAGCAAGTTTTTAGGAAGTGGAATACCAAGTTAACTGCTTCTCTTTTAAGGTATGGTTTCAAAAAATCTATTTCAGATTATTCCTTATTCACTATGTCAATTGTAAATGGAAATTTTATAGTACTGCTTGTCTATGTAGATGACATAGTTATCGGTAGTACATCAAATCAATTGGTTGATAGTGTCAAGGAATATTTGAACTCATAATTCAAATTAATGGATCTTGGCATAGTCAAATATTTCTTAAGGCCAAAAGTTGTTAGGTCTCCAAAAGGAATATCAATTTGTCAACTTAAATATACTTTGGATATGCCTGAGGAGCATTCTATGTTGGGTACTAAACCAATATCAACTCCTATGGTTAGTTAGAAATCTAAAAAGTAGTCTATTGTTGCTCATAGCTCTATTAAGTCTAAATATCGTGCCATGGCAACTACATCCTGTGAAATTATATGGTTGAAAGCTCTATTGGAAGATTTTGGAATTTGTCACAAACATGCAGTAAGATTCTACTATGACAATCAATCTACTATCTACATTAACAAAAATCTTGTTTTTCATGAACATACAAAACAAATTGAGGTAGACTGTCATTTTATTAAGGAACACAACTTGCAAATCTTTCCGTCAAGACTTTATCACCATACGATTTCCATTGACTACATAGCAAGATGAATATGCATAATATACACATCTCATCTTGAGGGGGAGTATCAGACATTTAGTTGTAGACAAAGATATGATGAGTTGAAGTCTGATAATAGGATGAAGGGCTAAAATTGTTGAAGTCTAGAGACTGAAGCTAATGAAAACTAAAGGGGAAAGGAAGTCAAATGCAAGTCACATGCCTTATTATAATCTTATTTATTTTATTTTCATTTCTTTAATATTTTTTTTATATTACATATTTTATTTTGATTTTTTACCTATAATATATAAATTTTTATTTTTTATTTTATTTTAATATCTAATTCTTATATTATATATTTTATTTTAATATTTTTTATTTTAATTATAACATTACAAAATGTTTTTAATAAAGTAATAAAGTTGAAGGGTAAAAATATATTTAATAAAATTGTAAAGCGCAATGTAATATGATTGCATTGGTTTTAAACTACAATCACATTATATCCCTTAGTTGTAATATGATTGCATTGCAATCTTATATTGCAGTAGTTTGCTACAAACTAAACACTATAATATAATTTAACTAGACATATTATAGGGAATGTGCTCTCATTTTCTTCATACCAAACGTTACCTTACTAGAAAGCCGGTTAGTTTTACTTGAAGTCCATAAATTGAAGCCAATGAAAATCGAAAGAGAAAGGAAGTCATATGGAAGTCACGTGACTCATTTTTTATTGATTACAAAGTTTTACGAAAACTGAGAGGAAAATGAAGTCATATGTGACTCATTTTTATTTATTATAAAGTTTTATCTTTTACTGAGTTACTAATACTACAATAGTAATTATTATTATTATAATAGTTTTTTAATTGAAAATAGTAATTATTATTATAAATAGTTTTTTTGTAATTGGGCAAAGGGGTATTTGAACCCTATTCTTTAAGTAAAGAATTATGTACCAACCAATGAACCAAATATATATAAATAATTTTTTTAATTAAAAATAGTAATTATTATTAAAATAATTTGTGTTTAATTAGGCGAAGGAGATTCAAAACTTACTTTTTAAACAAGAGATCATGCAACAACCAAGCGGAAACAATTAGAACTAATTTATTTATAAATAGTTTTGGTTAATGAAGATTCAACAAATTCTTCAACTACTCTTCATTCTTTGTCTCTCAATACATCAGTTTATCATTCTTCAATTTCTCTTCTTCAACTTTTCAACAATCATACATCATAAATACCCCTTCCACTCTTAAAAAAAAAAAATCATTTGATTCAGGAGGTATTGACACGCAATCCATGAAAGGGTTCAGATTTTGCCATCCGTATCATAACTAGTAGAAATAGCGAATAGCTTCGATGCCAGTTGCACAAGGGATGAAAAAAATGATGTCCACTTAGAAAACGCACAGCAAAGAACCAAAGACGCAGCACTAGCCGCAGTCCTCAGACCAAGTCCAAACCAGATGGATTGATGAGTAGAAAAAAGCAGCAGTTGTGGGCGTCATAGGCTAACAATATTATCAACATATGAATTCTTTTTCTCGCAGACTCTCCTTTCCATTTATTTGATTTAAAAATTTATCAGTTATTCAAAAAAACTTTTTATTTGACACCAAATTACGGTCTTAATTTCAAAATTCCCCATCATGTTTTATTTTAAAGTTCCAAATACGTAACTTAATTCCAACATTTATTGTTCGTAGTTGATATATTGTGTAAACATCTGACTTTATATTTGTCGATAGATATAGACAAAGAACATATTTCATATTTGATGAAGCCATGAGGTTAATACCTATTAAAAAATTTCAAGCAATCAATATTGGGCATTACAATTCGTTTTTATTTCATTAGTGACACTGTAAAAATAAAGTTCAAATTTTTTTCTTAGACAAATAAATTGATATTTGAATTTATTTTCAGAAAAAAACTAATCATACATATATAAGTATAATGGAAGTTGATATCAAGGACCGAGGGGCTTTTCTTTCTCCTTTTAATATATCGAAAGTCAATGGGCTTTGGGTTATACTCGTAAGAAGAAGTAATCATTCTTTTCCTCTTCTTGTTTTCTTCGTTTAAAAAATGTCAATTTTTATATGCTCACAACTGGAATAGGCTTAAACAAAATAAATGTGTTTTTTCTTTTTCGAAAACTCTCGATTACAGAGCTAACATTGATATCAGTGGCGAGAGTAAACATGAGAACATTAACACGTATATGGTACTACATATATAATTAATTAAATTAATAAATATCTTGCGTATATTAAATGTTTGGGACGGTCGAGGACTTTTTATTTCTTTGGGACAGAGTGTTGAAATATGGTTTTTCACATTTGAGGAATTGAATAAAAAATTACTGCATTTTGGGACTTCGCTGGAAGCATGTGCCTGTCGACTAACATTTATATTTTTGGTTGGATGCTAGAAGTCAAGCTTACCCTTTCAAATGAAATTTCATTAAATTCTTTGCAGTGCATTAGAAGTTTGGAATTTTGCATCTAAAATGTTCCTTTCTCCATCCAAAGAAATCTAACACAATTGTAACCGAGTTTCATGCAGGCAACTCACAATTGATTACTTATTGTATTGACAATCATGGAAGTATGATATATGAATACATCACTCAACTGACGCCACAATGAATGCATTTATTTATTTATATATATAGCTCCTAAAAGTCTTCCATCGCATCACCTGTAAAGAAGAAAAATTACAAATGCCAATGACTTTATACCTTTGTTACTAAACAAGGTTAGCAAACTTCAACATGGTAGGATTCACAACACTGAACCCTCCATCCACCAGAAGATTGAGTCCACTCACATAATTTGCTTCGTCACTAGCCAAATATAGTGCAGCCCTTGCTACACATTCTGGCTTGAGAATTTCCCCTTTCAGATTGCCCGCATCGCTCAGTCTTTGTTCCACTTTCGATCTCTGATCTTCTGTAATCCCTGGCACGCTAGTTACCACACCATAAGGCGATATGCAATTTACTCTTATACCGTATTGCCCCAAATCAGGTGTCAAGTTCTTAGCTAGCCCCAAAATTGCGTACTTGGAAGCTGCATAGGAATGAGTTGAAAGTCCTGCAATTGCAGTACAAACACTAGCAGTAAATAGTATGCAACCTCTACGCTGGGGTATCATCACCCTAGCTGCATGTTTTGCTCCAAGGAAAGCACCGACTAAGTTGACTCCAAACAAGCGTTCCAGGTCTGATTTTTTGGCATCCACAATCCCTCCGACTGCGTGGTCAATGATGCCTGCATTATTATACATAATATCGAGCTTTCCGTATTTGGAGACGGTGGTGTCAATGAGATTGCAGATATCATCTTCATTTGATACATCGCAGTGGATGTAGCAAACATTTTCACCCAATTTGTCAGCCAAGGCTTGGCCTTGGCTATCTTTGATATCAGCAATGACAACTTTGGCACCATTTTCATGGAAAACATGAACGGCGCTCGCTCCAATCCCACTCGCACCACCCGTGATAATTGCCACCTTGTCTTCAAGCCTGATATTTGAAGGTCGGTGTTTACTGATCAGAATTATATGAAGAGGAACGAATTAAACCAGGCAAAGATATTTCTTTTTCCTTTCTTTTCTTTTCTTTTTTTTTTTTTTTTTGGGGGGTTAGCCAATGCTATTTCAGTTCATCGAAAATTCGTTCTCAGTATGGAGCATGTTCGATGTTTTACATGTAAATTCGTTCTCAATATGTTCCAAAACCAAGCATGACATAGCTAAAGAATATGATTAACTTTGGAGTAAAATTAAGAGAGGGCTTAAGTAGCTTTTCTTAAAAAAAGAGAGGGCTTAGGTACCGAAAAGAAACAAAAGTCAGGAAAGGGCTTTAAAACCTAACAGGTACTGCAGAAATCAAACATGTGCAGAAAGTTAGGTGGGAGTTGGTAATTTACCTTTTCTGAGGCATTGCAATGCTCATTCCCACGTACGTAAAATCCTTGAATTTAGCAGGGAAGATGATGAAAGTTGAGGCTTGGCTGTTTGGGTATTTTCTTCAGTGGTGCGCAACCATTTATATAGAGAAGATGTAGATCACGAATATTTCAACCAAAATATTTTATAGTTTCATTTCAGTCAATGGGAAAAACAGTTTTCAAGTCTGTTCTGACCAAAACTAAGCAATGTCCTTTTTCTTTTGATCTTCAAATTAACTTGAGCAATTTGTTCCTTTTAAAGATCGTAGTTGTATTTCACATCATTTGGTGAAAAGTCTCACCTCAAAACTTTACAAAGAGGAGAATATTTGTCATGTTATACTCACAAGAAGTGGCATACCAGCACAACTCCACCCTAAAGAGAGCATACTCCCCAGTGCAAAAACAAAACTCACCAGATACGAGATTCAATTCACAGGAACAACGCCGTTGTCCCACACTGTCCCCATAATCAAAGGCATTCCCGTACACAAAAATAATCCCCTTGTCAACAAATAACCAAAGCAAGCACTCCACACAGTCATTCTACACATTGGTTCAGAATTAAACTAGGCCTATCATCACAACATACAGTTTCAACTGGTGCTTAAACAACCATACTCAACCAGATTAACACTAGAAAATGCAATGAATTTTTTGTCACAAATGCTACACAAGCAAACCTGATCAGACATCCCTGTTGGTATGGGATCTTCAAACATGGCAAAGTGACATATAGCATGTATATTTAGTTCAAAAATTTAAACTTTGGACCAAATTAACACACATATAGCATGTATATCCATAGAAATAAACGAAGAAACAAATTATAGCTTGTAAGTGTGCTAACAATAAAGTGAAAGGTGAGAATTTCAACAACAAAGCAAACTTTTTATTTTTTATAAGGTTAAAATGTGATTAATAAAAAATCACTCAAAATACAACTCAAAAAATTCTTTAAATTCATAAGCTAAACATGTAGTCATAGCGAAAAGGAAACTATTAAAAATTGTCAAATTAAAACGCAAACTGAAAATGAAATTTATTTTTTTACTTACTTGTTTACACTTCTTAACTAATTTTAATGATGTAAATATGGAAAAAAAACTAATTTTTTATATTATAAATTAATCATTTCCAAAAGTTGAGTGTGGGTCATTACTCCACTGAAAGATAACTTGGCTCTGCCACAACCGAAAAGACGTCCAATCAAACCCAATGCAAGATAGTATGACAGGGAAAGCAAAAGTAGTAGTTACAAAGAGTAATTATTCTCTAAAAATCAAAGACATAATCAAACGCATGTATCTTGTAGTTTAACCGTACCGTACGTCATAAGATAAGGCTACTTTCTTTTTATAGTTGAGGCTAACGTATGATCTACGACTTATTCAAAACCTAAATTTATTGGAATTGAGTACGTCAGAACCTTTTTTTATTTCTGGTACAAGGGTCAGTTCATATCTGTTTCAGGAAAAGAATATTTGCACACCAAAAGAAGAAAAGAAAGCGTGTAGAAGAAAGGTGAGATATAGAGGTGGCAAATCCGTTGCTTCAAGCAGCGGTGGAGTTAAAATTTTACGTATGAGATGAAGATCATATCTATAAAATGATCATTTTAAAAGTTTAATATTTAATAAAAATATAAAATAATTTAAATGAAAAAATTTTATGTAAAAATTATATAAATAATTTCGATTACGTGTTAAGTATAAAATAAAGATATTTTTTAACAATTATTTCATACTGAGATTTGATATCTTTAATCGAGTTCGATGATTTTTCATAACTCCAACTATGTGTTAAGTATTAAGTAAAGACATTTTTTAACAACTATTACATGCTAAGATTATGTATCTTTAATTGAACTTAACGGTCTTTCATAGAGTAGAAGGCATTTATCCCTAAATCAATATCAAAGCTTCGAATGATTTCCTTTTCAATGACAATGATTAACGAATTTCTAAGAAAATCATCAGAAATTTTATTACGAGTGTTGTTCTTAATTGTTCAAAAGAATCTAAGTAAAAAATATATATATAAATAATTTTGTAAGTAAACAATCAAGTAATCCCTAAAGAAATAAGTAAAACTTTAGATGCTTAATCAAATTCTTATTTTGTTGCTTTTAACAAAAACTGGCTAAGACAGTAAACCCTAAATCAAAATCACCAAATAGAAATTATTAAATAAAGAAAAAGTTCAAAGGTGAAAATATTAAAAATAAAATAACTAAAAATAAACCAAACCTACCAATTATAATGATATGAAAAATGAGTTATTGACTAGAGGTTTTCTGCATAGAGAATCTCTTGGCAAGCAAAAAAGTGCAAGAAAAAAAATAACTTTTTGCTTCTATTTGGCAGAAAGAAAAGAACAAGAAATGATGGTTATAAGTTTTGGAGAGGTGGGGTTTGGGAATAATCTTATTACAATAGGTTTTATTTTAGTCTTTAAGTCTATTAAAATTAGTTGTTGATTAATTATTGTGGGGCATCTCACAAACAAAAAAAATTGTAATGGAAAATTATAAAATTCCAAAAAATAAAGATATGTTATAAAAATTTTAAAATTTTTGTCAAAGCAAAATTATAAAATTCCAAACAAATAAAGGTATGTTATCAAAATTTTAATTTTTTTTGGGGGGAGACACGACACGTGAGTCCAACCCAGCCAACCATCCGGCCAGCATATGAACAGGGGTTCCTTATGCACAACACGCTGCTACATTAGGCTGCATACACCTACGCAAAGGTTGCATGAATACACAATGCAAGTAAGCGGGCCACATGCTTTAGAGTTGTACACATGTTATGCACCCCAATGTTGCATAAATAAGAGTTGAACCGAGAAACTTGCGCAAGGGCTATGCACACAGACAACGCACCTGCGAGCTGTATCAAAGAAGCCGTACATGGGAAGCATGAGGGCTACATGGATTAGGGAGGCTTATTAAGGTTGAGACTCTTTGTAATTAATCTACTAGGCTAGGCGGCTAGGAATTCAGTTGGGCATAGAATTCTTCCTTATTTGCTTGCTCTAGAAGTTGTCTAGGATTAGGCAATTTCCTTTAGTAGTATTTGCCTTAATTGTATTCAGGTTAGATGGTTATCACATTATAAATAGCCTTCTTAGGTTCATTTTTATTTTCACCAAGCAACAAACTTAGGGTCTTAAGTATTTGTTTTTCTTTGAGGCAAAAAACACTTTTTATTCTCAATTCTTTTTCTTCAAATTGTTTTTAAACTTTTGCAATATTCAACATCAATACGAGATTAGGCTTACTTAGTCTTCATACACAAGTCTAAGTATCACACAGATTTTAGCTAAAGCTCTAAGCTTGTAACAGTTGGTATTAGGGCTCTTATTAAGTTTTTACTCGACAATTGAAGAATAAAAAGAGATGGCATCAACTGCTAATCAAACTACATCAAGCTAGGAGGGCAGTGAAACACAAGCTACCGTCAAGAGTGGTAAATCGAGTGATGCTTTGTCTGCACTAGAAAGCCAAGTCATTGAGGTGGAAGTTGTCATAGGAAAAACTTAAGACAAACTAGAAGAAATCGGGTCCAACATGAACTAGTTAGAGGCCAAAGACGTTGACCTTCGAGAAAGGCTATTTGATGTAGTGGACATGCTAACCCATCACAATGCAACATTGGAATAGTTGATTTTGGCCATGTGGCAAGACATTAGTGAGCTCAAGGGTGAGATCACATCTCTAAGGGTAGTCACACACAGTGATGCACACAAACAAATGCCACTTTGAAAGTACCAAAGCCAAAGAAATTTCAAGGAAAATAGGAAGCCAAGGAAGTCAACAATTTCCTTTAAAGAGTCAAGTAGTACTTCAAGACAATTCCCTTCAAACAATGCCTTACAAGTCAATACAACCGTTATGTGTTTGACTGACATAGCCTTATTGTGGTGAAGCCAAAGATGTGATAAAAAGCTTAAGGGCACACACATCAACACTTAGCAGGAATTTTAGAGTGAATTTTGCAAGGAGTTTTATCATGAGAATGCAAATGACGAAGCTCATGGAAAGTTTAGGAGACTATCTCAACATAAGGAAATCAAGGAGTATGTCAAACAATTCTCTAAACTCTTGTTGCAAATTAAAGACTTTGGTGAGAATAAAACACCTTTCTCATTTATGGATGGACTCAAATCGTGGACTAATCTCAAACTTCAGAGACAGTTGTGAGCGCAACCTAGTCTTTAGTGGAGTTGAAAAAATTTAACACAAATCATAATCTCTGAAGGCCAAGGAGAAGGGGAAAACACTAGTGATCAGGACAAGTATTCTAATAGTGAAAGTAGCGATTACAAGAAGCCAACCATCATGAAAGTTGCATCTAAGGAAAAGGAAAATCCACCAAGATCTTATTTTTTTTCTTGTAGGGGAACACATTACGTCCACAAGTGCCCACAAAAAGCTAAACTTATGGTTATTGCTCATGATGACAATGACCATGATTCGGAAGTTGGGAAGCTTGGATCAATAGTTTTAGACGCAGCCCAACAAAAGAGATTCACAAAAAGATGAGGTTTTATGTTTGCTAACATCAAGATCAACGAATAGAAGATAGAGGCATTAGTCGATACAAGAGCCTCATTGTTAGAAGGTGTTGCCAAACAATTGAGGGTATGACCTAATTTGGGAGTAGGCTACATCAATACTATGAACTCGAAGAAAGTTTGACTTTTGGAAGTAGTAATGGTACAATTAGGCACATGGCAAAGTAAGGAACTTGATGAAGTTATCTTCATGGATGATTATTGAAAATGGTCTGATATAGAGTTATTTGGACATAATTTTGATAGTAATTTAGCTTAGTTCTGGTAGTAATGCATAGAAATTAGTAAATTTTATTTAAATTATTGAAATTAGTTAATTTAGGTGAGTCAATCTAATTTTAGTTAATTTTATTCTTAATTTGGTGTTAATGTGATTAAGATAGGTTGTTGTTGATTTATTTGTGCTTTTGTAAGTATTTACTGAAGGAAGAATATTAATGGAAGAAGGAGAGCAATTTTGAGGTGTAGATTTTTACTACACATATTTCAGTATTTCGATAATAACTCTGTCCACAGAAGGTGAAATGAAATTATTTTTAGACCATTAGAAAGTTAAGAGAAAAATCTACAACTTTGATGTTTACTACTTTACTTAGTTCAGCTTGGAAAGTGGTCAAAAATCTTATCAAAATTCAAGTATTGCAATAGTCCTAGGGCAATTACGATTTCTGTTGATTAACTGGTTGAGGCTGTGGCCCATTTAGTATGATGAGGAAATCCAGATTGAAATTGAATTCTTTCTTCACCCAACTTGGCCTAATTTCAAAGTCTTATAAAAACAACTTTTCAAAGAACTGTTAAAGCAAAGAACAAAACACCAGATTAAAAGCTAAGAATCAAGCCACAAAGTCATTGAAGCTTAGAAGAATTTGAAGGATTCAAGGAGATTTATAGTTTAAAATTACAACTTTTTATTTTTGCTATTTTTTCGTTATTCTCTTATTTTCTTGGTTTTGTTTTTAATGTTTAAACTTTATTTGATGATGATGTTTGACATGATGGGGAACTAATTCATTTATGTAACATTATTATTGAGCTTAATACGTAGTCTGATATATTTATCTCTCTTTCATCTATATTTTATGGATTTAAGTTATTTATTTTATTATGTCTTGATGCTTCTAGTTGACAAGCCACTAATTAGATTAAATTGAAAACCCAAGTTAAATCTTGACGAAGGAGATTTAGGTATACCTTGAATAGAATAACGTATGATCAAATACACCTAGTTGATTGGATGGTTTGATTTGCATATAAGGTAGACATACACTTATAAGCCATACGTAGCCAAAAGTAGAGTACGAACTTAATAAATCTATCTTTAATTTAATTTATATAGATATATAATAAATTAATTAGGAGAGATATTTTTATAAGAAACTCGATAAAGACTTGTAAATAATTTAGGACTCTAAGTTAGCAATTTAATCCATTAACCTAAGTTAAGAGAGAGAGATAATATTCAAATGAAGTATTAAGGAACATCATAATCTTAGGTTTAAAAGTCAATCAAGTTTAGAAAAGTAGTTTTGCTGGGTAAATTTAGACTAGTTAGTTTTTAAATTTTATTTTTTAATTCAAATTTCAGTGTTTGGATAAAATTAGGGTGTGTAATTTTATTAGTTGATAGTAAAAAAAATAATTCAATTCCCTATGAGATCGACACTCTACTCATCATTATAATATTTTTACGATACATATACTTGTGTGGGTAGAAAATTGAACAACAAGTACGAATGGATTATTTGTATGGGATTCTTAGATCGGATCAATGCATTACTCATATGTTTCACAGATTGTATCATCATACTCAACCCAAAGGCATAATGTGTAGTAAGAGTTCAACTTGGACATGGAGCTGAGTTAAAATTAATCTTTGCAATACAATTAGCAAAGGGTGCAAGGCATAATGTAGAAACCTTTGCCACAGTTTTCAAAAGGGCAAACATGGCGACAATGCACTCAAAGGCACCAATAGATGTATTGGAGGTGTTGGAAAACTTTAGGGATATGATGCCTACTAGTCTACCAAATAAACTACCACCACAAAGAGAGTTTGACCATCACATAGACTTAGTGCTCAATGCCTACCACCAGCACGCATGCCATATCTCATGTCACCACTCGAGTTAACCGAAGTCAAGAAGCAACTAGGCGAGCTACTCGATGCAAGGTTCATCAAGCCATAATCATAAACATACATGTATAACATGAGTCATATAATCATAAACATCATTACTTAGGCAAATTCACACAATTATGAACTTTTTAACATAAAAGGTGTGAACGTTTTCATTCATAATACTTGCACCTAGTACATTTTATATAAATTCTATAAAATGGCACCTTAGGTGCTCATAAGGCCTCAAGGCATCATTCATATCATTTACATAACATCATAAGAAATATCTTGCCATTCAATGGTTTAACAATCATCCATAACCAAACATTTATAAGTGGAAGTTAAAAGATTTACTTGACTAGCAGATCATGACCTAACTCTTTCAAGAAGGTTACTATATCACCTACCAAGAAAGAAAAACTGATCACATCTCTATGACTTGGGTGGTTGGAGAGCTATGATTGATGTACAAACAAAAATAATTGGGAAAAATAATGTGTGAGTCACTGGGTGGGTAACTATAAGAAGGGGTTAAGCCAAAGGGGAGAGATTTTGCACAAATTGCATCTTTAATGTAAACATGATCTTGAGATAATCATACTTCACTTTCAAATCTTTCATAACATAGACTTTTTATAAATGTGTCTTAGTTTCATAGTGAAATCAATATTTCCATAAACATGTAGTTCATTAAATACGCTAAACATTTATGAAAATACTTTAGTAAAAACAAGAAAGTTGTAATTTACCTGTGGTATCGGATCCTACCTAAAGGAAACGATAACCACATAAACCCAAGCTAAAGGTAGTTTGCTCCGCTTTAGCACCACTTGTGGAATGTTACCTCACACTTTATGAAAATGCTAGGAAAATATCAAAGCATTGCAAGCGGGACTCTTACCACCATCCTTACAACCTCAACTTAAGGTTTTCATTATAACATAGACTTTCACATTCTCATACATATATCATCAACATATCACACACATATCTCTGTATAATCCATACTTATTTGAATAAACTTTTCTCATATGGTATGTGGAACTACCTCACATACTATCACATTGAACCATGTATCACAGGTTCTAGTATTCCTTAAATGAGAACATATCATAAGTTTTAGGATGGGATTGTCTACCTTTTCTTAAGCATTCATTTCTTATGGTTTTCCATAGCAACATTGTAAGTATTAATTTATCATGAATCGTATTTGTCCAAAAATATTTAATCATCATGTTTATCATCAAGTATAAAAGTGGGACTTGCAGTCACTTGTCATCCATAAGTCCATACGCATTTGTCATTTCCTAGTCATAATGAAATTGAAATTTTTGAAGTAGAACATTTGAAAGGGACATGTCCCCCCTTGTTGAAAACTAATACATAGGAGTGATATTTACATACATATATAGATTCTAAAACTCTTTGAAAACATTTGGAAGTGATATTTACATACATATATAGATTCTAAAACTCTTTGAAAACATTTGGATCAAAATCATTTGATTTAATTTTGTAAACATAGTATTCAAATCATGCAAGTCAAACAAACTCAATAAAACATGTTTAGATTTACCATATTAAAATACTTAAAAAGTTGTATCTACTCACTTTTCCAAAAGTGTGCTTCTAAGCCTTACTTTATCAAACCTCTCTCATTTTATGATTCACAAGCTCAACGCAACCTAACTCAACAATTTCTATCATAAATTTCATATTTTTTCCAATAAACCCACTTATTCGAAACTAATCGATTAAATCCATTTTTTTGTTTCATGCCAATAACCCACAATACTTTAAACCCAAATCATATATAATGAAACCTTAATCATTCTTACCTCCCAACCTTGTTGAAGAACAAAAACTCCCAAAATTCTAGCTCAGATTTAGATTAAATGAGTTGAAATTTCCAAAACCCTTAAGCTAGGTTGAAACATTGTGATTAAAACTCAAGAACGCCAAATCTTGCCTTCGCCTTGAATTTCACAAGCTGAATCTATGTCCAATGGGGTTTTTAAAGGTTAGAGGAGGATTTGGTGGTTGTTGGGATGAGTTGGAGGTTGAGAAAATGTAAAATAAAGGCTAGGGCTTGTTTTTAAATACTTTATATATTGATCTGTCAAGGGTGCTACAGTTAATTATTCAAATTTTGTAGTTGAATATGGTTTTGTTTTCTTCAAGAATCTCATGCTTTTGTTTTTTGGTTGATTATGGCTATGAATTCTTCAAGATTTTCTTAATTTCTACCATAAGATCAACTTGTAACTATCAAGGATTGATCTTTTAAGTTCAAACTTGTTAAAATATATTCTTTTCACTTCTTATTTCAATAATTCCTTCTACCATCATTCATCTATGAACATAACATAATAATATGGAAGGATTTACATAAATGACAAGGAATTCTCATAGATAATCACCACCAACGCATAATTCATCAAAATTCCAATTTTCATCAAATTTCCACTATATGTAAAAATTGGAATTTCACTACCTCCTATCATTTATTCATTCATCCACACCATATCATTATAACCATTTTTTTTGGGAGAAATTCATGTCAATAAGGTTGGGAAAAATTCCTTCTACATCCGATCTTATATCAAATTAAAATCCATTCACATCCATCTTGATTAACATTATATGAAGTCTAGGCACATCACTACATAAAAGTATGGCGTTTCACAGATTTGCTTAAGATAGCATGTGTGACATGCTACGAATCATACGAATTCTTAATCATGCCATTCAGCCTAACCAACTCACCAACAACTTTCTGCACCTTAACGAAAAAGGTACTTCAACCATTTCTTGATAAGGTTGTGGTTGTTTACTTGAACAAGATTGTTATCAACTCGAAGGCATTAGAGGAGCATGTAGAACACATTAGGCATGTAATGAAAACACTAAAAGAACGTGAGCTATTTTTGAAGAAAGAAAATATTCTTTTAGTATGCAAGAAATCCTTTTCTTGGAACACATAGTTGGAGTCAAAACTATTCGGATGGATCTAGAAAAATCAAGGCCATACTTAAGTCGGATCTACCTATAAAGGTGATAGTGTTACATTCATTTTTAGGTCTTGCAAACTACTATCAAAGATTTGTGAGAGAATACTCTTCGATTACTACACCACTAATTGACATGTTAAAGAAAGGTATTGCTTAGAAGTGGAGCACATGAAGTCAACAAGCCTTTGACAAACTTAAAGAGGCATTGTGTGCAAAACTAGTCTTAGCACTACTGACCACACTAAGTCATACAAGGTGCACATAAATGCCTCAAGCTTCGCTATTAGAGAAATGTTGATGCAAGAAGGACATATAGCGGCTTATGAAAGCCACAAGCTCAACGACCTGAAGAAGAGGTACACAATCCAAGAAAAATAAATGACTATCATGGTACATTGTCTTCACACATAAAGGCATTATCTTCTCGAAGCACTTTTCATGCTTATGATTGACAACATAGCCATATCCTACTTTTAGAACTAGAAGAAATTGAGTCCAAAACAAGCACAGTGTCAAGATTTCTTGGCAAAATTTTGTTAGATAGGCTCAAAATATCTAAGACAAACAAAGGGTGAATTGGGCTTTTTAAAAAATCTTTGTGAACCAAGTGAAAATTAATTTTTCTTGAAATAATTTTCAATAATTTTCACAACTTGAAGTGAAAACAAAGGAGTTGATATTCTTCAAATAAATTTGTAGCAATGAAAGCCAAAATAATAATAAAAGCAAAGACACAAGTTTTTTTATAAAGGTTTGGCTTTCTTATATGCCTATGTCATCTTTTTTGACTCACCAAGGAATTTCAAATCTACTATAGAAAATGGTTTTTGATAGGATTAAGCGAAACCTTTACAATGCCTTTTACCGAGCTCAAGCATAACCCTCACAATGCTTTTTAATGGGAACAAGCACAAGCCTTATAATGCCTTTTAATGGGAGGCACAATGCACACTAACTTTTTAAGGCTAAATTAGAACCTTTACAAGAGTGTTTACAATGAAAGAATAGCAATAAAAACCTTTTAAAGGCTGATAAGCTAAGTGTTTAAGCTTTGAATAGAATAGGTACAATAATTCTCACTATATCAACTCAAGAATATCAAGAAATGGCTTTGAATGCTTTAAAGGGAAGACTTAAATGAAGTGCTATTGAGGAATAAATAAATTTGAAGCCTTTCTCAAATGTTGAAGCAATTTTCAGAGTCTTTTCTTATGTCAAAGTGAGTGGGAAGCCTTCTTTTATACTCTTTTGAGAGATTGTAGCCATTAAGAACAAATTGGAGTTGAAAATAGCCGCTAAAGGCATTAATTACAAAGCTGCCACATCATGGGGGTCAAGTATAAGAGAGGTGGAGTCAACCCTTAATTTAAAATCTTTAGAAATTGTGCTTTAAGGGTTGACTTCATGTGGGATCAAGTATGGAAAAGTTGTAGTCATAGACCAATGAAATGTTTGCTCTTTATTTCCTCTAGTTGAAAACTCAATGTTTAAAACCTTTTTGACCATTTCTATGTATAAAAGACTTGTAAAAAATTTCTATAACCTTAGGGGATTATAGTGATGAATCAAAACATTTCAAATGCTTTATGATCAACTATAATCAATATAATTTTGTCAAATCAAAACATATGTCATTTTTGAGTCTAACAAATTTGATTATCGACTTCAGTATAGATCGAGAATGACTAACTTAGTGGCAAACGCCCTTAGCCGTAAGGCCACAATAACATTTGTTAGCGAGGCACAAGGCTTACTTGTATTGCACATCAGAAAGGGTTATCACACAACATGTAGCATAAACATTAATGGACTACACTAAAGAAGGGAGGACTAAAAGGTTTTGGTTTCAAGACGGGCTACTATACACTAAGTGCCCAAGGTTTTACATGCCATCCTATGGCAAGCTTTAAAGGGAGATACTCAACTAGTGTCACAACTAAACTTGGGTGAGGCATTCAAGAATGCACCGCATGCTGGGGCTAGTAGAACAAGGGTATTATTGTTCATAGTTATGTAACAGCATAGGGACATATGTACGAACATGTCTTATTTGCCAGTAAGATAAGTCCGAATAGAGGAAGGCCACAAAGTTACTACAACCACAACTAATTCCAAACTGACGTTTAGGAGAGTTTGAGCATGGATTTTATCATTGATGTACTTAAGGTAAATAGACTAGGTTGCATCATGGTCATGGTTGACAATTTCTCTAAGTATGCAACATTCATCACAGCAAGCCAAAAGTGTCCAGCAATGGACGCCGCAAAGCTTTTCAGGACCAATATTGTCAAGTAATGGGGAGTTTCGTTAAACATAGAGAGTGAAAAAGATGCATGCTTCTCAAGTAAATTCTAGTTGACTTATTCATGATGATGGGTCACAACTTAACTTTTTGACTAGTTTTCATCAAGAATTAGATGGATAGACCAAGAAGGTCAATCTGATGCTGGAGACTTACTTCTAACATTTCATACAAGCCACCCAAATGGATTGGCCATAATGACTAGACATTGCTCAATTTTCTCACAACTTTACATCACAGTAAGGTGTTGTTGAATTTATCACGCAAGTGCACATATCGTTAAAAAGTAATATAATGAAAAGTAAAGTATCATTCCCACAAGAAATTACTATCAAAATTTTACTAACTACTAAAATTATAACAATTTAATCTTATTCAAACAAATAAATTAAAACTACTGTATAACAAAGGAAATTAAACTAATAACGAGAACACTAATTTAGACTAGATAAATCAATAAAAAAAAGCCTAGGATTACATTTTTGCTTCAACACTTTATTTGAATCTCTTCTACTCTTTCTAAACTTATTTAAATGGATTGAGTTGCTTGCCTCGACTTCTAATTTATTTATAAGTATCTTCATAATTGCTTATAAAAATATCTCTCTCAACCAATTCACTATATTCTTATGCAAATTAAATTAAAGAAAGACTCATTAAGCTTAGACTATAGTTTTGGTTGTATATGACATGTAAGTATATTCTTATCTTACATGCGTAACAAATCAATCGGTTAACTAATTGAATTTGAACATATACTATTTCATCCATGACTTTCTCTAAACTCCCTTTTTCAAGTTGCATTTAGATTACCTTATCAATCTAACTGGTGGCCAATCAATCAAGTGCATTAATCATATGATTGAAATAAACAACTTAAACACCATTAATCATAAGTAAGAGATAACATTAGAAATCCAAACTACATGTTGGGTTCAATAGCAATCCTAGATAAAGAAATTTAGTTCATATTGAATAATAAAAATACAATCCAAAAAAGTTTAACCATCAATAAGAATACAAGAAATCAAAGAAGAAATAGAGAAAAAATGAAAACTAAGGCTTGTCAAGTCTTCAATCTTTAATTTTCTTAAGTTTTTCTTACTTTCTTGAGTGCTTGGCGGCCACTTTTTCTCCAAAGAACCCTTTGTTAAAACATGCCTTTTTAATTGCTACAAATGTGCCTTTAAATAGACTTCAAAAATCCTACTTCATACAAAGTTTGACAAACACAATGTCTGAGATATTGGCATGGCGTCACGTCTTCGATTTTGTGGTACTGTAGCCTTAATATCTCAAGTTAAATTATGATGCACCTCTTCTCCTTGGTGTTGCAACCACACTTTTTTAGCGTTGCGATGATGAACTTGCTACCTTTAGTATGGTGCCTCATCTCTTTTCGGCATCGTAATGCCAACTTTTATGTGGCCACGATGTTAGCCTTGCTAACTTGTGTATAGTCTTTAGTTGTCTTCTCCGTTTTGACACCGTTCAATCAATCACCTTCAAAAACAACCAAAAACAAGTTAGAAAAAAAAACAAAATAATTTATTTCCTGAATTCATATTGGCTAATTATGCAAGGGTTTTAGTATCTCATTCGGTTATTTATGGTTTTTCGGACCTTTTGAGAGAATTTAATTGTTCAAATTCTCATGAATTGTACTAACCTTAAAAATTTCTTTTAGTACATGGCATTCAACATATTTTAGCTAAACAATGAAAGATTACCCTATATGCATCCCATAGATCTCAAGGACATCTTTTTAAGGATTAAACTTGAATTCTTCAAAACTCAATATTAAGTTTTGACCATTCTAGTTTTATAATAAAATTTTAAATTATATTATTAAAAATTATTTAACAAATTTGAACATTTAATTTAATATTCGGTACATATATCTCCAATTTAAAAAATTGAATTCGAATCTTTCTTTAAAGAAAAAAAGAAAAAACATTTTAAAGCGCCCAGCTTCCAACTTGAGACGCTTGAATTTGTAGTTGAAAACTTGTGTTCAGTCTTCAACTTGTAAAGGAGCCCAGTTTCTAACCCGAGGCCTTAAAAATTATATTAAGGTTGTGTTGAGAGTTCAAGCGTGAAGCGTACGTTTGCATTGCAAATGTAATACTCCTAGAAACCAATACGATTTTGCTTGCAACTATAAACATATTATTTATTCAATTGTTTATGCATTTAATCAGTTGCCTCTGAATCAGAAGTAAGCCCAACTTACATTTCAATTGAACGGCAAATTGCAGCCAGCACACTTTCGATGAAAGATGTTTTAGTCCAAGATAAGTAGATATGACTACAGAGGCTATGTCTTTGTAGCAGGAAAGAGCCCGCTGGCTTTGGTACAGCAAATTAAAGAGACTCCGCAATTGTTTTTTAACTGTAATATTACCTGATAGGAATTTAGTATCGAAACAATTCATGAGTTAATGAAATTCAGTGAAATGAAGTAACGTGTCAGATGCTTAATTTTGCAACGAAATTACATGTAAGAGATCACATGGAAACAACACTTCAACTCTTTTTTCTTCCATGAAATTTGTTTACTTCTTCAAGTCATCGGTTACCAACTTTTGTTGACGAATAAATCTTTTGCCTCCCCTGCATAGAATTCCTCGGCTGAACTTTCAAAAAAAATTAAGTTAATTTTAACGACTTAAACAACTATTACTATAAGAAAGCTGGAAATAAGTGCAGCTAAACAGCGTCAGCTGTTTTGTTGCTATAGTTGTTAGTGATAATTAAATAGGTTAAGTTATGAATTAATTAATCTGACTTCCTTATTCAACTTTTTTATTTTTATTTTTTTGTGTCGATCTAACAACTACTCTACCATGAAGGTCATCGACCTTCCAGTTGCCCTTCAACTGGAGCTATGCTGGTCTTTTAGAATTTTTATTTCTGAAGAGAGAAACTACTATTATTATTATTATGCATTAACATTTCGTAGCTAATCCATCAATGTGTTCATTTGATTCAAATGCTAAATTTATTTTTTAAGGATTTGAAAATCATGCATAACAGTACTTATATTAAAAAGATCGGTTAAAGAAAATTGAATTATTATTTAATCCAAAACTAAAAGTGACAATCAAATTAAAACTGTTACCATATTAATTACTACAAAATTATACTATAGTATTGAAGTCAATTAACTTTTAGAGGTGCAAAAATAAGATTTTCCCTTTTTTTTTAATTGAAAATGAGAAACACAATTGTTTTGAAAGGTACTTCTTTTTCAATATTGGATAATTAGGACAAAATTATACTATAGAATTAAAGTCAACTGATTTTTAAGATTTCCCCTTTTCTTTATTGAAAATGAGAAACGCACTCATGTTTTTTTTTAATGTACTTTTCTTTTAATATTGGGACTCTCATGAGTCATGAGTGACGACAGCTTAATTTCCTTTCTTGTGGACTTCTTTAATTTCTTGACCTACCCATTTTGACTTTGCCATTAAACAGTTTCTGATCAAATCTAGCTTTAGCTTTCCTCCATGATTTCCATCTTGACAAGTTATCAGTCTACCATCATTTGGATTTTGAACTCAATTTCTGCATCAAAAATGGTTTTGGAATGATAATTAAAAAAAGATTAAGTATCTTATATGGTTTGATGCATTCCAAAAGGTTGGTAAATGGGACAAGATCACCCGATTTCCTTCGAAGTAAGTTTGTAATTAGCCGGTGATTTGACATTCATGCTGTTTTCCAAGTCCTATATTTTAACTTTTTAGGAGTACCTTTACATCAGCTTTGATTGTTGAGACAAAATTAAGAAGCTAGAATAGTTACTTGATTTTGAGGATGAAATATAGTATGGTAAAAAAATTTTAGTATTTCTTTAGATCGAAATATACACCATATGAATTGTATTTAAGCATTTAATTCAATGAGAAATAAATGTACCTTCTTATTTAAAAAAATTTGATTTGAAATATCTTTTTTCTCTCAATTTTCTTTACTAATTCAAAACAATTAATTCATTAAGAATGAAATAAATAAAGAGTAATAAATTATTCCTCCCATATTCACCCAACTCTATGCTTGTATGTTAGAACAAGCAGTGTCATGGGCCATCGAAAGTGGTTGGACACTCTGTACTCGGTTTTTGCAGATAACTTAAGCAAGAGAGTGTTATGGAAAGCGATCAAGAAGGCTTTTGAGGAGTATAGGAGAGTGGTGGATGCTTTCATTCCAAGAAGAAGTCTGCAAGACATGGGCAGGGGAGCCAACTTTGCCTTTCTTAGGTCTAAGGAAAAACAGGAAATGGAAAGAGTCATCAAATGGGGTAACCACTAGTGGATCGATAGAAGGAGAGTGGTTGTAGGGAAAGCTAAACTAGTGAGAAAAGAAAACACCAAAGGAAGAACTAGTAATGGAGATGGGCTAAGAAGAATGCCGAGCACCGAGAGGATGAAAATTATGTCTTATAAGGATGCTGTCATGAGGAAAAGGTTGGGGATTGATTTTAATAATGTGGAACAGGGTGTTGCAGATAAGAAGAACAGAGGTATGAGTGCTCATCTGAAAGAATGAGGAGTAAGTAGGGTTGAAAAGTATTTAGGGGAAAGCAAACCGTAGCTAGATGAGGCCCTCAAGCTTAACCAGAGGGTTGTTAATGTTAATACTAGCATCTAGATGAAGAGATGGAGTGGGTGAGGCAGAGTGTTATAAATGAGCTCAAAATGAACGTAAAGTATAGTATAATTCAAGATGAGCTAGCCATGGAAGGCATAATGACTTAAGTGAGAAGAATAGAGGGATTGGCAGTACTAATTACTTTTGAAGAACAAGGAGTTATGGAGACAACATTTGAGTGTTATATGGAGCTTTTTGAAGCTTGATTTTTTTCTGTGAGTGTAGTGGGAATGGATGGATCTTGCCATTTGGAATGTTATTCTAAAGGAAATCAAATAACCATTACAACAGTGGACCCTAAATCCAATAGGATAAGCCATAATAGAGGAAATGGTGAAAGGAGTAAAATGAGATTCAAGTCAGTGAGTCAAGAGGAAAGGAAGCATGTGGAAAGGGATAACATGACAAACAAAGATTGCCAGGGGATGGTAGAAGAGTTTGAATTAAAATAGAGAGAAAGACTCCGCAAAGGAGGTATGGGTAAAAAAGAGTAGCAAAAAGCATTTTTTGAGAAGATAATCTATGACAAGTAAGAGAGTAATAGAGTGTCAATCGTAGGACATGCAAAAAAATGAAAAGATGGTATAGAAGGGATCAATGGACAAGAAAAAGGCTAGTTTAGCAAAGTCAAAAGAAAACATATAAGAAAAACAAGTAACAAAGATTAAACTTGGAACAAAAAGTCAAGGAAAAGAGGCTGTGAATGAATGAATTCAATAGGGAATGTGAAAAGGGCTCATAAGGCAAAACCTAGAGCAATTAGCCTATACAAAATATAAGAAAGGGCTAAACCAACTTAAGTCAAATTAGCCCAATCAATTTAGGCCTAGATTATGATAAGTAGTTGGACTCACCAAGTCTCAATAGCTTGAGTTGGTGTGCCTATGAGATGAAAGACGTAAATATTGAAGAGTATTTGAAAGACAAGAGAAAAGGGGAAGAGAAAATGAAAAGGGGTGAGATAAGTTAAAGTGCAACAAAGAGTCAGTTAAGGGAGAAATTTGGACAAGGAAAGAGATTAATTGCGAAGACCCAAGAATGCCAAAGGAATAAGCCATAGGAACATTTGAAGTGAAAGGTTAAGGAAGAGGTATGGGTGATGGTGGAGAAAATAATTAAGAAAAAGGGCTAAGCAATAAGGAATATGATGAAATGGAAAATGAGAATAAGAAATGGGTAAAAAATCAAAGAAGAATGGGAGTCTAGCCCATTAAGGAGAAGTAGAAGAAATAAAAGTTGAATAAAAAGGTTCTCCTTGAAAATACTGAGCGAACAGAGCAGCAAAGAAAAAGGTAGGAATCACCATGTAGGCATTAGTGGTAAAAAAGGCTCAAAATGGCAACACTTGGGTCCCAATCAAGTAATAGTAAAGGAAGGAAAAATAGAGGTTGGAGAAAGGAATAGAAAGAACTCGATAACGATAGTGCCTTTAAGGAGAAAAATGGGTTAGTTCCAAATTTCAACTTTAGAATACAAACTTCAGCTATACTTAGTGAAGCGAAGGAGATTTGGGAATTGAGCAAGAGACTAGACCTTAATTTTCAAGAAGAAAAAGAAGAAGTCATTAGATAGGAGAGAGAAGAGCCACTTGGATCAAAATGAATAGTGAGCTTTTCACAAGTTAGTGGTTTTGAGTTCTTTGTTTTACAATGAAAATTGTTTCGTGGAACATTAGAGGGTTAGGAAGTAGACAGAAAAAAAGAGTTGTTAGACAATTAGTGAATAAAGAGAGGCTTGAATTGTTAATGTTATAGGAAATGAAAATTGAAAATGTTGATAGGAAAGTTGTCAAGTTGATCTAGGCTCAAGGTAGTTGTATTGAAAAGGAGATAGGGTTGATAAGGGCTTCGAAGGGGTTGTTTTGTATTTGAAAAGAGGATTTCTTGGAATTTGAGCAATGTCTAAAGTCTAGATGGTATGTGCTTTTAGTGGGAAGAGTTAAAGGGATAAACTATAGATGTGGCTTCGGCATTATCTACATTGGGAATCAAGAGAGTGAGAGATAGGAGTTGTGGAAGGAGTTACTAAGAAAATTCAACGAAATTAAGATCTCATGGTGTATAGTTAGGGATTTTAATATCACAAAAAGTTAAGAGAAAAGAATAGGTAGGTATAGTGGGAGTAATGCCAGTGGATAATTCAAGAATTTCATTGAAGAAGTGGGTTTGGTAGACTTGCCTATGATAAGAAGGCAATTCATGTTTAAGAATTTTAGAGAGGAAAAGTCTTTCAGTCGACTTGATAGGTATTTGGTGTTAGGTGAGGTTTTAAGGACATGTTGTAATGTTGTTCAAAGGTGCCTCCCGACATCAGTGTCTGACCATAATCAAGTAGTCTTAGGCGAAGAAAGGATAGACTATGGGCCAAAACCCTTCAAAATTTTCAATCATTGGCTAGAGTAGAATTCATTTAATGAAATGATAAAGGAGGCAGGGGACGAGATGGGTGGGAGGGAGAATCAAGAAAGAGGGATATAGGGGAGATTATGATATATGAAACCCAAAATTAGGGAATGGTAGAGAAACGTGGTAGAGGAGTCTCATTAAAAAAATTAAAGCTATTGAAAAGACCATAAAGATAACTGAAAAGGAGATTTTGAAAAGTAATAAGGATCAAAGGTGGAAGGAAGTGATCATGACCAAGAGAAGAGAATTATGGAAGGTTCATAGGGATGAAGAAAGGGAATGACACTAAAAATCAAGAATTAAATGGCTTTTAGAGGGAAATAGGAACACAATTTTTCCATGCAATAACGTCAGCAAGGAAGAGATCTAACTTCATCTCAAAGATTAATGTTCAAGGATAGGTGGTAGAGGAAGCAATGTTGGTCAAGGAAAAAATTGTAAAATACATTGAGATGATTTATAGAGAGAACAATGTAGCAAAAGTGAATCAAATGGAAAGAGGATTCAAAACCTTAAAGAGGGAAGCTGGGGAAGAGTTAGAGAAGCTATTTTCAAAAAGTGAGATTTGGGAGGCTGTGAAGGCCCTTATGGGAATAAAGCTCCCGAACTTGATGGTTTTAATATGTATTTTTTCAAGAGCTAGTTTAATATGATCAAAGGGAAAGTTATGAGTTTTATTGAGAAGTTTTTTGAAACAAGTAAGATTGACGATCCCATAAATGCTTCTTTTATTACCTTTATCCTTGAGTGTGAGTCACTTTCCAATATTAAGGATTATTGTCCAATCAATCTAATGGGGAATATTTATAACATTATAGTAAAAGTTCTAGCTAATAGATTGAAAAAGGTGATAGGAGAAGTAATGGGGAATCAACAATTTGCCTTCACAGCAGGGAGATAATTGATGGAGTGTGCATTAATTACAAATGAAATTGTGGACAATATGAGAAAGAATGGTGAAGGGGAATGCTTCATGAAGGTTAACTTTGAGAAAGCATATGACATTATTGGTTAAGGTTTTTTGGATTTTGTGCTAAATAAAATGGGTTTTAGGAGAAAATGGAAAAGTTAGGTGCAAGTTTGTGTTCTTATCGCTAAAGTGTCAATCTCTATGGATGGTGTTTCGACAAGAAAATTTTGAATGAGATGAGAGTTTTGACAAAGATGCCATCGTTACCCATTTTTGTTCAATTGTCTTGCAGAGTCATTTAATGTCTTAATGAGCCAAGTAGTGAGATTTGGTGTATGTAAGGGGATTCAAATTGGGTCAAGGGGCACTAATAATTTCTCATCTCTAATTTTTTGATGACATGACAAATTTATGAAAACTTGAATAGAAGTCAATCCTTTACATTAAAACAGTCTTAAGATGTTTCCAACTTATCTCTAAACTTATGTTCAATTTTCAAAAGAATAACCTATTTGTTGTTGGTGTGGAGGAGAGTGTGGGTCTTAAGTAGGCTACTAGGATCAGCTGTAAGTTAGAGAAATTTCCTTCTAAGTACTTAGGATTGCCATTAAGAGGTAGAAACAATTCAAAAGAGATGTAAAAATCAATGGTTGAAAGTTTAAAGTAAGGTTGGCAAGATGGAAAGGGACGATGTTATTTATTGGTGGGTGGATGACACTTATCAAATTAGTTTTTGTTAGTCTGCCTACTTTTTTATGACTTTATTTTAGACATTGAGTGGAGTGTATTAGGAGCTTGAGAGGATTCAAAGAAGGTCTTATGGGGAGAGACATCAATTGATAGAAAGGTACATTATGCCGATTGAAAATCTATATGCACGTACAAAAAGAATAATGGTTTAGGGTGGGTTCATCTTAATTTGAAAATACAACTTTGTTGAATAAATCGATTTGGAGATTTGGCAACGAAAAGGAAATTTTATGGAGGAGCGTGATTGTGAGAAAAGAAAGAGGAGATCAGAGGGCTCATGTATCAAGTGTGAATAGGAATAGGGCTAAGTCTTTGATGTGGAGCAATATTGTTATGCCTTTAGAATAGGGGGGAAATGGAATGATATAGTTAGAGGGGGGTTAAGGTCACCTTAAGGGATGGTGAAAAAATTGTTTTTGAGATTGATGAGTGGATTGAAGGAGAAATTCTTAAGAATGATTTTTCGAGGTTTATGCCCTAGTAATTAGGAAAGAAAGTGTGTTGAATGAGTTTAGGGAATGGAAAGATGCTTTTTGGTATTGGAAAATTGAGTTGTGAAAGGGTTTGCTCAGATAGGAAGTTGAACAATGGGACCAAATGATGAAAATTATTGAAAAGAGTCTCATAGTTAAAGGTTCTCATGATAAAGTAGTTTAAAAATAGGCAACGAGTGGAGAATATTTGGTGAAGTCTTTTTGTAAAAAAGTAAAGAAGGAGAAAGTGGGGTATAAAAATACTGAAAGAAAGTTTGGATAAGGGCAACACCACTTAAAGTTGAAGTTTTCTGTTAGAGAGTGCTAAGAAGAAGGATTGCTATCAAGGTGGGGCTAGTAAAAAGAAAGTTCCTTAGGCTGAACTCCGCCATATGCCTATTATGTCATGAAAGGGAGGAATTAGTGGATCACTTATTCTTTGAATGCAAGGGAAGTTGGAACATGTGGGCTGGATGGTGATACCTATAGGGAATTAGATGGGTGGCTCTTAAGGATGTGCTATCATTTTTTATGCGATGGAATGACATTGTGCATGTAAGGGATAGAAGGTTATGGAGGCTTGCTTTCTTCGCCATCATCTAGACAATTTGGTTAATGAGGAACCAATTCAATTTTCAAGGTAAGATATGGGATGGTAATCAATGTTTGAAAGTGGCAAAATGTAGACTTACTTGGTGGGCAAAAGCTAAATGGCTAAGGGAGTATAGACAAATCGAAGAAATGGTGCAATGCTCATAACTAAGCACTACCATGGAGCTAAGAAAAAAAGATAAAGGGAATGGTTCATGGGAATGAACACATCTTGGGTGTGTTAAATTCAATGTTGATGGGGTAACCTAAGGATTCTCAAGTATAGTGATCAAGATGATGTTCTCAAGTATAGTGGGAATTGTAGATGCATATATGGCAGAAGTAATGGCGATCATAGAAGTATTTAAAGTTTTTGAAGCTTCGAAGTGGGTAAGATGTGCAGACCTTGTTATCAAGAATGACTCTAACAATGCTATTGCATGGATCCATAGTCCAAACAAAGCCCCATGGAGGCTGAGGAAGACAATTCTTGAGATTGAAAAAATGAAAAAGAGAGTGGGGGAATGGTTAGTAGAAAAAGTGCCAACATCAGCCAACGACTTAGCTAATAGACCAACAAAAAAAAGAGTTGAGAGGGAAGAGGACTTTTTAGTTGTGATTGATTAAGATGTTAGGTACAAGATTAATAAGATGATGGGGTTCACGGGACATCTTTGCTTTTTATGGATCTTATTTTATCTTTTTCATTATCCTCTTTCTTCTATCAAAGCATGGAGTTTGACTTCTATTTAGCTTGCCCCTTGTTCTTTTCTTTTTCTTGTCATTTTTTTAACGATCAACTCTTAGTTGGAGTTTTTTGTCTTGTAACAAGTTTCATGGAAGTTTATTGGTTTTTTCTCAATATACAAATTGCAAAGTTTGTTGGTTTCTTATCCCAATATCCAGATTACTTCCTTAATAAAGATAAACAAGAAATAAAGGAAACAAAAGGAAAAAAAAGAAAATAAGAGAAAAAAATTTAGAGAAAAAAGAAAAAAGTGACAGGAAAATAAAGCAAAAAAAAAAGAAAAACATAAAAAGGAATAAAGGAAATTAAAAGAAGTGCAGATAATATGAAAAAAAAAAGGAAATTCAAAAAGACTTGTAAATAGTTAGAACTAAAGGGATTAGGGGAGTTGTGAAAATTTGGGGCTTAAGGGTCTAGGACTAGGACAAGGCTTTTGTTAGAAAAGTGATATAGATTAAAGTTGTGGTTCACAATTGTTTATTGTGTTTTTCCTTTTAGTTGTGAGGAGTATTGTTTCTGCTTTAGAATGAGGAAAGGGGTTGCGTAAGGGGAGTTCGTAGAGAGGTTTAGTCTCTTTCTAGACGAATCTCTTTGGTCATTGAGGATGGGGTAAATATGGAGGTTTTTTTTTGTCCTAGTTTTTATTGAAGGGCAGATTGTGTTTTTGGTGAAATGTTGGGATGTGGTTTTGTTATGAAAGAGATGCTAGGTTTTCATGAGTGTTTTTTTCTTTTCCAGCTTTTTAGGTGGTAGTATTTGGTTATGACTTGCCTTAGTTTGGCCATGTTAGGAGTGGTAGAAAGAAAGTCGATTCTTTCGTAAAGTTTTAACTTTTCCACAATGCTTTGAAAAGGAAAATAAAATAAAATAAGATAAAATAAATAAACAAATAAGGAAAAAAGAGAAAAAAATGATAAAGTAAGAAAAAAAAGGAAGAGAAAGAGAGAAAATTGGAATTGTTTGGGATAAGTTTGGGGGGAGAGAAAGAGAGTTAGGAAAACCAAGAGAGTGTTGAGTGGAGGGAGCAAGTTGGTTGATGTTTATCTTATTTACAGTTTAGAAGAGGGTGGAATGACTTGACCTTTTTTTTGGGTGTGAAGTTTTTTCGTTTTCCTTTCTTGTTTTGCTTGATTGGTTTTGTCGATGTTTTCATTCAAGTAACGTTTTTCCAGGGTTCTTTTAAGTGAGTGAGTGAACGAGAGGAAGTTGGGACTCTCTTGATGGGAGAGTGATGAATGTTAGGTAAAGACTTTTCGTGCTTGTGTTATATTGATGATTGCAAGGTTCCAATGGGATGCTTGTGGTTTTGTGCTCTTAGGATGAAGTTCATGCTGATTGACAAGGTTTGATGCTAGTGAAGGTTTTCTTGGTTGGTGTTTCTACTGTGGCTTCTATGTAAGAGTTTCGTTATGCTGCTCTTATGTTGTGGCATGCTTAGGTGTTGATCCTTGTGTTGCTGTCTTATTCGGGATTACACCTTGATGTGCTTTAAAATGGTTGCAGATGGTTTGGAAGGTTGATGCTTTGAAGGGATATGGGTTCCTATTCATGTTTCATGGCTTTTTACTTACCCTTGGGTTTCCAAGTCTTCGTTCTGTAATGCACTTTGGTTTTTTGGATTCCCAAGATGTTTTTTGATATAGTTCTCAAACTGTGGAGCTGTTGGATGGTTCCACAGGTTGATGGGATTGTTGCGTTGTTATTCTACAGGATGCAAGACCTTTGTTTGAGATTGATCTTATGCTTGAACTGTTCTGATTTTATTGATTTTGCTGTTAAGCTTCTAATGGTTGCTTTTGGGGGCAGTTGTCACTTGGATTTTGAAGTGTTGGTGGCTGTCTAAGATGTGTTGGCCCATGTCTGCCTTTTTATTATGTCTTGAGGCTCTGTGTTGATTGTTGTTGATAGTCTTGATGAGTCCATACTTCAACCACTTATATGTTCTTACACGAATATTTTTTTGACATTTGTATTGTTTCTTTTTTGCAAAAATCAAGTTATGATACCATAAAAAGTCCCTTTCCAAATTAAAGAGACTTAGAATGGCACCTTGGTTGGAGAGGCTAAATAAAATTGCTTACAAAAAAAAAATATAACGTAACCAAAATATAAACTAGCATTTAATCAAAGAAGTAACTGAATCCTATAGGATCAATATTTGTGTTTTTCATATAATTTTTAAATTAATTATGAACATTCATAAGTGTAAGAGTTACATATCTTACTATAGATATCGTAATCAAGAGCCAATTAAATCCAAAACACTTGTGATGAAGCAAGTAACTCAAAAAGAGAATAAGACAATCTAAAATCCTACAGTCGAAATCTTTATCACATCTTTAGCCATCCAAGTGTTTAACCTCTAATAGTAATCCACATAGTGACAAAATAAAACCTTTCAAAAAGTAAGATTTTACTTGTGCTAGCAAGTTTTGTTTTTAAAACAAAACGACCAAAAGTTTTTGCTGAATCTTATTTTTGTAAGATAAAGAAAACTAATTTTCTTTTCCTATTTTTATGAAACGGCTAAGAAATGGTTGAAGGCTTAAAGTTTTATTGGCTAACATATGATATTTATATAACCAAACTAAGTTGTATTTATATTCAATTAAGTCCTTGTGAACTTAATTAGTTTTCTCACTTTATTTTGGTTTGTTTCAATTAAGTCCAACTTAATTAATTATCCTTATTTAATCCCAATCATATCACTTAATGTGTGTGAACCATTAGGCTTATAACATTTTGGAAATAAATATAAATCTTAATCAAATATCAATTTGATAATTGATTTATATTTATAGATCATAAGCAGCATGTAGCAATAAACCATAACCACCTGAATGTTAGAGTGTCAATTAAAGAATTTGACAAAACCCTCTAACAATAAGCCTCTCAATGTAATATGGTCTTTTCATCAAATATTTCGAATATGTCATAAATCATGGCTCAGTGTCTACTTATGACATTCCATATTAGTTCTTACAATTCTTGAATGATCTTATGAATTTAGGAATTTAACTTTTCTCAAATTCATCATGCTTTAGCAAAGACTTTATACAAGTTAATCAAGAACTAAGAACAATTGAGATATATTCTCTCATATCACTTGGGGTGATGAATCCTTTCTTGACCACTCATTCACTTTCCATGCTTCATGGCATAACCAAAAATATACTATTTAGGCATCTGGTCGCCTCCAGACCCATAGGAGTGAAATCAATGTCATTCCCCATACAACATGACTTAGTATCTCAAGTCTATGGATTAGTTGCACGACTATCATGTAAGAACATATTCCATAGACACTTAAGTGAAATACCAAATGGACTTCTTATAGTAGGTCATATTTAGTGAACTTGTTCTTTAACAAGCACGTACATGTTATCGTTAAGTATCCCATATACTTTAATCTATGAGATCGATTGCTTACTTCCCAAGTAATGAGGCTTAACATGTACCAGTTTTTGAGCATTATCAATGTCCTCTCTTGACAATACAATGACTAGGAACAATTTTAGGAATATGGCTTTAATGCATAATGATCTCATAATTGTAACAATTTTACAATTCTCTTGCAAAACCTTTATGTTCCATGGCCTTCATTTAATTTGTACTTAATAACTCCTTATTATTAGCACTAACATGAATGAAAACCTTTATCACATATAGTTTTGTGATTAAGTATGCATTAAATAACAATATTTGTATTCCTTAACCAATCCAATTGGCCCAAGGGCATATACCAATAGTCTCCCATTTGCACTTTAGTCAATTACTAACATATCGAATATCAAACTTTTTCGCTTAGCAATTGTGTGTCTACTAGGACAGCTCAAATTGCAATACTTGAGAATATGTTAATTTATATGTTTGACAATCTCCATTGTCATAATCAAAATACTAAGTTAGATCACATCGAGACTTTGATTCCACTATTATGGCTTTTGTTATTACTTTAACAACTAAGAATCATTTATTGGTTCATTAAACCAATGATCCAAATATCTCTCTTTTTGTAGCCTAAACAAAAGGTTTATATCGGATCCGATTATAGATATAATCATGCAATTAGCCTTTGTTTTGGAACCATTCCAATACAACTGCCCAATCATGACTTTTGTCACTTTAGCATTTAGGATTTTCTCTATGTTAAACTCCTTTAACATGTTATCCTAAATTCTTTTGTTGAGTCCCTATTTAGGCTCTAAGTATTTAGTCTTATTTCAATTTTTTCTTAAATTGGAAAATGTATCTTATACACTTTTAGTGAGTAACTTATCTTACTCCCACTAACCTTATGATGTGTACAAGTTATGTTTATCTTATTCAATGTATTCAACTACTTTGAATTTATTCCATTGAACAGAGATTATTATCCAATCATTCATGTTAGATCATTTAGTAGACTCATCTTATATGAGTAGTGCATCAATATACATCCTACTAGTGGTTCATATTTAATGGATGAATTATACATCTTTATGCATCCCATTAACTCAATCTTTGTGCATAGATCTTATCTATTGAATTTCATAATTTTATGACCCTTGACCTTTAAAGTTTCATTAGCTCCCACTATTTTTATCATGTATAGAAATCTTACTAAGTAAACTAATTTACTTTCTTTTATGCATTATATCCATAACTTTTATGTATACTTACCTATCATAAGTCGTTCATCATTGGTTATAAAATGAAATCCTCTCAAAGGTTAGTTCATGTGATTAACTGGGTTTGGAATGCTTTGTGATTCATCTTTTATGAATTCAATATGATAATCAATCATTAGTTAGTTCTAAGCAGTTTTAATTTAGATATTTTATCTCAATAAGAATGCTCCTTAAATAAATGTGTTCATAATCCTATTATGAATTCATTGAGCTAGGATTCAATTTTATCTAAGTCATCTCATTAATTCCCTTTCTAATTCATAATCAAAAGAAAAATAATCTCACAATAATCTTATCATTATGACTTACTATTGATTATCATATACCTAAGGTTATACTTAAGGATAAATAATTTAGAATAATTCCAAAATAAAATGAAATGTAAAATAAATATATAAATATATATAAGCTAAACATCTCATGCTAGCAAAATATAAATCTATGTTTTCTAAACATAAAATAAAATATTTAGCCATAGGCCCAAAACCAAAACATCTCATCTTGGCAATCATGTCATGAAAACATTCAATGTTCCAAAATTATTTATTGTTCCACAATCTAATCATGGTTAACAAGCTTGATTGCCATCGATTAAGGTTGTCCCTTTCATGATCCTATTCTTCACTGTTCCTTGTTATTAGTTCCTTCAATACAGCATACATATTAAAACCATTAATAAAGAGTAAGGTATCATATACCAAGCAATGAAAAATAAATCAACACATGATTCATACTTAAAGTGGAAGCATCCTTTTGTTTCTTTTGTTTGATGGATTCAAGATAATCCTTGTAATTTCACATTTAATGCCCTAGTTTGTCATAGAAATGGCATTTGTCATTGTCTTTGTTGTTTTTCACTCCTCCAATAGGTTTCATACCTTTCAAAGTTGATGCCTTTTCACCCTCATCTTTATTAGAAATTTTTCTTTTCTTAGAAGAAACAAGATGAACTGTAGGCTTCTTTTTCACAAGGGTATTCTCAGCTTATGTGAGCACATTCAATAAGCCTAATAAGGTTACCTTAATCTTATTCATATTGAAATTCAACATAAACTATGACTAGTTCTTTGGCAGCGAAGAGAGTACAAGGTCTATGCTCAAATCATGATCCATAACCCAACCCAACTGCTTAAGTCGAATGATATATCCTATCATTTTAAGCACATGAGGTCTTACTAGGTTTTCTTCATACATCTTACATTGAAACAATTCCATTGAAATGTCGAATCTCTTTGTGTGACTTTTCTTATCGAACAATTTTTTAAGGTTTAAGATAATATCTAGGGCATTCATAGCTTCATGTTACTTTTGAATATTTGGAGCTATACTAGCCAACATCACACTTATGGCTAGATCGAGATCATCCATATAAACTCTATAAACCTCTTTTTCCTCATTTGTAGCATCATTGCTAGATTCTTCGATAACAAGCCTATCTAGGACATAAGCCTTTCTCTCTTGTTTCAAGATAACCTTGATATTGCAAAACCAATCAATGAAATTTGGGCTTATCAACTACTTTGCATCAAGTATGCTTCGTAGTGACAAACTATTCTCCATGATCGATTTATATCCTATATAAATCTACATATATAAAGCTTAGTCATTAACACAAATTATGTAATCATAAAGACAAGGTTATAAAATTTTATATGATTATTTTCAATATGTTATCAAAGTAATAGCCATCCTCTAATATTTTGAGAAATTTAACCTTTAAACTTCTTATTAAGCTAGGACCCTTTTCATCCTATCATGACCTTAAGTTACTCAACAAGTCATAATGAAACTAATTAAGTAGATAACTTAGCTTAGCAATTGTACCTTATACAACTCCTAGATCAGTTAGATGACAACTCTTTGTCTAAATGTATCATATACATTCTACCTAACTATGCCTTAAATACTATTCGGTCATGTGTGACACATTCGAACAAAATGGTACTAGTTGAGTAAGACCCACCAATAACTCAAAAACACTAGTATAAAAGTTTGACTTGGAGTTACTCAACAATCCTTTAATTAAAAAAGCAGCATGGTTATCTTGTTATATGATGGAAGTTAACTCTTTCACTTAATATATTGATGAGAGATTTTTATTTGTTATTTCATTAATTAAGGTCTCATTGATTTAACGTTGTTGGCATGCATAGCATTTATCGCATTTGGCATATATCATATATATATATATACTAAAAAATAAATCTATCCCATGCCAACTGCTAGGATGATTATGGACTTTACTAATTCTAATTTCCTTGAGCCGTTAAGGAAATTAGTTGGTCAAATTCATAGCAGATTTTACAAACATGTCTTCAAGCTTTGCTTATAATCTCCATAAATCTCTATGGCACCTTCGAATCTCCATTTTCAAATTACAAAAATTTTTCTAACCCTAGTTTTAGACTTTGATGTAATTAACTGCATTCTATAATCAAGAAACCTTGAGTTACATTCGATGGGAGTTAGGTGAGAAAAGAATTTTACAATCTAGAGAAAATAGAGATAAGGTAAGGTGCACGGACTTTATTTTAAAATAAATGCCATGAGAAATATATTTAACCATCGATGACCTAATCTTCTAAGGTCTAAGTCCATAATCATCCTCATGCTTTATAATCACAATCAAAAGTATAAAAATAAATGCAAGCCCAATTGCACGTAGTGATATTGTGTGTTATTTGAGAAAAACATCAATTAACTTACTTAAGGTGCTTGATTCAAATAATTAGGTATTGTTTAAGAAATTCCCATTTTCCAAATAGTTAAAGTAAACATTTTACTACTTTTGCTTAAATAGAAATTCATTCAGATAAAACTTTCCATTTTAATTCTTTCCATAATTAAAATTGCTTTTAATTTTGAAAACCTCTTTATTTTAGGTAAACTTCTTAAAATATATCTAAGCTAATATTTTAATTTCTAACATTTAAAACATGAACTGGTTTTCTAAATTGTATCTTATTCAAGTTACCTAAATGGTGACTTATCAAATTTTGAAAACTTCTAGTCAAACCAAAATTCCAAGGAAAGTTCAATGCTATCACATAATTTTAAGGATTTCTTTTAAAGTAGGAAATTATTTCCTATGAATTTCTCAAATTAAAATGCTATCCTTAATTTTAGGAATTTCTTTTAAAGTAGGAAATAATTTTCTATTTTCTATTAATCACTTAAAATTAAAATAGATGGCATTTAAGTGCTCTTAAAACTCCACAAATCATGAGTTAAACTCATGAAATAGCTGCTCAAAATTTTTAACAAGTATGTTTAACAATAAAACACAAAATTCATGAGAATTAAGCCGCCAAAACCGATCATAGTTGTCCAAAATTTTTGCACCGAATCTTTGTTGTTTTGGAATCTGAAAATATTATTTTATTATTCTTTTTCACTCTAAATCAAGACTAGCTGAAACATGTAGTAATTTAATTCAATATAATTAATTTTTAATAATTAAAAACTGCTCATAATGCTTGCCCAACGTTAACAAAAATAATCAACACATTAGTCTCCAAAACACCTCAAAACTATTTAGTTTTAACTTGACTTTGCAAGCCTTTTAATCCATTCAGTAATTCTTCACTTAAACATGATTTTAAACCTTTTAAAATATGTTTTAGTGAATTAAACACATGCTGTCCAAATTTGGATTAAAACAGAAAATCAAATTTTGAAGAACTATTCTAGGCTCATCTCGCAAGCTACCCATTAAAAAAATATGACTAAATAACTCCGGACCACACAAAATTTAAACAAAGTTTGGATTGAGTAATACAGCAAACTAAACACAAAGAACCTATAAAGTTTGCATTAATGTCATGGAACTTAAAATATTCCTAATTCCATGTCCATAAATATTGCACCATTCTAAGTTTTGATGTTCAACCATTGAAAAGACCATAAAACTACTTACAGGTTACATTCGAAAAGGACTCTGGGTTAGAAATGCCGCAATCAAACATAGGACAGTGTTTCCATGTAGTTAAAAGTATGATACCACCGGAAACGCATAGAATCACGAAACATGGGATGACGAAGAGTCTTAAAAGTATTATCCTTGAATCCATAAGATATAAACTTACCAGGTATGTACATCACCAACGATGGCCCTTCGTTTTTAATGTCAACTCGTGACACCAGAGGGATGCAGTAGTCCAATTCTAGCAGTGAATTCGGAGAATCTTCTGTGTCTTCGGTCATGTCTGGAAATGCACTGACTATCAAGTTTATATCTAGGCGATCCTTCACAAACCAGTTTGAACAGTCTTTCTCCATTTCATATATGATGTATTCAGGGCTGTCAAAATCGATGAAGAATAAATGCCCTTGAGATTCAACGAAATGCCTGAAGTTAATAGAATTCCAATCCTCAGGAAGTGGAGGCCTGGGCATTGCTTGCAGTGTTTCCTGCTTAATGTCCAAGCGACGAGAATTCCCACCATGAATGCTAATCCAATGAACAATCTTGATTCCTAGCATTCCTCCAAGTTTCTGTTTCAGAGGAATATATCTGAACTTTGCAACTTGATTTATAGAACTGAATGCAAACAATCACATAGAAAGGTGATATGGTTGGGTCATATGCTAGACTAAAGAAATTAATAGAGGTTTTATGCCAAACCGGTTCAGGAAGAATGGAGAATCTGTTGGCGGCTGGGTTGAAGATGTAATCCATGTAAGGAGCAGGTGACCCGTGCCTTTGTCTGTCACATAGAAGAAAGCCATTGCAAGACTGTGAAATCATGACAGAACCCCGGGCATAAGGGTCAAAAGAAAGGCCAACTGCTCGGCCCGGGGTAGAGTTTTCGTTTACATCCAAGGCAACATACAGGTAGTTCGGTGGCATTTTGAAAAATAGGACACAAGCTAGGATAAAACCAGAGACAGTTTTAGCATTCTTGCGACGATGGCGAACCACGAAATTGGGATCTGAGATAAGATAGAGCCATCTTCTGGATACTAATTTGAATTTTAGAACGGATTTTGCTGGCAAACGAAGTAGAATCTCCGTGATAACGTCATCATTACTAGCAATGAAATCGGTTGATGACAATGACGAAGACGATGTCTGCTTTTGGTATGAAGAAGTCATTCTTTTCAAGCCAAAGAAATACTCAAATGGCAATGTTTCTGTTAAATTTGAACATCAAAACCTTAAAATGTTAAATCCTAAAAAGGGATCAAAAACCTAAGATTCTTCGTCTCCGTTGAAATGAAGGAACCCCATTTTAGATTTTTCCTATAATACTTTTTCACGTTGCTTTCTGGGTCTTTGTCTACCATTGCCTGTTCTGATAAACTTCCTTGTTCTGTTTGTATGCTTGTCTACGTATAAAACCAAGACAGAAACAAAAATTATCACTCAATGATTTTTACTGATTGTCTTAAATTCGTATGTTTGTGTAATCTATAGGAAGCAAACCACCTCTAGGGGGTAAATTTAGAAGGCAATTACGCAACAAGGCGTACAGATTTCATATCGTCGTTTTGACAGCCAATATTATAAGCGGATATTTCATTAAGATTAAAAAGGGATAAAGCTTAAGAAAATTGGTTTGCTCTATTTTTTACAACTCTTGCAGGAAAACATATACGAATTAAAACAAAAGTCAAATAAGTTTATTCTGATCAGACTTATATTAGTTTTTTACCATTTAAAGACTAATGCAGAGTGAGTCTAGAATCTTGATTCTAGACGTGTTATGAGCCTCTTTATTTCTATAAAACTTGTGATGAGTAACTACTATGAAATTGAGTAAAAATCACACTTTTCACAGTACAAGAATCTTGACCTAATAATTGAGGAGAGTGGTGGTTCTCAGAGAAGAGAGAGAGTTTAGTTTTCACCTTAATTTTTTGGCTAGCTGTATTGTGTTTTTTTGGTAAAAAACCTCAAGTCCTTTTATCGGGTAGTCTAGTAACATTAAAGCACTAGACAATTATTTTATAATTATTCTTAATTTACAAAAATAAAATGGTAAAGCATAGTTCTATCCAAATATAATGATCATCATGGGTAGTATCCTGTCAAGTCCAACATCTCTCATTCACACATGAAGGTGAACTCATCCGACTATTCTCCTAAACCGTCTCATTGCCTAGTTCATATTGATTAATAGATTGTGCGATTGTGCGACTTTTGAGTACATTTGAATTTAGGAGCTCTATACTAGGAACTTATTAGAGTGAGTATAGAAATGCCAGCCCTTTTAAAAAAGATAGTGTCTTGTATGCCCCTAATTTATTTGATTACATCACATTAAGTACTTCAAATCCCTCAATGAGGATACTTCAACCTTCCTTTTTTCATGTTGCAACTTATATTCACAATTATGTCATAGTTCTCAAAAGCCACCTGATGAGTCGACTTTGAATATTGTTAGCTTTACAATTGATCTTTGTTTTGAAATGTCAAAATCAAATGACCACAATATAAGTGTTTAAGTACATTGAAATATCACAAAATCCCTTAAGCATTTATAAGACATTTTGGATAAGTATCGAGACCTCAAGCTCAGAATGCCTCAAAAATAGCTTAAGGAAAAAAAAGTATTAAGACATTTTTGGTAGGGATTGAGACATTAGCTTTGAAACCCCAATTTAGGACTTTTGAAATTATTGAGACATCGCCTCAAAAGTCCTAAATTTCAAAAAGCAAGTTTGAAAGTATTGAGACCTAAACTTCAAGGTATGGAGACTTCATCTCTGGAGTCCAACTTCTAAAAAGCTTGTCAAAGTATCAAGACTTACAATCAAAATATTAAGACCTCGTCTTCAGAACTTCAAATTCCAGAAAGCAAATGTCAAAATATCACGACATGCTTGCCAAGTATGGAGACATCATCTCTAGACCTTGATTTCCAAAAAGCAAGCTGCAAAGTATAGAGACCAAGCTATAATGTATTGAAACATGATTTAGTTAGAATGCCAAGGATGAACCAAGTATCAAGACATGCAACAGAGGTATCAAGACCTTAGTTGAATCTAACATTTAAAGTATCGAGACCTGCATTGAGGATTGTTAGCTTTACTTTGGTCTTGAAATGAAAAAATTGATTGATCTAAATCTACTTTGAGAATAAAAGAAAAATGTTCTTCAACTTGATTAATCAAAATATGCTTTGAAAATGAAATGAAAAAATTGATTGATCTAAATATGCTTGGAAATGATTATAAATTATTTTTAAAATTGAAGAAAATCCTCAAAAGTTTTTAATTTTAGCTTGCAAAAGGAAAATGTTTTTAAGAAAACTTGAACTCAAGTGCCAATGTTAAAAAATAAGCCTTTTGAATATTAAGAATCAATTCTTAAATGATTGAAAAGCAAAATTTATTCTCCTATTACAATAACAATTGATTTTGAGAAAAAAAAAGTCAATTCTTAGAAAGTAAAAGCTTCAGGAATAGAAAAGAATCCGAGCATGAACGAATCAATTCTCCATGAAGCAATCACTAGTTCATAACAAGAAGGAATTAAAGATCACAAATCTGAAGACAAAGAATCAATTTTTGAGGAAAAAGATATCAGTTCTTGAAGCACCAATGGAAAAAAATCAGAAACTTGGTAAAGAAGAAAAAGATGATACAATTTGATAAGAATGGAGTGTTAAATATTAAGCTTAAATTCAAAGTTTGGTCCCAGACCATATTGAAGAACCAACACCTTGGAACAGAAGAATTGATTCGACAAAAGTGTAAAGGTATTACCTTTAAACCAAATTGTGGAAGAACTGACATCTCAAGAAGAAACAATCAATTATACATAAATATTAAGTTCTAGACTTTATGAAGAACCTACAACTCATGAACAAAGAATCAATTCTCCATATGCCACAGAAATCTACAAGCCAGCCATAACGTATGAAATTCATTTTGAAATTTGCTTCAACAGGTATATTCTTCAATGTTTATAAATACTTGATGAAAATGCCTCTAAAAGAAATTATTAAAATGATTAGAAAATTGGAATGATTTGAAATATTTGAAATATAGAGAAAATAGGGAAAACAAGAAAGAGAGCCTAGAGCAAAAAAAAATTTCTTTGAGCAAAAGTAGAAAACCAAGATCATAACTTATCTCTTAGCTACAGTTTCTTAAGCCTAAACTTCACTTCATCTTTCATCATTCTTAAAGAAGCTCTCGTATTTTTGTATTCAAATTCCTTACCATCCTTATTAAAGGTTTTGAGCTAAAGATTCTTTTAAGAATCCACTATTATATAGGTTATACCTCCTTAAAAAGGTAGTGTTAAAGTTATACCTCCAAGCAAAAGGTTGAGAGGTCGTGCATGATTCTTAAAAGGCATTTGGTTGAGGTTGTGCTTGATGTTTAAAAGTCATTTTGGTTGTAAAGGTTGTACTTGATCCTAAAAAGTAGTGTCTTTGGTTGAGGTTGTGCTTGATCCTTTAAAAGGCATTTTGTTGTAAAGGTTACGCTTGATCTAGTGTTAAAAGTCAAGTTGATAGTGGATTTGAACTTTTTGTGCTATCAAGGGAGAAGATGTAGGCATCAAAGACTGAACCTCTATAAAAACTTGGTTGAGTAGTCTTTACTTTTGCTGCACTTTACTTGTTTAGCTTATCCTTGTTTTTAAAACTTTGCTACTTATAATTCGGTTGTGTTAAAAATGAAAAATAGGAAATTTTGTTAGCTTATTTATCTAACAAATGTGTCGATATCTCGCATCAAACAAGCTAGAGAAAGACATGTATAATAGTTACTTTTTGAAGCACAAATCCCTAAATGCCTATTTTTTTACACCAACATATAAATAGAGGTCTGAGGCATGACTTTCTAGGTAGAGAACACCTCGAGCAAATCTTCCAAGCTAAAGTGAAAAATTGAACACCAAATCCCTCAAGAAGGACTCTCAAAATCAAGTGTTTTTGAGCATTAAGTTCTTATACTTCTTTGATAAGCCTTCACTTTTTTCTTGTAATCACCTTTTTAATTCAATCTTTTAAAGACATTTTAGCTTGTTCATCATGTTCCTTGTACTCCAATGTAAAGATTATACTTTAACCTCAAAAGTAATGTTGATTGTCTATGGTTATACCTTAACCAAGTGAAAAAGTAAAGGGGCTAAGTTTCTGTCTTAAAAAAACTGTTGTTAAGGTTAAGTCTGAGCCTTGAAAAAATTGGTTTGCAAAGGCTATGCTTGAACCTTGAAAAATTATTTCTCATAGTGGATTCTAAAATCCTTGGTAAGCTAAGGGAGAGTATGTAGGCAACGAGACCGAACCTCTATAATAATTTTTGTGTTTTTCACTTACTTCCTTAAACTTTTCTATATTGTTTAAAGCTCTTCAAATCACTCTTTGAAATATTGAGAAAGGATCTCTGCAACTTCAATCCATTGTTTTTAAAAGAAGTTTTTATTCTCTATTCTTCAAAGGTCTCAAAAGAATTTTTGAAATTCTTATTTTACCTTTTCTTGAGATTATGCTTTTAAGCTAGCATTCTAACAATTGGTATTAAAGCTTTGGTCTCAAATTTGCATGTTTAAACCTTAATTAAAAAACACTCTATAAATTATTGGAATTTTGAATTTTCGGCATAAAAAAATTTACAGGTTTAAACGCTTGGAGTAAAGATCCTTTGAAGCTCAAAAGGCATGGCTGTGCAACCTACAACTTTTCCCTTTGAAGAAGGACAATATATGGTCAAATCCCTTTTATTTAATGGTGAAAATTATCCATATTAGAGGAGAAGAATGGAAATGTTCATCCAAGCTAATGATATAGATGTTTGGATAGTTATTTTAAAGAAGTCCCCATATGCCTACCAGAACCGTAGAAGATAAATTAGTTGTTAGCCTACAAGGGAATGGGATGACAAAGATAAATAGCTCATGCAACTTAATGCCCAAGCTATCCATACCTTCTATTGTGCCTTAGGACCTAAAGATTTCCATAGAGTGTTTATGTGTGACAATGCTACAAAAGTGTGGGACACCTTAGAAAACTTACATGAAGATATAACTCAAGTCAAAGAGTTTAAAATAAGCTTGCTCTTTCTTGACTATGAATGGTTTAGAATGAAAAATGGAGAGACCATAATCCAAAAGTGAAATAAGTTCACAAATATTATTGTAGGGTTGAAATCACTTGTGAAACACTTTCCCAATGTACAATTGGTGAATAAGTTCTTATATACCTGGCTTAAAGCTTGGTGGCTTAAAATGATACCCACAAAGGAAGCTAGAAACTTTAATTCTTTTAGGTTGGATGTGCTTGTAAGATCCTTGCTTACTTATGAAATGTCTTTCAAGCATGAGAGTGAAAGAGATGAAGCATCAAAAGACGATGTAAAAAAGAAAGGTACTACATTTAAAGCTACCCAAGAAGAGGAAAAAATAGTATAAAAAATCAGGATGAAGAAGAAAATGATGAGGAAGAAGCCTTGTTGACTAGGAAGCTCAATAGATTTTTAAGAAACAAATAACAAGGTATACGTAGGAGATAATTTGGGAGAAATGTACTAAGAGGAGACTCAAGAAAAGAGTCACCAAAAAGAGAAACAAGAAAAAACCACAATATTTGCTCTGAATGCAAAAAATCAGGACACACAAAGTATGAGTGCCTAAATGCCAACAAAAGCTCCATAAGAAAGCAAACAAAGAAGGCAATGGTAGCTACTTAGAGTGATGAGGATGAGGAGGTTGGCAACATATGCTTCATGGCTCTTTAAGAGCCCAAAGTACATTCCAACTCTTATGTTTTATCTTATATGTGCTAAATAATGATCCTTATACATTAGAATAATTGCGAGATGAATTTCATGAATTAGCTCTTAAATTTAAATGGATGACATTGAAGCGTAAGAACATGATCTTTATGCTAAACAATGAGAATGAGCTTTTAACCAAGACTAAAATTGAGTTACAAAGCAAAATATCTAGCTAAGAAGATGTGATATGCACTGTGAAGAAAAAGAATGAGAACTTGCATGATTTATTCTCAAGATTTCACATGAGCCAACGAAAGCTAAATGGCATACTAGAAACACAAAGAGCATTCTTTGATAAAGAAGGTTAAAAATATGATGGCACACAAAAAGAAAGTCATCTTAAGAATTTTTTTTTTGAAGAAAATAAGAAATATGGTGCAAACACTACATGCATTTGCTATCATTAAGTAAGACATTTTATTTATTTTTGTCCTTTGAGAGCTACATCACAAAGAAGTAAGGTGATCAAAAGTGTTTGGATTCTAAAAGGAGCCAAACCCATCCATGGTAAGGTTGTGAGGTTGGAATGGGTTCCAATGGGAACCAAAGCAATGGGCACTAAAACATATGGACCCAAGAGAGTTTGGTTACCAAAAATAGGCATTTTCAATGAAATTTTAACTTTTTCCAACAAAATATTCCATCAAAAAAAGCTTGTTTTCTAGTAGTGGGTGAATTGGAATATTAAATTCTTTATGAAAATTAAAGTATAAAAGTAAAAACTTTTTGACCAAAAAATATTTTCTAGTATCAAAATAAATTTTCAATAGTAAATTGCTAACCATAAAAACAATACACCAAAGTAAAATATTTTTCCTAAGTTAAATACTATAAAAAGTTAAGGGAAAAATATTTTCCTAAGTGTAGAACAATAAATCAATATAAAAACTATTTTCCTAAGGTTAATATAGGAAGTAAATGATAATGCAAAAAAATAAAAAAGAGACATAAAGAATTTATAATGGTTCAGCTTTTTTGATGCCTAGAACCAAGGAATTTCAATTCACTATCAAGGATTCTTGCTTTTTAACGGGACAAAGCAATAACCTTTACACAATCCATAAAGGGATTCTTGTTCTTTAGTGGGCTCAAACGTAACCCACCAATAATGATTTTTAAAAGATTAACCATAAATCCTCACAAATAGCTTTTCAAGGTTAAGCTATAACCTTTATAATAATGAGCACAAGGTAGAGCAAGAATGCCTCTACAAAGCTCAAATGCTAAAGATTTTATCTTGGGTATAGTAAAAAAAAAAATTCAGCTTGAATAAAGCAAGTGTTCTACTTTGTAAGCTTGGTGGAAGACTAAAATGAAGCTAGAGAGTGAAGATAAGTTTTCGGACATCTTTGTAAGGTTTAAAGCTTAGGTTCAGGTCCTCTTTTTCTTTCAAATAGCTCAAATGTGGCTATTTATAGCTGATATGAGATTTAAAGCCATTAAACACAAGTTTGCATCAAATTTGACCATTATTGAAGCTTAAGAGTCGACTACAACACTGCTATGGTCGACTATGTTCTTTATATTACTCAAATTACTCAAATTAAAGCTCTATAATTGAGAATAACTTTCCTCTACTTGATCTAACTCTCAAAAGCGTGTTTTTTGCCAATCTAAGCTGATATAGTCAACTAGGCCTCCTCTATGGGCATATTGAACTGCTTACAAGACTTTAATTGGTATAACTCCATGCAAGTTAATATTTGGAAAATCATGTCACCATCTAGTGAAGCTCAAGCACAATGCTTATTAAGCCATTAAAAAGTTGAATTTTGACTTGCCATAGATTGGTGAAAAAAGGCTTCTGCAATTGAATGAACTTGATGAATTTTGACTTTAAGCTTATTAGAATGCCAAAATCTATAAAAAGAAGACAAAGAATTGGCATGATAAGAAAATAGTGAAATGTCATTTCGAGCCTAGCCAAGTTGGACAACAACTCTCACAGAATGCTTAAATGACATCTTTGTTATGATCATAGGCATATAAGGACACATAAATAGAATCAACAATATTTATATCACATAAAACCATTTCATATCGAAATAACACATCTTCAGTCCATTCTTGGTATTTGGGGATATAATTAAATTATCCATTAATCTTGAAAGAACTTCCCTAATATGCCTTACCAGAAATTATATGGATAGCTGTTGTTCAATTTTCTACCCACGCAAGTGCACGTATCGTAAAGATAATATAGAGATGAGTAGAGCATCTATCCCACAGAGAATTGAATTAATCCTTATTATTAACTACTAAAATTAACAAACCTTAATTTTATCTAAACAATTAAAAGGAAAGATTTGAAACTAATAAACTAATAACTAGAACTAAAGCTAATCTAAAATCTATTAGCAAATTTACTTTATTAAATTCAAGTGACTACCAAACCTAAGATTATGATATGCCTCGATACTTTATTTGAATATTGTCTCTCTCTCTCTTAACTTATTTTAATCGATCAAGTTGCTAACTTAGAGTCTTACATTATTTACAAGTTTCTATTGAGTTTTTTATAAAAATATATCTCCTAATTAATTTACTATATGTCTATGCAAATTATATTGAAGAAAGATTCATTAAGTTTGTGCTCCAATTTTGGCTACGTATGGCTTATAGGTGTATGTCTACCCTATATACAAATCAAACCACCTAATCAACTTAGTGTATTCGATCATATGCTATTCTATTCGAGGTCTACTTAAGTCTCCTTCGTCAAGGTTTAACCTAGGTTTCCAATTCAATATAATTGGTGATAAGGCAATTAGAAGCATTAAGAATAGAATAAAATCAACAACCTAAATCTATCAAACACATGTAAAAGAGAGATAAATAATGCAAACTACATATTGAGTTCAATCATAATCTTAAATTAAAAATTCAATTCCCCATCAAGTCACACATCATCATTGAATAAAGTTTAAACAATAAAAACAAAATCAAGAAAATAAGAAATCAAAAAAAAGATAGAAAAACTCAAGAGTTGTATTCTTGAACTCCAAATCTCCTTGAATCCCTCAAATTCTTCTCAGCTTTAATGACTCTTGTGGCTTGACTGTCAGCTATTAATCTGGTGTTTCTTCATTCTTTTCTCTTTTTTCTTTAAAAGATTGTTTTTATAGGCTTTGAAGTTAAGCCAAGTTGGGTGAACAAAGAAGCCAATTTCAGCTGGGATTTCCTTATCAGACTATGTGAGTTGCAGCCTTGTCTAATTAATTAATAGAAATTGTAATTACTCTAAGATTGCTAAAGTATGTTAAATTTGACAAGATTTTTGACCATCTTTCAAACCGATGTAGTGAAAGTTGTAGATTGTCCTCTTATATTTCCAATGGTTTAAGAATTGCTTCATTTGGAGCTTTGTAGAGACAATTATGGCTGAAATACCAAAACATATGTAGTGAAAGTCTACACCTTAAAATTGCTCCCCTTCTCCAATTAAAATTCTTCTTTCATCAAACACCTACAAAAGCACAAATAAATCAATAACAACCTATCTTAACCACATTAATACCAAATTAAGCAAAAAATTAACTAGGAGTAGACTGACTAACCTAAAATAATTAATTTAAAATAATTAAATATCACCTACTAATTTTTATGCATTACTACAAGAACTAAGCTAAATTATTATAAAAATTAAGCCCAAATAACTTTATATTATAGAGTTATCAATTGCCAATGTGATAAACTCCTCCTAACTAAAAGTCTTATCATGAAGATAGGATTGAAGACATCCCGCTGTCGAAGAAAATTATGAAATCTTGATTGGCTTAGAAGTCCATTCCTCTAAAGTTGTAGGAGTATTAAATGGTTGAGATGCCAAAAATTGACTAGATATAGGTCTTGCCATGGGAAAAACTAATCCCTTTTCATATCTTCATCCATTTTGGAAAGAATGACAAGTTGATTTTTCTAGTTCATGAAGTGTACCATGGTGATTTTAATTATGTGCTATTATAAAGAGCACCTCCCAAGGATCAACAAGTGCTATTATAAAGAGCACCCTCCAAGGATCGACAAGTGCTACTATAAAGAGACCCTTCAAATTGTAACCAATTTCTCCCACTTCAATTTGGACTTGCTTTGATTATTGGCTAATAGATTTGAGATTTAATTATCAAAAGAATACCAAATCATTAGTCTAAAAAAATTAGAGAAGTTGTAGCAGTAAAAAGTTCAAAAAAAAAATTGAAGCAAGGGCAACAAAGATGTTGAGTATTTAAATCCAAAACGTGGTAGCAAGACAACATGAATTAAGAATACATTATCCAATTCTTGGCTTTCTTTTCTTTTGAAATCTCTACCCGATAAAGTGGCGTTTTAAAGCTTACTAGAAGCAAAGTTTTAAATGTTTATTCATATGAATTAACTCAACTAAAGCACACATGTGTAAATAAGATACAAGGTTAGGAGTAGCTTGGAATCACGGGGAAGACTTGTTCATTTAATCAGACCTTTATTGTGTTGTTAAAGCATGGAAGAAAGCAAAAACAAGTCAATACATGCAGCAATAAAAGATAAAAGTTTAAGTTCTTTTGTTCAGATGGTGAGTCATTGAATGATTGTATTTCATCCTTCATTGTCTACGATTGACGAGAAAACTAATTAATCATTGTTCAACTCAAATTTTGTGCATGGATTTAACTTAATTACAAACTTATAAGATGGATAGTAGCTTGCATAATTTCTTTGCTTAGGTAATGACAAACCATGGCATCTTAAACCTTTGCAATAAGCATGACTTAATTATAAGCTTGCAAAGTGGCAAAATAATGAGAGTTCCATAATTAAAGAACTAGGAAGTAGGTGACTTCTGCTACCATGTTAACGAAATAAAAAAGGAAGAGAACGAAAGGATAGCATACCTTATAATCTCAAAAAGATGAAATATTAGCTTTCCTAGCTTATGGAACACTTGCAATTCTTAAATTTTGATGTGTAGACAAGGGAACTTTCTTTTTATAAAGGAAAAGAAAGAATTCTAGTTTATTAAGGAATGCCATATTAATTGCCAAATATATTTCTTCAAATAGTTTTAGTGCAATATACTTCTTCTAAGATTATTGTTTTATTGCAAAATAACTCTTCCAAGAGTATAGTTTTATTGCAATATATTTCTTCCAAGGTTATAGTTTTAAGGCAATACACATCTTCCAAGATTATAATTCTCTTACCTATAGTAAGTACAATTCAAATTTAACTTGGATTGCAAGTATACCAATTCATGTTAGGATTCTAAGAAATCTAAGGAATTATTTTTAAAAAAATTTCAAGACTTGTCCACTTGCTACAATCAAAATCATGTGTGAACAAGTCTTAAAGGGGCATTTGTAGGAAGAGAAAAATTATGATCCAAGTACGAGCTACCATATGGACTTGATGATATCATAACCATATAATTAATTATAAAATAATTATTTTATTTATTGGATTATTTCAAAGATACATAGTTGAACCAATTCATTTATGTGTCATATATTTATCCCTTGAGATAATTTGAAGATAATATTTAAATTAGACCAATCAAAATTTAATTATTGATCATCCAATTTGTCTCTCAATAAGGCAAGGTAATTTAGAGTTAGTAGTCATTCTTTTGACCAATCCAAATTTAATCATTGGTCATCTAATTTATTTATAATAATTATGATAATTAAAAAATAAAAAATCAAATTATTTTATCTCTAAATAAATCAAAATAAATTAAAGATAAAACTTAACTTCAACCAATCAAAATTTAAAGGCTCAAAGTCTAGCCGATCAAAAGACTTTCAATGAGCCATCATCATTTATATGTAATTAAATTAAAATAATTTAGAGATAATTCAAAAAAACAACATTCTCAACAAAGTCCCTATTTAGCATTATAAATAAAGGGCGCCTCTAAGCCATTTGCATTCATTTGAAAGGATTCAAAGATTGTGAGGTATTTGAAGATTGAGAGTATTTTAGAGATCGAGAAGAGTAAAAGATTTATGCAGTGAAGATATCAAGTGTCAACGAAGTTCGTGATGAAGATACCAAGCGGTAGTGAAGCTCGTGAGCAAGATATCAAGCGACATCAAAGTTCATGATCAAGCGAAGTTTGTGGTCAAGTCTTTAAGCAAAGCTCGTGACCAAGTCATCAAGAGATGTTTATGATCAAGTCATCAAGCAAAGGTCATGAACAAGATATCAAGTATAATTCATGATCAAGATTAAGTCATGAAGACCCTTGAAGTGAAGTAATTCATGATTATGATCAAGTTGTGAAGACCCTTAAAGCGAAGATATCAAATATTGTTCATGATCAAGATCAAGTTGTAAAGACCCTTGAAGCGAAGATTAAGCAAATTTCATGATCAAGACTAAGTCTGAGTTCATGACTCTTAAAGATAAAGTGAAGAAATTAATCATAGAAATTTTCAGAGATTATAACTCATATCAAACAAATATTTATATTTGTCTCATAATTTTCAAGTCAAGAAATTTCGACAAGAAATTTGTGCATACACTAGGATTACAATATCTTTTACATTTCATTTAAATCTTACCTCTCTCTCTTAATTTATTCCAATAGGTTAAATTGCTAACCTATAGTCCTCTACTATTCATGAGGCTTTCTTGAAACTCTTATAAAAATATTTATTTTAATCAAAACACTATATCTCTATGTGTATTGAAATTAAAGTAGACTCATTAAATTCAAGCTCTAATAGTGGCTACATACAGTATATAGGTATATTTCTATCCTATACACAAATCAATTTATTCATCCACGCAAATAAATATAACCATATGTTTTTCCAATTTTAGCCTACTCTAAACTTCCTTTCTCAAGTTATATTTAGGTTTCTAGAACAATTCAACCAGTGATTAAGCATTTAAAAGCATTAAGAACAAATTGAAATAATAATTCAATTGCATTGAAAAGTAAGCAAGAAAAAGATTAAAAATTTAAACTACATATGAGTTCAATTGCAATTGAAGAGAAAAGAAATTAACTACTCATAATGAAAATAAAGAACATAAAACAATAGTGTTTAACCATCCCAAACAAAAGAAACAAGAAAACTAGAGATTAATAATCTTTAACTTTCAATCTTTCAAGGTTGATGTTATTTTTCTTAAGTTTTTGGTGGCTAATCTCCTCTTAAAATAACCTAAAATTCATTCCCTCTAGTCTCTTTTTTCAATTTGGCTTCTTAAAGATGTATTTATAGGGCTCACAAACATAATTTTGGTCCAATTCGAACTCCCATTTTCGAAAAGGCTTCTTTACAAACCTATAGTGTTGCAACTTTTCTTTTTAGCATTGTAGGATCAGTTTGTTCTACATTTTTTGCCTTGTTTAATGTAGAATTGGGGAAAATGGTAAACAGGAAAGTTGTAGATCTGCCTTATAGCTTTCTAATGGTCTAAGACTCACCACACTTAAACTTCTTGATTGGGAGATATGCTTGAAAAACTAAAGCATGTGTAGATAGAGCACCAGGCCATTAAACACCTTTGTTCACCACTTGAGGTTATCTTCGATCCCACTCTTACAAAAACATAAAAATAAGCATTTAAACATAAATTAAACTAAACTAATAAAATAACTAAAAATACCTTTATCCAATACTAAATCTAATCTAACATAGCCTAATTAGGCATTTAATCTCCTATGAAATATATATATGTAATGCACACATCACAATTTTGATCAAATCGTGGTTGAAATCACATCAGAAGTTGAAAGATAGTTGCAAATTACACAATAGCTAGAAAAAAAAATAATGTGCAGCCTTTTAGGGCCAACACTGCAACGCCATCTTTGTTGACCTCATTCTTTTACATCAACTAGAGGAGTTGGCACTATTACTTCTATATCTTCTAATTTTTTCCATAAAGAAGCTATTATTAAGACTATAAAAAAGGGCCTTTTACTCTAGAAAGGGGAGTTGGGGCAAATTTCATTTTGAGAAATAAAAGCTTTGAAAATGGGAAGAAAACGGGAAGAAATCTTTGATGATTGAGCTTCAAAAAGTTGCACTAAACACTTTATCTCACTAAAGTTGATTTTCTCTCTCTATTTTTCTTTGTGAAAAGCTCCATTTTTTTTAAGATGTTGAGTTTAGCTATGGATATTGTTAGATCAACAAGCTTAATGTGAATAAATCCAAGAGAGGAGTGAATTGGATTGTTTTAAAGTTTTGAAGATTCTTTTTCAATTTTTTTAAGAAGGTAGAATCACCTTTTCAATTCAAAAGCTCAATTTGAAAATAAACAAAATAGTTGACCTCTTAATGAATAAGAGAATTTTAAATTGCAAGTAAAAATAAGAACGGGAAAACCGACAACAAATGTTTTATAGAGCTCCTTGCCTATGTCCTCTCCCTTAGGTTCACTAAGGAGTTTAAAATTCACTATTTGATCAAAGTTCAATTTAATGCCTTTTGTGGATCAAGCTTAACTTTTCAATATAATGTCTTTTTATGGTTAAAGCACAACCACTCTACCTTCTATATTGGTTAAGGTATAATCACTTAAGCAAGTATAATGAGAATAGTATAGATGCAACTGATATGCCTCTCAAAGGAAAAATAGAAAATTTGGTATTGTGTTTAGTGAAAAAGTAAAAGCTCAATATATGGTGAACTAAAAGACTTTAAAGATTTAAAGATGAGTACAATGGGTTTTGAATGATTTTTGAGAAATTCTTTTATTTTGAGCTATGTTTTGAAGTCTTACAACCTTCATAAATATTGAGAAAGCTTGTATTTATAGTTGTTAAAGCTTCAACGGTAGTTGGGAGTGCACTTAATGTGAAAATTGTTCATTCTTCTCGTCATTCAAAGCTTCAACAGTCATATTTTATCAATACATATATGAATATATCGATACATTCCTTCTTTTATTTTTGAATTCTCGCAGAGATGTATCGATACATTTGAACTTGCCTACAAGGGTTTTGACATCCTTCTTAAAATGTATCGATACATCAATTTATCGATATTTCTAAGGCAATGAACATTCTACTACATTTCTATGGATACATTTGACAATGTATGGATAGATTGAGTTTGACTTTTTGAGTTTTGACTTTCTTCAAGAACAGGAATCAATAGATTTTGAAATCCATCAATACTTGTCAAAATGTATTGATACATGAGGAACATGTGTCGATAGATTTGGACCAAAATGCATTTTTCAAAGTCCTTTTCCATTATTTTCTTCTAAAACTCATTCTAAAGTGTTAAGGGATTTTGTAGACTTGATATTCCAAGATTTAAATAAATTTTGATCATTTTCCTTTTGTCATTTCAAAGCATAAGATTGATTTGAGAGCTATAGAGTTAATAGATATGTTGAGCTAGATTGCTATTTCTAGGGTTATGGTGGATATTAGTATGTAGTTTGGATATTGTGCTTGGCAATTGAATACTTTTTATGGAATTATTAATGTTTATTCAAATTTGATTTTTTTTTCTTTTTATTGCTTGATCACAAATGAAAAGAGTTAGGGATTTTAGAGGTTACTTGAAAAAGTTAGTCTAAATAGACCTTCATTTAGGTAATATATGTTCATGACACTTGAAAATTGAGTGAGTGATTTGCAAGTAAGGTAGATATACACCTATTTGCCATATGTGGTCAATTGTTAGAACCTTTACCTTAGGAACCTGGCTTAGCTAAATTACTATAGACATATAGAGATTTAATTAAGTTAGGCCATTGTATGGTAACTCAACAGAGAGTCGTACATGCTTGACGATTCTAGACTAACATCAATTTTTCATTAAAGTAAGTAATTAGCTAATCATGCATACAAATGAAATATTAATTGAACCATAATCCTTGGCTTTTACACCACTGCTTCTATATCAAATTTGATTTGTGATTTGCTAGCTTAGATTAGTCACTTAGATTTATTAATTTAGGTACTTAGATAAAATTAGCTTGCTTTAATTTTAATGCTTAATATGGAGCTTGAATAAACTCCTTGTGAGATCGACAACCCTTTTTATCACTATATTACTTGTTGAAGACCACATGCCCTTGCATGAATTCCTTGCTAAATTGTGAAAATCTCTAAAGCAAATATATTGGTAATTTTGCAAATAACAAATGCATTCCACTCTTGAGCCATATGCTCCAATTGAAATCTAGCTAACTCCACCGCTCTTGTACTAGAACATCCGGTAGTAATGCAATTTTGTCCATACCATCTCGAAATGCTTGAGGCTTCTATGACACATCAGACCCTACTAAAAAAGAAGCCTTCAACCTCAATATATTTGGTAGAGAAATATCCAAAATACCCCTCAGAGTCTTAAACTACTAAGAGTCATCTTAACCTTATGAATTAGGGGATGCTTGAATAGTAGGTGATTCCTCACCCTTACTTCTCTGCCTAACATCTCTTGGGTAATAACTCTTATAGTTTGGCCTTGGTCATGCATACCAGCTACTATCTGCTCCAGGATGATACCTTTAACTGGTTTTCTGATCTTTATCCTCCACATAATCATTAGTAGGTGTTTCAACCCTTACTAAACTCATGGCTATGCTACGTTTTCCATAACCCTAGTAGTGGGCATTTGTTGTTTAGCTATAGCATTTGTGAAAGTCTCTTGCTCTATCGTATCTCTAGAAGCTACTTAAGTCTTAGGCGGCATGATCACTAGGTAAGAGCAATTACATAAGAGTCCTAATATCTAGACATGTATAACTAGGTGGCATCAATAAATTGGAACTAAGTTTGAAAGACAAATAAGGAATCATATACGGGTTTCTTGTTTTCGATTCGTAATTAGGTATATAAAATAAAAATAAGATTCCTACATACAAGTCTGACACTCCATGACTCAACGAAGAAAATCCTAGCACTTATATAACCTAGAGCTCTGATATCGATTTTGTCACATCCCATTTTTTTGAAGGATCGTGACCGGTGCATGAACTTATATGGGTATAGCCGACTAGGCCTAAGTAAGCCTAAAACATCAATGCATGGGCTAGGCATCCATCTCATTTAGATAAATTTTCATTCATAATTTAGGATATGCAAGTATTCTATCAAGACCACCACATTACAAAACTTCTCAACGTAAAGTGAGGTTTCTATCTCATTTCATATTAATATTCACAAAGTTATAACAACTATGGTCTGGTACGTGTCTTATGCCTATATTGCTATGGTTTGCTCACCATAGTCTTATCATTCTTATGCACCCATATCTGTGGCTCAACAAAATATCCAAAATGTAAACAAGTATGAATATATCAACATTTATTTACATAATCAAGTTCAATGTCAACATAACAATTCAAAGGCTCAACTTGATACACTACAGAGCGTAACGGCTCTAAAAGGCTAGAGGGAAGGTTCTACCACACCGACCATGAATGAACTAGGCTATTACTCCACAAGTCGCCTAGCCAAGCAAGTTACTGATTTAAAAAACAAAATAGGAAAAAAATAACAAGTCACAAAGACTTCGTGAGTGGATATAGGGAAGGGGACAAGCCAACGAGGAAAGCTTTTACAATAAATCATGCTTTGCAAAAATAACATGATATTCATATAAATCATTCCAATGACAATAATATCATTTTGACATCTCCATAAATGCATTGAAGCTCAAAATGCAGTTAAAGGTGATAAACATATAATGCTCAACTTACAAACATTTGCAAAGAGAAATCTGAAAAGGAATCTTTGAACTCACATGGTCAACATCTTTATCTATATCATTAATGTATCTTCTAATAATGATTCATATCATTAGTTCCAAATAAGCACAAAAATCGGCAAGTCACCAATCGTAGGTGTCATAATAACCATTATACAAGAACTATGTCAATACATACAATTATTAAAACATAAAGGGAGAATGGGCACTTTCGACTAATTCATCCCTGTGGTATTCTTACCCCCAAACCAAGCTTAAGGAGGAAAAAAATGGTTCATTTGTCCAACTTAACCCTATGGTATTTTTAACCTCACATCAAGCTTAAGAACGGGAAAAGTGGTTTATTTGTCTAACTTAACCCTGTAGTGTACTTACCCCCACATCGGGCTTAAGTAAAGGAAAAATGGCACACTTTCCAATCTTGATACCATAGTAGAGCCAACACATAACACAAGTAGAAATTTATGTGAGATGTTACCAAGATCAAGTATCAAAAAGAAAATCATGACATTCACATGATATTACAATGGTGGAAACCTAGTCATCCACATTCACATTAGTCACATTTTATGGGCAATTTAGCATCCACAATCATCCTCTCTAAGAGATGTCTCGTCACCCACACTAGCTTGTCGGTTGGAGCAATTGAGGGACTTTCAACAAAAACATTTTAAAAAGGCTTGTCCCCTTTTGTTGAAAACTAGTGCATAATAAGGGCATTTAGTACATAATAGATTGTAAACATTCTTAAAAACTCATTTCTCATACAATGCAATCTATCAAAACCAAAACAACATACACATTATGCAAGGAAATTCTATCGATAAATCATGCTCAACTTTACCGCATAAAGTACTTTATAAGGTGCACCCATTCACCGTCAAAAAGTCAATTCCTATGATTATGCAAAACTCTAATCCATCAAACTTGGATTTTCCACTGTTCTTAAACATCCAAAATCAATACTTATCTAGGAATCATATAATAATCATTCTAGGCTATTTTGAAACTATTCGAATTCTTCTAAAACTAATTTTCTATAGTAAATCTAATGCTCTTCAAATACCCATGTGTTTTAAATCCATACACTTATCATCCTTACCTTAAGTGAGCTTTAACATTTAGGAAAATCACAACACATCGAACCAAGTAGGCAACAAAAAAATCTAGGCACCAAAACAATACCGTTAGTCCTAGAAATTCAAGATTTAATGGTTTCAAAGTTGAAAATACCATTTTGTTCATAAAAACCTAAAACCAAGCTCAAAGTAATAAAAAATGATGATTTAGACCAACAATGGATTAGGAGAGCTTAAAAGTTGAGGGTTTACCTTGCAAAAATGGCTGAAGGTTGAAAACCTTTAGAAAATATGACATATTTACAAGCTAGGGTGTGAATATAAATTTTTACCCCTTTTATTTTTTTGAAATCAACAAAATATAAATACATTGAATCCATGTATTGATACATTTGTTTCTAGAAAAATTTTATCGATACATTTTGCCATGTGTTGATAAATGGCCATTAAAACTTTTTTTAAAAGCATTCAGTATAAAATTTGTAGATACATTTGGGTCATGTACCGATAGATTTTCTTTAAGATGAAATGTATCAATACATTTGGACAATGTATCAATAGATTTTCTCCTGTAGCCAAAAATCAAGTTGAAAACTAGTCCATTTGAACTCCAATTCATGCCACACTTTATAAATCGCCTCAGAACATCAAAACATGAATTATGCAAGTTAAAAACTTAGTTTAAATGTTCAAAACATAAAACATGTGCATGCATGTAAAGATTTTTCTTAACTTATACTCTTACGTAAGGTGGAATTTCACAAGTGTCAATAATTTTTTTGGAAGTTTCAATACTATTAGACTTTCATTACATCATGTTTGAATCTAATGTCAAGCATTTGAAATTTTCTCAATTACATTCTTAGTCTCTGAAGGTTACAAAATTATTTGAAAAGCCATGCATCCTTAGAAAACATCTTACTAGTTTTCAAACAATCCAATTTCAGCTAAGAGATCAAGATCAAATATGCCTTGAATTGCTTACTTGAATATATGTACAAGGTAATTAGAAAGTTGCTCAAGAGATGCACAAAAAATCCAAAGGAACTTTGAGATACAAGTCAATAGTCCATCTTAGAGAAGCTTAAGTCAATCTGAAGGCTAAAAGAGTGCAAAACTTGAAGATTATAAAGCCCTAGTCAATTAAAGAGGAAGCATAGTTGAGCCTGTGCCAAAAAAATAAAAAAAATCAAGTTCAAAACAGCCATAGTCAACTATAGAAAAAGTATAGTCAACCTTGATCCAGAAAGACCAAGAAAATCAAGTTGAAGAATAGCCATAATAGACTATAAAAGAGATATAATCAACCCTAACAAGTCAAAGGCCAAAGAAAGTCAAGTTTAAGATGTCGTAGTTGACTATAAGAGACGCATAGTTGACTACAGAAGGCCAGATTTGAAGAATACTTGCTTTTTGGATGTGGATCAACTAGAGAACATATATACTCAACTATGGAAGCTTGAATTGAGAAAATTTAAAGAACACAGTTGACCCTAACAGCTTTATAGTCAATCGTCAGGCTTCAGCAATGGCCAAATTTAATTCAAACTTGCGCCTAATGGCTCTAAATCATGCTCTAGCTATAAAAAATGCATTTTAGGTATTTTGAAACAAACAAAAATTTGAGATAAAGTTTGAAACCTTAAAAAGACTACCCATAAGCTCATTTTCACTCTCTAGTATCTTTTTAGTCTTCCATCAAGCTTTCAAAGTTTAATCCTTACTTCAATCAAGCTTAAATTTCTTCTCTCACTACAAATAAACTTAAAGTCTCAGCACCCAACCTTTTTAGAGGCATTTTCTTGCTGAAATTTTTACTCCATTGTAAAGGTTCTAGCTTAACCTTGAAAAGGTATCTTGTAAAGGTTATTGCTTCCTATCAAAAAGCAAGAATCCTTTGTGGATTGTGTGGGTTACTACTTAATCCCATAAAAAGCAAGAATCCTTTTGTGGATTGTAAGGGTTATTGATTGATCTTGTGGAGATGTAAGAATCCCATTGTGGATTGTGTAAGGGTTATCGATTCCCGTTAAAAAGCAAGAATCTTTGATAGTGGATTGAAATTCCTTAGTTGCCAAGGGAGTGGATGTAGGCATCAAAAAGCCGAACCACTTTAAATCTCTTATGCCTCTTTTAATTTTCTATACCAATATTTATTACTCGCATTAGTATTTTAACTTTACATTGATTTATTGTTTTATAGTTGGCAAGTTATTTTACTTGGATACATTATTTTTATATTTACTAAGTTATTGTTGTAAAATTGTTTTGACACTAGAAAATAATTTTTGGTGAAAAATATTGTTTTTGATAAATTAACTTTCAAAGAAATATTTAATATATCAATTCACCCCCTCTTAATATAATCCATATTGGAACTTCTACATTAACAGATACTTTCCTAGGAAGTATCGATACTTTTTATACAAAATGCTTCTGTAGACATTTTATTCGAAATGTATCCATACTTGTTCTTCAAGAATTGATACTTCACTATTAAAAAACAAGATTTTGGGCAGTTTCCAGCACATTCAAGTCTCTAACTTCTATCTCTCCCTTATACTAGGTAGTTCTCTTGTTAGATCACTCAAAGTTCATATAATTACACTTGTATTCACATTCATACTACAATGCATCAGTTTCATATAGTCATCAACAACATATGCAATCCATAGCATCATAATTCATCATTGCATCCACGAATTTAATCATATCAATGAATGCAACATAAGGGACTAGCATTACCACTAGACTCAAGGCTATATATAAGAGTATGGTACAATCCCACATTATAGCCTTCATGCTCATATACAATTTACACATTGCAACACATAGAATTTATACATGAAAAGCATACAATCATTATACTTGTTTGCTTTTGGTAACCATCATTATCATAGACATGTACTAGCATCATAATCAATTATGGTTTCATTGGTGGGCATTTAACCATCCACTCTTGCATTCTTATAATGGTGGGCATCTATACATCCACCTTTGCACATTCTAAGAGGGAGGCTATCATCCATCCACATTCCCAATCCAATAGGTGGGTTATTAACCAGCAACATTTATATCACAACAAGTGCACTACTAACTGTCCACATTCACATTAATACTAATTGGGCATACATCAATCTACATAGGCAATGACCTAGTCATGCATTGGCCCTATTCAATCATCTTATCTATGATTCCTCTTAAATGAAAACATTTAAAAGGCTAGTGCCCCTTTTGTTCAAAACTAAATCTAATTTAATTTAACAATTAGACTAGTTAATCCGTTGTTTGCGTATCATAAACAATTTGTAGGCTTCAAACCACCATTTTCTTACCTTAATGAGCTTGTAGATTAGGAGAATCGACTTGGGTTTACAACCCTAGGAGAGAGAAAAGTAAATATGCTGAAAAGCATAAATTAAAAGCTAAAAGCATAAATTAAAATTTGAAAACCAAGCTTAAAGGGTTTAAAAGCTGGAATCTTTACCTTTATGTTTTCTAAAATTTGAAATCGACCAAAACCAAGCTTAAATCTTCAAAAATGGAGTTTTCAAGAGGTAGAGAGCTTGAGAGGGGTTTAGAGCTTTCGAAAATAGTTAGGGGTGGTAGACTGAGGCTAAATAGGTGTGAGGTAATTTAATTAAAAAAGTTTTTCATGAGAAAATACTATTTTACCCTTTTATTTTTCTAAAACTGACATCAAGTGTTGATATTTTTGTGAGAGCTATGGATACTTTTGTTTATGGGTTTCAAGTATCAATACTTGTTCATCATGTATTGGTACTTTGTTCACCATAATCTCTTTAAAAGCTTTCTAGGTGGCAAGTATCGATGCATGTTCCTTTTGCTCTAGAATGTAAAAATCAACTTCAAATAAGTCTATTTTTGACTCATTTTTCCAATATATTTTAGCAAATCAACTTAACATTAAAAATGCAATATTTTATGAGGCAAAATCTTAAGTTCTTACCCCTTTAGAAAAAATTGCCTTTAAATTTAATGAATGTACTAACTTTCACTATCAAAAAGGTGCGGATACTTTGCTCACATTTCGCCCTTGACCTTTTATGTTACCTCATCGCTAGAGTGATTGTGCCATTGCACATTGAGTGAAGCTATCTCCTTGGAGTGAAGTTTATTCTCTGGCTTATCCAATATGGCTATGGGCTCCTCCTCATAGCTCAAATCATCTCTATCACTATGAGTGGGTTCGAGAACCCATTCGTCTAGATGTGAAAGTTTGTAGTAGTCACCAATCTTTTTTTGTAAGGTGCAATTGGCCATTTGGTAACATCTATTCTTTTGGACATGTCCTAAATTGATTTTAGGTTCATCTAAAGAACAGAGCCTAGTCTATAAACATAGAGGTTGAGTTCAAGAGTATGGTTATGCATGGGGAAGGATTAGCACCAATGTGCTGCCCTTGCAACAAATGGTACCAATTAACCATTTATTATCCTATTTTTCACCTTTATTCTTAATTTCCTACCTATTTTCTTTAATTATTATTTATTGATTATACGTTTAATTCGTATTCTACATTAAATATCGGAGACATTTCTAATACCCCTCCAACACTTTGGTAAGGATTTTTTAAGATCTTCCTCACCTTGAGAGTATTCGAAAAGACATGTTTATCCCTTTGAAAAGGCTCCATCATCGAGTTTTGGATTTTACATAGTTTATTTATTTATTTTTGTCTTTTTTTCTTTTTTTTCCTAAATTATTTTTATTCATTTTTTAATTGATACATGAATGCAATCATTTTTTAAGAGAAAATTTCCAAGACCATCCCAACTCTCTAGTGATGTCTAAGTAGTCCTCCTCACTTAGAGAATTTCTTGAATGAAAAAAAAGACCCATCTTTATGAGCCTCTCGAGAAAGATCCCATAGCTGGAAATTGTCACTAACGAATCAGATATTCATTATTAATGCTCATGATGCAACCATGAATGATAACATGATTTCACAATTTTAAATAATGGAAAAAAAATCTTGCATTGAAAATATCATTCATAGATCATCCTAACACTTTGGTGAAGTCTAAAAGATTTTCCTCACCTAAGGAAAGTCCCGAGACAACTCATCTCTATAAGCTTCTCAAGAAAGTCCCATCATCGAGGTTTTGTAACCATTCACAAAGTAATTGACTCGTATGCGATGCAAAGTCATGGATGATGCAAAATGAATACATTAATAGATAGGATGTTTGATATATAACCTTGAGACTATATAATTGATTTTTCACTTTAATTGAATATTTTTTATTCTTATGAGGTTTTGAAGTGATTATTTGAATTAATGGATTTTGGGAATATAAATTTAAGATTATCCCAATGCTTTGGTGAAATCCTAATAAAATTCCTCACCTAGGAAAGGCTACTTGAAAATCCAAGTTTTCACATTCCTAAGCCCACATTCTATCTTTGAATCAACTCAAATAACACATTTTTATTTTTATTCACTAAACATCTTTCTTATATTCTATTTGTTGTTATTTTTTATCACGTAATTAAGTAGTTGATAAACATTCTGTTCCTTTATGTATAAAAAACCATTATATACATATATATACATATTTTAAATGTTTCTAAATGTGCCTATATAAATTTCATGTATTAATCTACTTGTATCTTTATATTTCTATTATTGTATAAATACACATCATTGAAATATTTTAGGGAAATAAATCTCTACTAATGTTGAAGACTGACTTAAAATGCAACACAAGGAAAATATCCCATAACAAAGTCTAAAAATAGGTTTGTGCCAAGCTTGGGTTAGTCTAACGCAAATTCTATGGACTTGTGAAGAAGGCCTATGGGTACAGCCCAAGGTCATTGGATATCAACCAATAAAATGTTGACCTATTTCAAACTCTTTTAGGCCCATTTCTTCATCTTTTGCCATGGGTTGGCCTTGAACTCAACTAGGTCTCCTCCGTTTTAGCTTGGAATGCATCATTTAGTGATCATAGTGGACCGACAATAGCTTTAGACGATGTCATTTTGGGTGGTTATCTCTTCAAACCCTAACTATAAAACCCCTCTTTTATTTTTATCTTTTTTGCTTCTTTTTTCATTTCCCTTTCTACTTAAATGGCTCATCTTTTCCATTATTATCCCTCTCCAAAACCTAACTACCTCATATCTCCACTACTTTGCCATTTTCCTCCATTTTTCAAGACCAAGGCAACCTTTTTTCCTCCATAAACTCCATTTTAAATACTGAAAAAATCCTAAACTTCCTAAATCACCAAACTTGATAACCCCTAGGACTTGTAAAGCCAAACTTCCACCATTAAAACTTCCAAAGATATTTTTTCTACTAATGTTTTTGGTATTTTAATTGTGGTTTTGGGCTCTTAAAGATGTTGAGATTTTTTGTCTAGATTTTTTTTTGTTTTTGCTAGAAAGAGTCCCTTTTCGTTTTGTTAGTCTCTCTTTTTTATAAGCAGGGGAAGGATTTTGAAAATCTCTTTTCTCAACTTGTTGCCAGTAACAGTGCATTGGTGATTGTATCTTCCCAATAGAGTTGCCAAACCATTGAACTTTCAAAATTGATTTTAGTTTTTCACAAATTCAAGGGAAGGGGAAAATAAGGGTAAATCTTAAAAGGAAGAAAACTTAGCCAACATTGGCATACTTTGAGAGAAAAAGGCACCGACTCATCTTAGGTAGAGAAAAGGCTAGCTGCCATGGAAATCACCTTAACTACCATGCTGAATATGGCAGTAAATCAAGGACTTTCTTTTTAAAAAAATATTTATTATATATTTTGTTTATTATTTTTAGTTTTGAGCTTGCTAGCCCATTTGGAGGCTATGCTACTTTCTCTGGGCTTTCAAACCCTAAGAGATGCTGATAACTCTATAATATAGAGTTATTTAGGCTTAATTTCGATAATAATTTAGTTTAGTTCTTATAGTAATGCATAGAAATTAGTAAGTATTATTTAATTATTTTAGATTAGTTACTTTAGGTAAGTCAATCTAATCTTAGTTAATTTTATGCATAATTTAAAGTTAATATGGTTAAGATAGGTTGTTATTGATTTATTTATGCTTTTATAGGTATTTGATGAAGAAAAAATTTTAATGGAAGAAGGAGAGCAATTTTATGGCACAGACTTTCACTACATATCCTTCGGTATTTTGGTGATAACTTTTACTACAGAGCTCCAAATGAAGCTATTGTTGGACCATTGGTAAGATAAAAGAAAAAAATATAACTATTATGTTTACCACTTTACCTAGTTTGGCTTGAAAAGTGGTCAAAAATCTTATCAAATTTGATGTACTGTAGCAGTCCTAAAGCAATTACGATTTTTGTTAATTAATTGGGTAAGGCTGTAACTCACATAGTATGATGAGGAAATCTTGATTGGAATTGACTTCTTTCTTCACCCAACTTGGCCTAATTTCAAAGCAAATAAAAACAACCATTTGGAAGACTTTTAAAAGGGAAGAGAACGAAACACTAGATTGATAGCTGAGAGTAAAGTCATAAAGTTATTGAAGCTAAGAGGAACTTGATGGATTCAAGGAGATTTGGAGATCTAGAATACAATTCTTGGGTTTTCTATCTTTTTGTTATTTTCTTATTTTTCATAGTTTGATGCGGGTGTTTAAATTTTATTCAATAATAATGTGTGACTTGATGGGGAACTAAATTATTAATCTAAGATTATAATTGAACTCAATATGTAGTCTGAATTATTTATCTCTCTTTTACTTATGTTTGATATATTTAGGTTGTCTATTTTATTCTGTTCTTAATGCTTCTAGTTAACTGGCCACCAATTAGATTGAATTGAAAACCTAAGTTAAACCTTGACGAAGGAGATTTAGGTAGACCTTGAATAGAATAACGTATGATTGAATACATTTAGTTGATTAGGTGGTTTGATTTGCATATAGAGTAGACATACACCTATAAGCCATACATAGCCAAAATTAGAGCACAAACTTAATGAATCTTTCTGCAATATAATTTGCATAGACATATAGTAAATTAATTGGGAAAGGTATTGTTATGAGAAACTTGACAGAGATTTGTAAATAATTTAAGACTCTAGGTTAGCAACTTAATCCATTAAACTAAGTTAAGAGAGAGAGACAATAATCAGATGAAATATTGAGAGATATCATAATCTTAGGTCCAGTAGTCATTCACATTTAATAAAGTAAATTTGAATAGATTTTAGATTAGTTTTGGTTTTCGATATTAGTTTATTAGTTTCAAATCTTTCTTTTTAATTGTTTAGATAAAATTAGGGTGAGTTAATTTTAGTAATTAGCAACAAGGACTAATTCAATTCTTCGTGAGATCGACTCTATCTCTATCATCTCTGTATTATCTTTGTGATACATACACTTGTGTGGGTAGAAAATTGAACATCAGATGCCTAATAAGAAAATAAGCCCAATAGCATTTATAAAATAGAAATAAAAATAAAAATAAAAACAAAAAAAATTAATAAGATAAATTAAAATTGTAAAAGTTATGGTCGGAGAAAGAATGACATGTAAAATGTTTCAATTGTAAGGCTTTATGCCAAATTACGTTAGATGGATCAGGGTTGTACTTCTGTAATACTAAAACATGGAACATTGGGTGCACACTGAAGAGATCCGATGGAAGTGGTAAACTATAAGCCATTGCACCAACTCTCTCAAGAATCTTAAATGGACCAATATATCTTGGGCTCAACTTGCTCTTTTTGTCAAACCTCATAAAGCCTTTGGTCGGCAAAACCTTAGAAATCTAAGTCTCTACATCTGCAATCAACATATGACTTCTGACTTCTAGTGACTTTGTGCCACCAACATCCTCTCTTTAATCAATTGAATCTTGTCGGTGGTCTTTTGAACCATCTCTAGTCCAAAGACCTTCTCACCAACCTCAAACCAACATATAGGCAATCTACATCTTTGCTCGTACAAAGCCTTGTAGGGCCCTATCTGAATGCTAGACTGGAAATGGTTATTGTAAACAAACTCTACTAATGGTAAATGTCGATCGTAAGTGACTCCAAAGTTTATGACATAAGCTCAAAACATGTTCTTTAAGTTTTGAATAGTCCTACTAGATTGCCCATTTGTGTATAAGTGGAAAACAATACTTTAATTTAACTTAGTTCCCAATGCTTCCTAGACTTTCTCTTAAAACTAACTAATGAACTTTATGCCTCTATCTGGCACTATGGTAACAAAAACTCTGTGCAATTGAAATATCTCATCCATGTATAGTCTAACATATTGTGCCATTCTATAGGTGGTCCTTACCAGTAGAAAAGAAACAAGCTTAGTAAGTCTATCAACTATCACCCAAATAAAGTCAAACCCCTTATTCATTTAGGGTGGTCCTATTACAAAGTCCATAGAGGTATGGTTCCATTTTCGTTTAGGAATACGTAACGGATGTAATAATCCAGCAGGCATTTGATGATCTACCTCAATCTATTGGCATATTACGCACATAATGACAAACTTTGCTACATCTTTTTTCAAACCTTCCCACCAATTACTTTTCTCAAATCATGGGACATCTTGGTGTTGCCTAGGTGAAATACATAGGCTACCACATGAACCTCCTCCAAATTCTCTCATCTCTGGTCATCAAAATTTAGCACAAATACTCAAGATCCATATTGTAATAAGCCATTCATGCCTCTAGTAAAATCTTGCCCTTTCCTTTATTGAGCATCTTCTAAGGCTTTAACCACAAGATCGTCTTTACCTTGGGCATCCTTGATACAATCAATCAAGATAGGCTTCACTCTAAAATGGGCTAACAATGCTTATGCATCATTAATCTCAAATCAAACTCCCATAGCACCTAAGTCATTCACACTTTCCACTAAAGATCTCTTATCAAATGATATGTGGACTAAACTTCTCATAGATTTCTAACTTAAAGCATTTGCCACTACATTGGCCTTTCTAAGATGATAAAAATAGTGCAGTCATAGTCCTTAAGCACCTCCATCCATCAAAGTTGCCTAAGATTGAGATCTCTCTACTAAAAAATATACTTGTGACTTTTGTGGTCTGTAGATCTCACAAGTCTTTCCACAAAAATAATGCGTCATAATCTTTAATGGAAAAAACTATAACAGCCATCTCTAAGTCATGGGTGGGATAATTTTGTTCATGCTTCTTGAGCTGTCTCAATCCTTATGCAATCACCTTTCCGTGCTGCATCAACACATAAGCAAATCCTACTCGTGATGTTTTACAATAAACCACATATCCCCTTGTACCATATGGCAGACTCAACAGTGTAGATGTAGTAAAATAAGTATTGAGCCTTTCAAAGCTCTCCTTGTATGGTTCAAATTAAGTAAACTTCATGCCTTTCTGCGTTAGCTTGGTCATAAAAGCTACAATCTTAGAAAAATCCTTAATGAACTTGAGGTAGTAGTTGGCTAGTCCTAAAATACTACAAATCTTTGTTATCGAAGTCAATCTTGGCCACTTCTCCACATCCTTGATCTTCTTTAAGTCCATTGGTATTCCTTCAAAATTTGAAGCACAATCTTCATGTGTTACTCATGCTCCTCACAACTCCTCGAGTATATTAAGATGGCATCTATGAACACCACAATGAACTTATCTAAGTATGGCCTAAATACTCGATTCATCATATCTACAATAGCTATAAGGGCATTAGTCAATCCAAATGACAGCACTAAAAACTCATAATGGCCATACCTTATGCAAAATGCAATCTTGAGTATGTCTCCATCTTTAGTCCTCATCTGGTGATAGCTTAAGCATAAATCAATCTTGGAGAAACATTGCGCTCCTTGTAACTAGTCAAACAAGTTATTGATCCATGGAAGAGGATACTTGTTCTTCACTGTAACCTTGTTCAATTGTCTATAGTCGATATACAATCTCATCGACCTATCCTTGTTCTTCCCAAACAAAATTGGTGCATCCTATGATGAGACACTAGAGCATATGAAACCTTTGTATAGCAAGTCCTCTAACTAGTCCTTGAGTTTTGATGGTGCCATCCAATAAGGCGGAATAAAAATCGGACTGGTGTCCTATACCAAGTCTATACAAAACTCTGTCTCCCTTTTTGGAGTTAATTTGCGTAGCTCCCCCAAAAACACTTTTACAAATTCTCCCACAATTGGTACATCAGCCACATTACCCAATTCCACTTAGGTATCCAATTGCACTGCCAATAATCCTTGGCATTCTCAACTCATCAGTCACATAACAATTATGGCTGATATAACACTGCTCGAGGCCATGCAATATTTTCTATTTTTGACTCTTCTCTCCAATATAATTTAGCAAATCAGCTTAGCATTTAAAAATGCAATATTTTCTAAGGCAAATCTCAAGTTATACATTCAAAAACAAATATTTTCCAAACTCAACTAAGGATTTTCTATTCTATCCTTTAAGCTAAGGTTGTGGTTTCACAATACCACTGTTATCATCCCCTTAGCTTGCACTATGTACCTTCTATCGGTCTCATTGAACTTACATCTCTCAAACACCACTAGATGCCCCTCTTGCATCAAAACACCTCCAATAGCAAAAGCCAAGGCATTGGTGTGGACCTCATATATGGTTTGGTGTGATCTGGTCGCACCAACATTGCTTCCTCACACATCACCTTTTTCAATCCCTGGAAGGTGTTGTAAAAGGGGTAGTCATTGATCATTTCTTTCACATTTAATTCTTTTTAACTTTTCTTTAAAAAAATGCATGCACACAAATATATAAAATGAACAATATTTTAGTAAAGTCATAATCTAATTAATGTTAAAAGAAATTAATTATTTAACTTTATATGAAATAATTATTATTTAAGGTCATATATTGTTTAATCAATTTCCTCTTTTTAGTCAAATGTTACCCCACTCTTTACAATCTGCTAGTACTTTATAAAAACTTTTAGGAAAACATGACTAACAAGATTGAGGCTTTCTTGAAGATGAAATGGGTGTGAAAGTATTATTCAACCCATAATTCTAGTCTGTTTTTATTTTAACACTTTTTCAATTCTACATATATAGCAATTTGTGAGCAATTAATATATAGTTTCTATAGTTTTACATATTCCTTGATACTAGATGAAGGAAAGGGAAAGGCACATGGAGCAGGCCAGATGATCTGATGGTTGTATTTTGAAATAAAAATCTTGTAATACAGCTTAGCGTAGACTGTTCCCAAACTTTGTGCAAGAATCACATGGCAGTAAGTCGTCGGCTAACAAAAGGATTTAGAACTGTATTCGCAACTGACCGGAATTCTGAATAGATATCTACTGATTTTAGTGCACTACGTCAACATTATAATATTCAAATATTAGTCAAAAACAACATGCATACGTAAAGGATGAAGTTTCCTTGAAAATAAAATAAGCGAGAAAAGGTGGTGTTCTTTTTCTAGCTTTGGAAAACTTTACAAGTAAAATTTGATTTGCCTTTCAAGGATGGATCTAGGATTAAATTACTGGAGGACAAAAATTAGATAAAGTTAACATGTTTATGTATATAAAAAATTTGGGTTAAACATATATATATTTAACATACTTTATGTAATTTATTGAAGTTGAGCACCATGATATTTCACGTCATAAAAGTTATCAATAATTGATTTTGTATCAAACTTTTAAGCAATATGTTTTTCAATATAAGTAACCATGCAGTAAGTAGGAAAATCATCTTTTATCTTATTCCTAAGTTTGTTTATAGTGTTCATAGCAGAAAATAACCTCTCACTTATTGCAGTTGAAGCTTTTTTTTTTTTAACTTTTATCATTTAAATGTAATTTCCTTTTAATAGTTTTTATTATATATTGTCTTATCTTAAAGTCATACCGTCATGATCTTGTCCTCTTGAGTTTATAAGTCACACTTCTATGACTGCTTAATTAGTGCTTATTAATTATTGGTGGGTCTATGTTTGGAATAGTGGTATGTTTTCATAAATGATAAGCATAAACCCTTCACATGTGTTTCATTTTGACAGGAGGTTGGGAAAAAACATGGGTGGCCACTTGTTTTTGAAAAAACAAAAAATACGTATAAAGATTAGAAAATTTTCAATGGTGAGGGGCAAGCAACCCCATACCTCGGTATGTATCTGTCCCTATTCACGTTGTCACGCTATTTTGTCCTTGCTTAATAGATAATTCGTTTGGTCAAACAAAACTTCAGCTGCCCATGTCTGATCTATTCTATATCCCTAAATTTTATTGTGAGAATTTTATTTTTTCTGTCTTCTATAAAAGCACAGGGAACCATTGATTATGATTCAAACCTCAACAATTCTTGATTGCAAGCTTGAGGAACTCTTCATTGCAGTAGTGATCTCTCATCGATTTCAAGGGAAAGATGAGTGCCAATTCTTCGGTGGCTTCGAACCTAAGAAGGTATGTAAAACACGCTGCAATCATAATGCTAGAATATTCACCGTCTTTCGCTTCCAATTAATAACCTTTATCGTTGGCTGGCATGTAGAATAACCCTGTTTACCTTTTTGCAATTACAGGCTAGAAGGTAAGGTGGCGCTGATAACTGGAGGCGCTAGCGGCATAGGTGAGTGTACGGTAAGGCTTTTTGTCCACCAGGGTGCAAAGGTCGTCATCGCAGACATCCAAGATGATCTTGGGCAATCTATATGTGAAGAACTTGGCCACCAAAGCGTCTCTTACGTTCACTGTGATGTTACAAGCGACTCAGATGTCCGAAATGCTGTCGATTTGGCTGTCTCCACCTATGGATCGCTTGATATCATGTTCAACAACGCCGGTATAGGCAGTCCAGATAAGAGTATAGTTTCTACAGATGATGAGAAATTCAAGAAAGTTCTTGATGTCAATGTATTTGGAGGATACCTGGGTGCGAAATATGCGGCCAAGGTGATGATCCCAGCCAGGAAAGGATGCATTCTCTTTACTTCAAGCGTGTTCTCGGTAATAGGTGGTACTGATGCTGGGCATGCCTACGTTACATCAAAGCATGCACTTGTAGGATTGGCTAAGAATTTGTGTGTGGAGTTGGGGCAGTATGGGATAAGAGTGAATTGCATTTCGCCCTTTGGAGTGGCAACCCCACTGCTGAGGAAACCGTTCGGCATGATGGAGAAGGAGAAAGTGGAGGAGCTGGTTTCCATGGGGGCAAACTTGAAGGGGACAGTATTGGAACCTGACGATGTCGCTCAGGCTGCTCTGTATTTAGCAAGTGATGAGTCCAAGTACGTAAGTGGACTCAATTTGGTGATTGATGGAGGCTACAGCACAACAAACACCTCAATGTCGACGGTTATCAAGAGCCTGTTTTCTTAAAACCAATTTGGTCTGGAATTTACGATAATCATGGTAATGAATAGAATTCTTGTGCCCCGTTGTCACTTGCTCCCTGCCTCATACTCGCATTATTGTCATATTCTTGCTTTATGCTTAGATCATTGCCACGTGTCTAAGAACACAAAATTAGATCATTTGTTACAAATTATTGCATCTTACCGTGCAAATTTATTATTGGTTTGTTTATTAGTCATTTATTATTTACTGAGTCAATGTTTAGTTCTTATTGTTTTGGTTGGACTAAGTCAAAGGTGAGGTGCCAATAAAAGATTGTTTTACTTGGTTATGGGTAAGATTTTACGGAAATAGTTGAGATATTTTAGGAGAGTGACATTATCCTGGAGCTTTAAATACAAAGCATCTAATGTAATTTTGTTAAGATGCACACAAGTTTAAATAATACACAAAGCTCGTATCTCCAGAATTTTCTTTTCTTCCCACTTTGAACACGTATCTTCTTCCTCACTGTTATGTTTTATGGTATCAAAGCCTTGTTAAAGTTTTTTGTATTCTTCCTGTCTATTAAGTCTTGTTTTTGTCTTGTTGAAGGAGATTTAAAATCGTCGAGAGGAAGTCTTTATTCTGCCAAATGGAGTTCGTAAATGGAGGATGTTAGCTCTATGATTAGAGTCTTGAAATGACCAAAAAGTGATCAAACTTTTTTATTTGAACTTCTTGAATGATCTTTGAATTTCTTGTTTGAAAGCTTTTGCAGTGCTTTAGTGTTCCTATACTTAAATGATCTTTTAGCTTCTTGTTTGAAGTTGTTAGTGAAATAAAATATCTTTTGAATACTTTAAATCCCAAATTCAAGCCATGAGAATCAACTTTTTGAAAAGGAAACATCGATTCTTGAAGATACAAAAGCCACTAGAAGAACAAGAGTCAACTTCTCAAGCATCAAGTGATTGAGTTTTGAAGCTACAAAAGAGAAACATTAGAAATTTGAAGAAGAAATTGGAGAATGGATAAGGATGAAGCGGGCAAAAGCAAATTCAAATTTTCAATTTGGCACCCAGGAAAACAAAGAATCGACTTTTGGAAAGGCAAAGATCAATTCCTAAGAAATCTGGGGTAAGAAAAATCAATGTTTCAAGAATGAAAAGATTGATTCTTAGAAAACAAAATGCTCTTAAGGCAAAAAGATCAACTTCTTAGAAATGCATTGATCAATTCTCAGAAAACAAAATGCTTTAGAGATAAGAAGAATCGATGTCTTGAGAAGAAAAGTCAATTCTTAGACTTTAGAAACTAGTCGTTAAACGCAAAAAGACAAAAAAAAAAATGGATAGTTCCTCCATCAAATTATCCCCAATAGCTCTAAAGTTTTCCAACTATAAAAAGGACTTCTCCTACACATTTTAGATAAAAAGAAGAATAGAGAAAATGATTATTTGATCAAGAATCAAATGACAAGAATAAAAGGAGGAAAAAAGAAGTAAAACCAGGATAGAGCGAGCAACTCATATTCTTTCACCCAGCTTTTTAAGGTATTTTTAAGCTTTAAATTCTTTATACTACCACTCCTATGTATTCATAATACTTTATCTCCATTGTACTTAGCAAAATCCACCTTCTAGAGGTATCCTTGCTACTCGAAATTTAAAGGTTATACTTGATCCTTGAAAGGCAAAAGGGTTATAACTTAGCCTTTAAAAGGTAGCCTTTAAAGATTATGCCTGATCCTTGAAAAGGCAATTATTATGCTTTATCCTTCAAAATGCAATGGTTATTCTTGAACCTTTAAAAGACAATGTATTGATTTTATTCAATAACGGATTTGAACTCCTTAGCTTGCTACCAGAGAATATGTAGGCACTTATAGCGAGGGTCAAACATCTATAAATTCCTTGTGTTTTTTCTCTCTTCTTTTTGCTCCTTGAACTTGTACATTTTCTCTTTATTCTTCATTTATTATACTTGTGCCTTTTACTTCACTTTGGAGAGCTTTGAAACTTTGTTTTCAACTTTTTTGTTCATTAAATTGTTTACTAAATTACTTTTGGTATGTTTTAAATTGAAAACAAATTTGAGAACTTGTCTTCAAACTTGTCTTATTTAAAAGTTTTAATTTGTTGAAAAGCATTTCTTTTAGAAATCTAATTCACCCCTCCTTCTTGGATATTTCCTCATGATTATGGAGCTAACATTCCTAACAGGGGAAATTCTCTTAACACACAATGTGTTGTTGAAGCTTATAGGCACAAACTACGTGTATTAGAGAATGTGTATGGAGGTTTATCTTCAAGGTCAACATTTGTGGGAATTAGTTGTTGATGTTGATATAGAAATTCTTGTTGATACTCCTAATAATGTTGAGTCATAAAGAAAATTGAAGTTAAAGTGTGTTGAGGCTCTTTTTGTTTTGTGGACATTAATTGGCAAAGAATTGATTGATCATGTTTGTGATATCAGTTCTCCTAAGCAAATTTGAAAGATATTTGAGAAGCTATTTACCAAGAAAAATACAATAAGGTTGCAGCTATTGGAGAATCAATTGGCAGTATCAACACAAGGAGGCATGTCAATTTCTACTTAGTTTTAATGGGTAAATGATAATTCTATTTTATAGAGTTATTTAGTCTTAATTTCTAACATATTTATCCAAGTTCTTGAGATTTAATTTAAATATTAAGATTTTTAGCCATCTATTTTATTGGGTTCAATTGTGCTAAGTTCTTTTATGATGTTATATTTTAATTTTAGTTATTATTTAAGTTAAGTTTTATGTTTTTGTAGGTGTGCTTTGGAAAAAGTTTCTATTTGGACTTTATCTGCACATGTTGTGGTATTTTGAGCATATCTTTCACTACAAAAGTCCAATTGATATGATTCTTAAATCATTGGAAAGATAAGAGACAAATCTACAACTCTTATGTTTACTACTTCATCCAGTTTAGCCTGGAAATGGTGAAAAATCATGTCAAATTTAAAGTAATGAAGTAGAGTCTAACTAAGCAAAAAAAGCTTTAAGCACCGTGGCCACCAAGGGACCAGCACCTTGGCACCCCAAATGAGAAGTATGCCTGAAGGCATGTAAGAGTATCAGTGCCACAGCCACCAAGCACATAGCACTGCAACACCTAACAGAAAACATGGAAAACAAATATATAACACTCAGACCTGTAGCACTCAAGCAAGGAATGCTTTGGTGCCCAAAAAGAAAAAAAGATTTTGAGAACTATTTGACTTCTAATTGGTGTTGGACTCGAGCCTTATTAGTTCCCCTTTGAGAAGCACAAAAAAGGAAAAATTAAGCTAGGATTTTCTAAAGAAAAAGGAGCATTAAAGTTAACAAAGAAAGCAAGGAAGATTACGGATCAAAAGCGTGATAAATATTATAGTTCTTTCTTGTTATCGTTCTACTTTCATGTTTAGTTTTAGTGTTTATACTTTGTTGAACGATTTTTACAAACATTATGTTGAACTAAGTTTTTAAACTAGAATTGCAACTAAACCCAATGCATAGTCTAAGTTTTTAATATTCTTTCTTACTTATGATTGACAGTGTTTGAGTTGTTATTTTAATCCTGTTCTTAATGCTTTTGATTGATTGGCCACCAATTAGATTGATTTGAAAACCGAAACGAAATTGAGGGAGAGAGTTTAGAGTAAGCCATGGCCTAAATAGCATATGTTCAATATCAATTGCATGAGATGATTGATTTGATTTGTGTGTAGGGTAGACATACACTTACATGTCATACATAGCCAATATTAGAGTCTAAACTTAATAAGTCTTTCTTATATTCAATTTACAAAGATATAAAGTAAATTGGTTAAATTAGATATTTTTATAAGAAACTCAATGGAGATTTAAAAATAAATTAGAACTCTAGTTTAACAACTCAAGCCTATTTAATAAGTAAATAGGGAATTGAATAAATTCAGATGAAACATTGAGGAGATATTGTGGTTATAGACTTTTGATTATTTGATTCTAGTTAAATTGTTATTCTTGCTTTTAATATTAGTTTCAATTTTAGTTTATTTAATTTTTAATAGTTTAAATTTGGTAGTTTGGATAAGATTAATGTGTTTTAATTTTAGTAATTAGCAAAAAGATTTAGTCAATTCTCCATGGGAACAAATTCTACTTTCTACTATATTACTTGTTTATAATACGTGCACTTGCGTGATAAAATCGACAACAGTAAAATGTTTTTATACTAAAATTTTAAAACTAGATGCAAACTAGAAGATTAGTGAAGAACGTCTTCACTGGTTTCTCATTTGTGGATTGAAAACAAAATACATTCCTTTAGTTACTTCTATTAAAGGATGTGAAATCAGCCTTCAATTGAAGAACTAGAAACTTTGCTTTTTAACCAAAAAGCCTTGGCCAAGAAAATGGTAAAAATTTCTAAACCCAATGTTATACTCTTCTCGAAAGGAAAACCAAATAAGAAAAATACATCAATCAAGAACAAGAACAATGAAAAAGGCTCGAGTGTAGAAAAAAGTTTCTGGTGGCAACTCACAAAGTAATGGATCTTTCAAGTGTTACAGATGTGGGAAAATTGGGCACATCACTAAGGAAAACTAACTACTACAAAAGTTCTACAATAAGGTTTTTATTAGACTTCTCTTTTTAAAGGTGCTTATAATTTTGATGAAAGATATGATAGATGTTAAAGAGTGAAACATATACCTAGGAGACATGAGATGCCTCTTAACACCATTCTTGAAGTTGAAATTTTTAATGTGTGGGGAATTGATTTTAGGGGTCCATTCATTCCATTTTTCAATAATGAATACATCTTTATTATTGTTGATTATTTCTCTAAATGGGTTGAAGCTATTGCATTGCCAAGGAATGACTTGAAGGTAGTGATAAACTTCTTGCAAAAGAACATCTTCACATGTTTTGGTACACCTAGAGCCATAATTAGTGATAAAAGACAATTTTACAACAAAAATTTGTCAGTATTCTTGGCCAAATAAGGAGTCAAGCATGAAATTGCCACTATTTATCATCTTCCAACGAGTGGCTAAGCTTAAGCCTCAAATTGAGAAATTAAAAGAATTTTGGAGAATATTGTTTATTTGTCCAGAAAAGATTGGTCGAAAAGGTTGGATGATGCTTTATGGCCATATAGGACTGCATATTAAACTCTGATTTGGATGTCTCCTTATTGTTGGAGAAATGTGCCTTTTGTAACTCAATAAGATGGATGAATTTCATCAAGAAGCATATAAGAGTGAAATAATCTGCAAAAAGAAGACGAAATGATGGCATGATCAGAAAATCATGAGAAACTTTGAGCTTGGCCAAAACGCTTTCCTATGCGATTCTTGCTTGAAATTATTTCTTGGAAAGTTGAAGTCTCGTTGGTCTAGACCATTCATTGTAATGATAGTATATCTTCATGGAGCAATGAAGAAGGTTAATGATAAATCAAGTTTCAAGGTGAATAAGCAATAATTAAAGCACTATTGGGGCGACGATTCGATCATCAAAGGTCCTCAATTATGCTTATCAAAGCAATTTGAATAAGAGAAAGTCAAGCCGAAGACTATAAACCAAGCATTTCTTAGGAAGCAATCCAAGCATTCTAACTTAATTTATTTCCTTTAAGTTATTTTTTATTTATTCATTTTTGTCTATTTATTATTTCTTATTATTAAAAATTATTAATAATTTATCTTTTAATTTTACAAGTACATAAAAAACATTCAATTAGCCTATAAAAAATCAAAAAAAAAAAAAGAGGGTAAGCCGTGTGTCATGAACCAACCTTGTATCAGACTGTGATAGGGTAGAGTTATCTATGAGATTGAGTCTTTTGTACTTGTAAGGGAAATATCCCTATTTCAAACAATATAATAGCTCATGGTGATGCCTTTAAAAATACTTATTAAGTTTTTAGGGGGAAAGACCCTTTAAGAAAGAAATATTCTCATTTTAAGCGTTTTAATGGCTATTGGTAGAATACTTGTAAAATCTCGTAAACTCATTATAGGGGGCGAGCAGATGCTAGATTATTTGGCTGCTTTATTGGTAAAGGTATGCTTGTAGTGAATCATCTAGATCTGTCCCTATGGCTCGACCATGGCATGTCGTGAATAAAATATTTTTCCTTTTTATGACTCAGTGGTTGCATATATGGCATTCAGTATGTCTTTGATTTTAATAGGGATTCTCTTAGTCTGATTTGTTGCTATTATTAATGTTTTGTCAGATATAACTGACTATTGGCTGACTTGCATGGAAGCATCCAGTCAAGTACCTCACAGGGTATCGCATATTTGGTGAAGGAGCGTAGTTTGTGACAGTTGTTATCAGAGCACAGATGAGATGTATTGATCTAAATTGTAAAAAAAATGGTGACCACGTAGAGTGCACCAGAGGACAATTAGAGGATTGATGAACTAGAGGCCACGGTGGTCACAGTAAAGGTTCAGATGGTTTCACGCGAACGAATAAATGAAATTGAGGTAGTCTAACAAGAACTATCCGAGATGATTAATACCCTAAATGATGATACTAGGGATACATTGAGCACTCTTTAAGGTGAGATTGGGGAAATGAAAACTAAGATAAATCTTTTGGTTATTGTTGTAGGTAATAATAATGGGAGTCTAAGAGATCAAGGGAAAAGGGCCAAAGTGCCAAAACCCAACCAATACAAATGGGTTAGAGATTTTAAGGAGTTGGTGAACTTCCTTTTTATATGCAATAATATTTTGAGTTATGTGCACGGAGTCAGAGGAAGACAAAGCGGTGATGGCTTCAATGTATCTTGCTGGAGATGCAAAGTTGTAATGGCGTTCCAAATTCGTCGATGGTGAGTGCCATATCAATAATGGGGAGACCTAAAACAGGAATTAAAGAACCAGGTTTTACCTAAGAATGTTGAGAATACGACGCAACGAAAATTAAGGGAGTTGTCAAAAATGGGATTAGTGTGGGAGTTCGTGAGGAACTTATCTACGTAAATGTTAGATATCAAAGAGATCAGTGAACAAGATAGACTATTTTATTTTCTTGAGGGGTCTAAAACCATGGGTGAGAATAAAGTTACAGCGACAGAGGGTACAAGGTGTAACTTCAGCAATAGTGGTTATTGAGCGTCTTATTGATTATAGTGAAAACTCCAATAAAAGGAAAATCCTCCATTTAAAACTAGTAGCTCTAACTTAAATAGTGGGGCAAAATTTTCGAAAGTAAGTAGACCCTATAGTGGGGGAGGTGATAGGAGACCATCTACTAGAGATTTTTCCTAATTGAGAACAAACAAGCCATAGAACTTCAAGCTATGGCCACAAATATCTTGTTTTCTATGCAAGGAACCTCATCAAGTAGCAGACTGTCCTCATCAAGCAGTTTTTAGTGCAATATGCACTACCAATGTTGAGACGCCCCCACCCCACACCATAGTTAAAGAAGTCAAGGAAGAGCCATGACGAATGGGTTTTATTCATTTCCTTAGCGCCTTACAAGCATAACAAGAAAAGATGGAGAATAAGCCCCAATGAGGTCTAATGTATGTAGAGGTGTTGTTGAATGAGAAAAGTACTAAAGCCATGCTCGACTCGGGAGCTTCAAACACTTTCATCACTCAAAGAGAGGCAAAAAGGTACGATCTTAAAGTTGATAAGGACTTTAGATAGATGACAACAGTTAACTCACCAGCTACAACTATAATGGGAAATGCTAAAGATGTAAAGATTAAGATTAACTCTTGGGAAGGGAATGTAAACTTAACTGTAACTACTACAGATAACTTTGACTTTGTCTTAGGCTTGAATTTTATGACAAAAGCACAAGCCATCCCTTTCCCTGCTACAAGTTGTTTAATGTTTCTTGGAGAATGACCATGTGTGGTACAAGCTATAATTCTACCTAATAGCGAGAAAAAGATAATATCAGCTATATAGTGTAAGAAGGGGATCAAGAAAGGTAAGCCCTCCTACGTGGCCATGCCCATCTACAAAGTGAAGATAATAGAAATCTAATACCCAAATAAGTGAAATAGATTTTGGAAGAATTTCAAGATATGACGCCAGAACAACTACCAAGGTCCTACAGCTTCAATGAGTTGTTGATCACAAGATAGAATTACTCTTAGAAGTCTAGTCGCCTGTAAAAGGGCCATACAAGATGGCTCCCCTAGAGTCAATGGAGCTAAGAAAACAATTAGATGAGCTGATCCAAGCTGAATTCATCCGACCATTAAATGCAACTTTTGGAGCCCCAAACTTTTTCAAAAGAAGCAAGATGAGAGTTTGCAATTGTGTGTGGATTACCGAGCTTTGAATAAAGTCATAGTTAAGAATAAATATCCTATCTCTCTTATAGCAAATCTTTTTGACCAGTTCAGTGGTGCAAAGTAATTTTCCAAACTAGATTTGAGATCAAGTTACCATCAAGTAAGAGTGGTTAAGGGAGATAAATGTGAAAACCACCTACGTAATGCGGTATGGCCATTCAAATTTCTTATTATGCCTTTCGAACTAACTAATGCTCCTGCTAACTTTTTCACACTAATGAACCAGGTGCTTCATGATTATTTGGACAAGTTCATGGTGATCGACTTAGACGATATTGTGGTGTACAGTTTGACCTAAGAGGAGCATCAACGGCACTTGCGATAGGTCTTTCAAAGGCTACGCGACCACCAGTTATATGTAAAAAAAGAGAAATATGCATTCGTGCAAACTCGAATCCAATTTCTTGGCCACATAATTGAACAATGGCATATTCGAATGGACATGCAAAAGGCAAAGGCCTTTAAAAAATGGGCCCCTAAGAATACAACTGAGCTTCATTCTTTTTTAGGGCTAACCAATTATTATCGAAGATTTGTGGAAGAATATTAAACAAGAACAGTAGCATTGACAATTTTGCTAAAAAAGAGGGAGTTGGATGCCACAATGCTAAAAAGCCTTCGAAGGTTTAAAAGACATGATGATAACAGATCTTGTGTTATCGCTCCTTGATATTGCAAAGACTTTCAAGGTATAGACGGATGCATCAGACTTTACCCTAGGAGGAGTGTTGCTACAAGAAGGACACCCAGTTATGTTCAAAAGTTAAAAGTTGAATGAAGTTGAGAAGAGATACACGGCACAAGAAAAGGAACTACTTGCTGTGATTCATTATTTACAAGCCTACCAACACTACTTGCTAACATCACAATTCATGGTTAAGACCGTTAATACAATTGTAAGTTACTTCTTCACATAGCCAAAACTTACAGCTCATCAGGCAAGATGGCAAGAGTTTTAAGCCGAGTTTGATTTTTCGTTTGAGCATAAAGCTGGAAAAGCAAAGTGTGTAACAAACGGCCTTAGTAAGAAGGTCGAATTTACAGCTCTAAGGGTGATCGTGCCAATGACAACCAGTAGAGTGACAACAAATATCTGTAATCTAATTGAGGAAAATTTGCATCGAGACCCCTAAGTGATGGCCATTAGGAAGTTGGTGGAGAACGAAAAGTCAAAATACTTTTGAGTGGAAAATGGACTTTTACTAACAAAGGGACCTCACATATTTCTTCCAAGAATGAGAGGGCTTAGGCAAAAATTAATGCGAGAATGTCATGACACTCTTTAGACAGGACATCCAAGTAGGCAGCGGACTGTTGCACTGTTGAAACAAGGTTACTATTGGCCTAATATGTGACAAGATGTGATGGATTATACGAAGATGTGCCTCATTTGCCAGTAGGACAATGTAGACATATAAAGACCGATGGGAATGCTTGAACCTCTACAAGTGTTGACCAAGCCCTAGGAAAGTATTTCTTTAGACTTTATTATAGAGTTTCCTAAAATGGGGGATATGAAGCATTCTTGGGAGTGGTGGACCAATTTTCCAAGTACGCATCGTTCATTTTAGTACAGAAGTGTGGCTTTGTAGAAGAAATGACTCGCACGGTTTTTAAACATGTGGTAAAATATTGGGGTGTTTTGATGAGCATTATCAATGATAGAGATCTAAGGTTTACTAATTTTTTCTGAAAAGAGCTGTTCAAGCTATTAGGGTCAGAACTTAATATATCTTCTAGTTATCACTAACAAATAGATGGTCAAACAGAACGCTTCAATGGGTTATTAAAAGAATACCTGTGACACTTTGTACAAACGAACCAGAAAAATTAGCCCAACTTACTAGATGTGGTTCAACCATGTTTCAACTTATAGAAGAGATCAACCACCAATTAAACCCCTTTTGAGGTCATCATTTTACAACAACCTAGACTTCTTCATACCTCAGTGGAATCATATATCGAGAAAAGTCCATAGGCGTTTAACTTTGCTAAAGAGTGGAGGCAAAACACTAAAATCGTCAAAGCTTATTTAGAGAAAGCCTCTAGTTGGATGAAGGAATGGTTAGATAAAGGGTGAAAGGAGCAACACTTTAAGGTGAGAAACCTGGTGCTGGTGAAGTTGGTACCCAAATAACTTTGATTCCTAAGGAAGAGAGATCGAAGACTAATACGAAAGTATAAAGGTCCAATACTGGTGGTAGCCAAGGTGTGGAAATCTTCATATAAAATTGATCCACCCAAGTGGATGAAGGTGCACCCCATGTTTCATGTTAACAATATGAAGTTGTTCCATGTAGCTTTAATAGGTGCAAGCAGGAGTCGAGCCATAAGAGCTACCATCAGCACCAAGCCACTATCATAATGCCTAGTGGAGGAGATTTTGGTAGGGACAACAACGATAATCAACTGATGACCAACACAAGAGTACTTGGTGAAATGGAAAAGTTTAAGGCCAAATGATATCACTTGGGAGAAGAAAGTCGACTTTTGCGCCTTTCAGCAGAAGATCGAAGAGTTCCAAGCCAACCAATCAACAAGGACGTCGATAGATTAAATGGGAAAGGATGTCATGAGCCAACCTTGTATTGGACTATGATAAAGTAGAGTTGTTTATGAGATTGAGTCTTTTGTACTTGTAAGGAAAATGTCCCTTTTTTAAACAATGTAATGGCTCTTGGTGACACCTCTAAAAATACTTGTTAAGTCTTTAGGGGGAAAGAACCTTTAAGAAAAAAAATGTCCTCATTTTAAAGCATTGTAATGTCTATTGGTAGAATACTTGTAAAATCTAGTAAACTCTTTATAAAGGGTGAGCAATCGGTAGATTGTTGAGGTACCTCACTAGTAAACGTATGTTTGTAGCAAATCATCTAAGGCTGCCCCTATGGCTCAATAATGGCGTGTCTTGGTTTTCTTGTAATTAATTTCATATTAATAAAACAGTTTTCCTTTTTCTAACTCAATGGTTACATATATTACATTCGGTATTTCCTTTGATTTTAAAGCGGATTCTTAGCATGATTTGTTGCTATTATTAATGTTTGAGTAGATATAACAAAGTATTGGTTGACTCACGTGGAAGGGTCCATTCAAGTGCTGCATGGGCTATCGCATACTTAGCTAAAAGAGTGTAGTGCGTGACACCGCTACTCCCACTAGGGGAGGCCATGGCCTCTCGAAGTTATTGTCACATGAGCCATGGCCCACTAAGCCCCATGTTGCGACCCCGTGAAAATTTTAAACAAAAAGAGGGATTGGCATCATTAGAGCTATGTCTCCCATAGCGCCCTAGGACAAGACTAGACATAGTGCTCATATAGCATGGCTCATACAACATGGGCTGCGACGCCCCTGAGGGTATGTCGTGGTCCCTCTATTGTGCGCTGCCAATAATGGGTAGCCCGCTTGTCATATTTTGCCAACAATGGGTAGCCTCTTAAACCCACCCTTCTTATTTAAAACTCCTTCTTCACTCCAGCAGCCTTAACACTCTTTTCTTAGTGTAATTTTTTGCACTTTTCTCTCCTCTATTCCAAACATAGTTTTCCATCTCTCCTGTACTAGTACTCTCTCCATACTTATTATGCACATCAATTTCTTCCTTCCACACTTATTTTCAACTTCTTTGCTCAAGATTTCAAGTAAGTTTCAATTTTTCTTTCATATTTTTCTTTCATAGATATGTATATATATTTCTTTTTTTCTTCTTCTTTTCATATTTTTAAGAAATATTATTGGCTTACTTCACATTATTTATTTGGTTGAAAATTAGTGATGGAAATTTTGGATTAATAAGCAATTGTGCTTAGTTATTATCAGGTTGTGATAGCTTGGCTTTACTTATGCTTTAAAATTATTATGTGAGTTGAAATTGAAAATATGGGTAAGTTGATTGATTTAAAGTTATTTTGTTATGCCTAATAGTCTAGAAAAAATTAGTTGTTGGACTTTTACTTGATACTATGGGCATTAATTTATTGTGATTTGAAGCCATACAAGCTGATTTTGTTGGTGGTTTATTGTGTTTTGTTGGTTGTTTTCTTTTCTTTTTGTTGAAATTAATTGTAGGAAATTTGAGAATAGCACCTAAATGAACAAGACCAAGTTCCAATGGTTCATTTGATCAAACTAAACTTATGTCAATTGACATTGTGGCTAGACATTGTAGTTCTCTAGTCAACAAAATTGTAATACCTGAAAGAGAATTGGATCAAGGGTTGATCACGTACCTTGATCTTCCACCAATGATTGATGAATGACATTGGGAAATATTTTATGCTTTGCCAGAGGCTACAATTATCCCTATGGTAAGAGAATTTTACACTAATGTTGTGAAAGCCACTACTGATTTTTTTTTGTGCGAGGCAAGCTAGTGCCATTCTCGAGCCATGCCTTTAATGAATTTTATGAAGCTCCAGATTTTGACAATGATGGTTATGGACAATACTTGGTTAGCCATAAAGATTAGGATGACATCATCCATATTCTCTATGATGAGGGTGCTCAATGGTAGATTTTCAATAATGCACTAGTTCATTAAAAAGGAATATGATGCAACCAAATTCTAAGATATGGTTATATTTTGTGCCATCCAAATTACTTCCTATAACACATCTTAATGATGTCACAAAAGATAGAGCCATCCTTATTCATTCCATCATGTTGGGATGCACAATTGATATTGGCCATGTAATATATAAATCCATGACTTACACTGCCAAAACAAAGCATGATGAGTTGTGGTTCCTTACTCTAATTACAACTTTGTGCAAGAAAACTAGTGTAAATTGGGATGCCAGTGAGGAGTTGTTGCACCCTAAACTCCTCATCGATATTAATCTCATTCTCAAATAACCTCAACACTTTGTTGGGGCTATTTCTTCTTCCGCATATCATCTTCAACTCCCTTGACCAAGATCCCAACAACAAGTGTCCATGACTCAAAGGATTAAACAACTTGAGCATCTAGTTCTGCAACTTAGGCTCTAGTTTGAGCAACACAAGGCTTATCAAACCCAATGTAATCAACAAATGGACCAAATGTTTCAAGCTTATTGTGCTTTTATAGAGATGGACATGGCTATTCTTCCACCAGCACCTGATCCTCTTAGGAATGCCAATGAGGCACAGGACAAATTGGACAAAGAAAAGCATTAGAGCTTCACCAAATTCATCCAATCATCAAGGGAGTATTCTTTACCTTTCTTTTATTTTTTTAACGTTAAGGACAATGTTTAGTTTAAATTTGGGAGAAGGGATAAATTTATTTTTCTGATGGTAAATATTTTGTGGAAGTTTTAGATTTAATTTTATTTGCATGTTTATCTATAGTTTTAAGTAATTAAGATTAGTTGGTCATTTAATTTAAAAGCGTACTTAAATTTTTAGAAATTTAAAGTGGAGTTGAGCCCATGATGATAACTAGTTGTCTTGAATTTTTAGCTTTGATGAATAGGGTTATTATTTAGTTCATGCTAAATTCTTTGGCTTAGTATCATTGTTAGGATGTGCTTTCCACAATTTTGAGCACTATATCTTTTTCTTTGAATTATTGTGGATATTTAGAAAAGGTTTATATTGATGTGATATTTAGATTATGTCAAGAATTTTAAAATTTGCTTGATTCTCTCTCAAGACAAAATTCGAGGCAATACTTAGTTAGGGGCATGACTTAACTAATCGTTAGACTGTTAGAGCCTAAAAAGACAACCTTAATATATTTTTATCCTTAATATACCCCTTTGAGCCTGATTTTGCTTTTCTTTATTTAACCACATAATAATAAGCTTAGCCATAAAATAAAATTTCAATTTTGTAACCCTCACTCCTAAGCAAGTATATTGTTTTAAGAAATATATATTAAGCTAAATGCATATGGTGGAAAAGTGATGTAGATTTGAAAAAAGTTCAAAATATTCAAAATCACCCCAATACTTAAAATACAAAGGAAATAAATTTAGGAGTGTAAAATTGTGAAATTATGAAAAAAAAAAGAAAGTAAAATAAAATGTTAAACACAAGAAAAATTCAAATGTGGAAGAAAAGGTGTATGTAGAGAAGAAAAATAGAGCTCTATATATAGGTCCTAGAATAATTATGTGCTTAAGGTGATTTGAGCCACATTATATCCTTTATCCTACCTTGACCTTAGCAATACATTACAAGCTTTATAAAGTCCTATTGAACCTTAGCTTTGTGTTAGTCTACATTAGTGGAAAGAGAGATGAAAAGTAAACTTATGGAGTTCTAGTACTAATTTGAATTTCGTGTTGGCATAAACTTATCCAAATGTCATGATATTCTTGGTAAAAAATTTCACACGCACAGAAATCCGTTCGAGATGTGCTTGCACTAGAATTGGAACATGAATTTGAGTGATGCCTATATTTTGTTTAAGTTGAAGATTGATAGACTTACTTTTGAGGAAATTATGAGGAATCATTGAGTTAGTGCATTTTATCTCTAATAGTTGCTTCATTTATTTTGTTTTCACCACTTAAGTTGTTTTTCTTAGGTTAGTTTCTTTTCTATGTTTTGTTTGAAGACTAGTAAAATCTTAAGTTTAGGGTTGTGATAACTTTATGATATAGAGCTATTGGGTCTTAATTTTGATATTAATTCAGCTTAGTTCTTATGGTAATGTATAGAAATTAACAGGCTTTATTTAATTATTTTAAGTTAATTATTAGGCGAGTCAATCTAATCTTAGTTAATTTTGTGCTTAAATTGGTGATGATGTAATTATGATAGGTTGCTATTGATTTATTTGTGTCTTTGTAGGTGTTTATTGAAGAAAGACTTTAAATGGAAGGAGAGAAATTTTGAGGTGTAGACTTTCACTACATATGTCTCAATATTTCTACCATAACTCTCTCTACAGAACTCCAAATGAGATGATTCATCAACCATTAGAAAGATAAGACAAAAAGTTACAACTTTTGTGTTATCACTTCTCCTAGTTCAACCTAGAAAATGGTGAAACATTTTGTTGAAGTTTAAGCACTGCAATAGTCTTAGAGCAATTATGATTTTTACTAATTAAATGGTCGAGGCTATGGCCTAGATAGAGGAGGCCATAGCTCATGTAGTTTGATTAGGAAATCTTGATTAGAATTGACTTCTTTCTTCATTCAACTTGGCCTAATTTCAAAGCCTTATAAAAACAAACTTTCCGAGGACTTTTAGAAACATGAAATACCAAATTGAGAGCTAAGAACAAGTCATGAAGATCATTGAAAACTCTTATTGAAGCTGAGAAGAAATTCAAGAATTATGGAAGATTGGGTAAAAGATATCAATTCCTGGGATTATTTGTTCTTTTTGTTACTTTTTTATTTTCTTAGTTTGTTTTTTATATCTAAACTTGATTTGATGATAGTGTGACTTGATAGGGAACTAAATTATTTTATCTAAGATTATGATTGAATTCAATAAATAGTCTAAATTATTTCTCTCTTTTTTTATTAAGTTTGATGGTTTTAAGTTATTTATTCTATTTTATTCTTAATGCTTCTAGTTGATTGGTCACTGAGTAGATTGAATTGGAAACCTAGGTTAAACCTTAATGAAGGATATTTAGGTAGACCTAGAATAGAGTAGTGTATGATTAAATACACTTAGTTGATTAGGTGGTTTGATTTTTATATAGGGTAGACACACACCTATGAGCCATTCGTAACCAAGATTAGAGCAAGAACTTAATGAATCTTTCTTCAATTTAATTTGCATAGATATGTAGTAAATTAATTACGAGAGATATTTTTATGAGAAACTCGACAAGACTTGTAAACAATTTAAAACTCTAGGCTAGCAACTTAATCCATTAAACTAAGTTAAGAGAGAGAGAGAGAGAGAGACAATATTCAAATGAAGCATTAAAGGACATCATAATCTTAGGTTTAGAGGTCAATCCAGTCTAATAAAGTAATTTACTTAGTCAATTTAGATTAGACTTTAAGTGTGATTAAATTTTACTTTTTACTTTAATTTTTATTATTTGAATAAAATTACGTTGTGTCAATTTTAGTTGTTAGCAAGTAAGAATTAAAACAATTCTCTATGGGAACGATACTCTATTCATCATTATATTATTTTCTTGATTCATATAGTTGTGTAGGTAGAATATTAAACAACAGACAACATCATGCAATGATTGATTTGATTTTCAAATTTCTATTACTTGGACACAATCTTCAAGTTTCTATCTACTTACAAGAACTTATATGATTGAATTAGTTGGAAATAGAAATACAAAACAAAGTGAACCTTTTATTCATTTAGAAATTTCAAAATTAACTATTGTTAAATTATTTTAGAATTAACTATTGTTACATCATTTTAAATTGAATGTCTTAGATATTGTTATGTGCAATTTAGTCAACTCTTTTGTTTATGTTTTTTTTTTCACTTTGTTTTAGGCCTGTAGCTATGGCCAGTTCGGCATATGCTCGCTGCTCCCTTGTTGTTGTGAAAGCGTTACTCGATAATTGCTTACTGATCAATATGATGTGTATGGGTGTGTGATTGGGAATATGTGTGATGCTTTTTTTTGTTTATGCTTATGGTTATGGTTAAACGGTTTGAACATACCAAATAGGGGAAAATCATCAACTTGATAATACTATGAGAGCATTTTTTGAACAATATATATTAAATAAATGACTTCCATATGTGACGTTTTTATATGAAGAAAATGAGGATCAATTTGAGAATGGTTATACCATTTGTCCTTTTTTTTTTTAGAAAAGAAATAAAGACGGTGTGCTTTAAAAAAGTAAAATAGAGACTGATCACTTTAGTAGTTGTTATTAAGTCATTAATGTTATTTATTTTGTACATAGGTCTATCTATGTATGGAATTTTTTTTAGTTGAAATAATGAACTTACTTTAAAGAATTAAATTAACACTTAATTTAGGAAATAATGAAATTGCTATTGAAATTTATTTATATTGTTTGTCCTTTGTTGTGTTTTCCTGGAATTCTTTCTTTGATTCCCTAATAGCTGGATGCATGATGTCGTAAATGGCCTTCAATTGGACATGAATGCTATTTATAATTCATAAGCAAGTTCAATAATTGATAAATAAAATATTATCAATAAATTGATATGTCATTATTTATTGATATGTCTTTTTGGTAAGGTATTCGATGTATATCTTTAAACAATATTTTTTAAAATCATTTATTGGTAAGAAAACCTTATTTCTTAAAGCATATCTTATATAAATGTCAAATTTTTTTGTTGCTACAGTGCTGCTGTGTACTTAATCTTTAAATTAAGTTTAAGGTAAAGTACCATTACCTTCTTAAGTTTTGATAAATATTATTCGGAGCTCCATTAGTTTTCAAAATAGACACTCTACCCAAAAATGCAAACACAATTAATAAAAATTATAAAAAAATAAAAAACCCTTTCTTTCTTGATTACTTTAAAAAATTATTATTATATTTTTAAAAAAAATAAAAAAAAAAAGCACCAGCCAATGCTCCTTAGGGAGGAGAGCACCAATCAATGCTCTTCAAAGGAGTGGAGCACCAGATCGATGCTCCCAAGGGAGGGGAGCACTAGGTGCTCCTTTAGGAGCCTCGATCAGGCTCACTACTCCATTAGGGAGCCCGATCGGGGCCCCTTAGGGTAGCTCCGGTGCTCCCCAAATGGGAGTTTTTTCTTTTAATTAATAAAAATTAATAAATTATCTAATAGTAATTTTAAAAATTAATCAAGGCTAAAATTTTCTTTATACCCTTACGACGTTAGCCAGTTGATAGAAACCTTAACAATTGACTAATAGTTGGACTTACATGTCCAGTGATAAATTTTGTTGGGGCAAAGTGTCTATTTTGAAAGTTAATGGATCTCCGTATAATTTCGTTCCAAACTTAAGGGGATAAGGGTATTTTACCCTCAAATTTATGTAGTACAATTTTTACCACTTTATCTATCATTCAATTTTCTTTGCTTAATTTTTTTAGCAGTTTCCCATGTCCTTCTTCACTCACAATTAGAACAATTGAGCATTGCTAAGTATAAAGTAATTTCTGCTTCCGTCATATTTCACTTACTAATTTAATGATTTCTGTTTCATATGAATTTCATTTGGCTATTTGTCATGGTATAAAATCATTATATTCAATCTTTAAAACATGCTTATGCTCTTATTTTGCAATTTTTTTATTAAAAATATTACTACATTATATTTCCTTTTTTCTATCCTTCTATAGTATTTATGTTATTTAGATTTTCTATATATTAATGAGGCAAACATTTCTTTTATTAATTTTATCCTTTTAGTATAATTTTTTAGGATGTTTTGTATAAAATGAGATTTGCTTAATTTTTGTATAATATGTTCTTTGTATATTTTTTTGTAGCATGTTCAATTATTTCTAACTTATCATAAACCTAGGTAGTCACCATGTATTGTAAAGTGTCCTAACTTACGTTCCCTTTTGATTCTTGCGTTTTATTTATTTTTTTTCTATTTTTTGATTGTTTTGTAATTATTTTATATGTAAATTATTATTATATTGATGATAGCTTTTTCTTTAACCAAAATAGTTAATATTTTATGGTTTTGTGCTCATGGTATGCTTATTCATTTATAATCTCGATTCATATATAATCTTTTATTTCTGCACTTCCTTTTTATAATTTTTGCTTTGTATATTTTGATGGATCAACATAGTCAATCCAAACAAAGCAAATATAACAAGATAAAAATATTGAAAGTGAAAGGATTCAATCATCTTAAAAAATCTTTTAATTCACATACACCAATAATTAAGGGCGGTAGTCAATATCCTAGACGTGGAGATCTATGAAATCCCACCTTGATGTATAATGCTAAGTTAACAATTCTTAGGTGAGCAAATGTCACATCCCATTTGTGGATAGATCTTGACCGACGCATGGACTTACTTGGGTATGGCCTATTAGGCCCAAGTAAGTCTAAATCCATAAATGCAGGGACTAGTCATTTGTTGCATTCACAAACATAAATTCATCCATAGTCAACATATATATTAATTCATCAAGGCCACCATTTTACAGAACTTCTCAACATAATGTATGGTTTTTATCACATATCATGTCAATATTTACAACATTAAACATCTATGGTTTGACACACATCCCATATATATATTGCTATGGTCCATCCACCATAGTCTCAACATCAACATGCACCCATATTTGGGGGTTGACACAATATGTGAAAGTGTAAACAAGTTTATCAACATTATTTGCATACCAAAGTTCATTATCAATAAGATAGTTCAAAACTAGACTAGACACACTGCAGAACACTAAAAGGCTAGAACAATAAGTTGAAACAAGTTGCCTAGCCAAGCAATCTATTGATTTGAAACAAAATAGGAAAAATTAACGTGTGACTCACAAAGATTCCGTGAATGGATACAGGGAAAAAGGATAAGCCAAGGGGGAAGAGTTTTGCGATAAACCATAATTTGCAAAACAACATGATAATCATATAAATCTTTTTAGCAGTCATAAATGCATTTGATAACTTTAAATGCATAAATGTAATATCCATATACAAGTTCAACTTACAAAACATTTGCAATGAGATAACAAAAGGTAAATCTTGACCCTTCATGCTCAACGCCAAACATGCAAACCAAGCATGTGTAATTCATTTAACAACTCATCTCATCATTTCCATATAAGCACTATAATTATCAATCGTTAACCACAAGCGTCACAATACCCAATATGCAAATAACACATCAATACATGCCATAGCAAATTATGGGGAGAATGAGAACTTTCACCCAACTTATCCCTATGGTATTCTTACCCTCATATCGAAATTTATAAAAAAGAAAAAAGTGGTATGATGCCCAACTTAACCTTATGGTATTCTTACCCCCACACTGAGACTAGTGCCAATATACAAAGGGGGAAAAGATGGCATGTTGACCAAGCTTAACCCTATGGTATTCTTACTCACACATCAAGACTAGAGCTAATCATAATACAATCATGGGAAGTGGAAACCTTCTCAATCCACATCACAACACCAATCATGGGAATGTGGAGACCTTCTCAATCCACATTCACAACACTTATATGCAAGAGCAATTCAATCAACCGCAATCACTATCTCAACTAATATCTTATACCCACACAAGCTATAAGGTAAGAGTAATAGATGGAATTGTTCAAAACATTGTAAAGGCTTGTCCCCCTTTATTGAAAACTACTACATGGTAGGATATTTACTTATACGTTATTGATTTGAAAACCATTTCAAAACATTTTCTCATTCATAAATATATTTTTCCTTAGTTAAATATTTATGGCAACAATACTCATTACAAATCCATCAAATCATGCAATCATGTCTTCAACATTACATACTTAAATAGTTTCTAGAGTGGTGTACCCACTCACCTCAAAAGTTTATTCTACCAAGTGCGGGAAATCATACTTCAATGAAATTCTTGGAATTCAATGGTTCCTAAATACCCAAATAAATATTTCAATTAATACTTAGTCTAGGAATCATATAATAATCATTCTATGCCACTTCAAAACTATTCAAGTTTGCCTAAACTAATTTTTTTAAACTAAATCTACTGCTCATGAAAATACCCCTTCATACAAACCCATAAAATCAATATTTTTACCTTAGGTGAGCTCTAGCAAGAGAAAAAATCCACCTAAATCCTTTAGTTTGCAAACATCAATAATTCTGGAACAATAAACCATATGTTTATCATAAAAAATCTGAGATTAAAAATTCAAGAATGGGAAAAATCTCTTTTTTTCTTTAAAACCAAAAGCCAAACTCAAATCTTTCAAAAATGGTGATTTTAAGTAAAAATTGGAGTGAAAGGGCTTAAAGTTTAGAAATTACCTCTCAAAACATGTAATCTATATGCTCACCTAAGGATTTCTTAACTTATCACCACACATCAAAGGCTGGAATTCACATCAAATAAATGTCATGTTTTGAGCATTTTAAACTTAATGAATGATGAATGTTTTGTTATCAGCAGATACATATAGAGTCAACGTTCTCTCTTTTTTTTTAATAATGACAAAACACTTTTAGATTAAGAGTGCAATATCTATATGAGAGAAAAAAAATTTATGTGCAGATTTAGGGATTGCTCCCCCTAAATATGTGCCCTAATACAATTGTCCAATATAAAGCCATGAAAATAGAGGCATTCAATCATAAGAACATGTGTATATATATACAAATAATCATTGTTCAGCCATTCAACATAATTCCATCATAAACTTTAACACATCATAAACCACATAAGCATAAGGCATATAAGCATTGCTTAATATAAAACACACCATAAAACCATAGCTTAAAAAAAACTAAGTTTGTTTTTTCTACCAATTTACTTCCCACTCCTACTTAAACTTTCCTACTCCTACCCCTAGTTTCCCTATTTTTTGCACCTTTTTGTCATCATTCAAAAGAAGGTCTTAGTTAGAGTTTGAGGAGGGTCAGGAGTCATCAGTGCCAAAATGCACTTTTAGAGGCTTAGGAGAGGAGTAGGATGAAGAGTTAGATGATGAGGATGAAGAGGTAGAGGTGGGTGAGATAATATAAGGGGCTACAGGCTTAGAAAGCTATTGAGTAGAGGCTAAGACCAATCTTGCTGATTTTTTTCTCTTGAAAATGGTGGTCTTAGTAGCCATTATCTTTCTACCTTTATCAGTAGGTTTTGAGAGGTTAGTCTAGTAGTTATTATCCTCCCTTTATTTTGGATTGGTTAAGTGACAGTCTATTTTGATTTATTTTAGGCTAACTGAGCCTCTTGTTCCATTCTTGCTCTTTCTCTTTCCTGATTAGCTTCTGCCTTTTTCAATAGATAATTGATGAATTGAGATACCTCTATCTCTTTTAATTCAGTGGGAGAATTACTATTCCCTTTACCTAGCGGTAGATGTTCCTCATTCAACTTTGTTGTTTCACCTATTGCTTCTGTTTTTATTTCTTCCTTTAGTTCATTTATTTTTATGGTTTGCTTTTTTTCCTTCTTTTTCTCTTCTTGCACAGCTTTTTCTATGTCAGAATCCTTCTTGTTATTCTAATTCATGTCTTCATTTTCATGTATTTCTTTTCCAATTTCCTCTTCATGATCAGAAACAGGAACCTCAAACTACTTTGTAGCAGTTCTCTCGCTCGAGGCACTTATTGCTTTACCTTCAAAACACTCCCCAAAAAGATTCCCTGATCTTCATTATTTGTTAGGTCAGCTTGAAACCTTATACTCTAAATTCCTTTCTTTTTGACAAAAGTTGAAATAATATTGCCATAGAGCAAGTTAACCTTGTCTCCCAATAGTATTCCTTTAATTATCTGAATCGTGTATCTTCCTACATTAAGAGGGATGTCATTAAATACAACTTCCATCAACCATAAGTCTTGGGCAGTAACACAGCTAAAGCTACTACCTTTGCCATGTAGTGTGGTATAATAAAATAGTGTAAGATTTTGAGTTGTGTATTTTTTATTTCTCTAACATAGCTTTTGGAAGGAAATTTTTCATTTCTCCCAGTCACAATTTCCCAAATGTGACTGGGATCATACTTTTTAGGCATTTTGAATTCCTTTAGTACAAACTCTATTTTTATAAATTCTCTTTAGTTTCTAGTACTAATCTGAAATTCTTTACCACTCAATAAAACATTCAGTCCATCATATGTATATTCCTCTAAATTAACCAATTCAGTTATATCAACAACAATACTAGAATAAAATTCTTTTACTAATGAAGGGCTAAACATTTTATCTCGGAAGATACTTAGATTCCTTAGTTTCAATGTTTCAAAATATCTTTTTAAATCTTTCTTTACTGCTGGTACTTTATTAAAACTAAGCCAATCAAAGAACTTTCCAAATAAAATTTTTGCATTATCTATTTTCTTAAATCTATCTACATGCAACCTATTTCTAAGTTGGGAGGTGGAGCTAGTACCTTTTCTTGTGAAACTTCTTATAACGACTATTCTTTTCTTGTGAAGTTTTCTAAATTGGGAGGAATCTTAAGTTTTCCCCTTTTTCTTTGGCAAAAGATATAGGGGATCACCACCTTCTTTTGTCCCTTTCCCTTTTTCAACAACCTTATGTGTGTGAAAGATTTTAGCCATGGGATTTCTTTTCTCAGGGTTTATCAAGTTTCAACAAAAAAAAGAAAGAGGGAAAAATTTGGAAGCTCTTAGGCCTTTGATTTTCTAGGGAATGATTTTCTAACTAGTTGAAGGTCTTTAAAAAGGGGTTATTAATTGATTACCCTAAGTTTAAGTGGATGGTTTCCTGTACCACTTGCCTAGTTTTTTTTTAAAATTCTCCTATGCAGTAGTTTTTAACTGACAGAGGTGCTTTAATTGATTAGCCTATGTCTTAACTGATTACTGTGCCTCTGACTTAAAACTTTTCAAGGCATCAAACTTTCATTAACTAATTAGAGAAACCTTTAACTGATTAAGAATTCACTGACTTATATTAGCTAACTTAAGACAAAAAGGTCTTAATTGATTAAAAAGGGTCCTAACTGACTCATATGACTCTTATTTTCCTTCTAATGTCTCTTTCACTAATCAAACCATTTGTTAATCAATTACATCAAGGAATGAACAAAATCTTCATGCAATATATCATCAAAAACATAATCAATTCAATGCAGTTTAAACTTCATTAGCATCATTCCTAAATCTCTCCTAATTCTATAAAATTGTTCATTACTGAATGGTTTTGTGAAAATATTAGACAATTGATGCAATGTGTCTACAAAGTCTAATTTCTATGTGCTTTGTTCTAGAGTGTTGAACAGGGTTTTTAGAGATATTTATGATGCTCATATTATCACAATATATGAGAACTTTATGCATAGCCATTCCAAAATCATTTAGTTGCTGCCTAATCCATAGTACTTGTGCATAACAACAACCTAGTGATATATCTTGAACTTCAGTAGTTGATAGAGCAATGGAATTTTGTTTTTGGCAAGACCAAGATACCAGCATGTTTCCAAGGAAATGACAAGTACCATTAGTGCTTACTTTTGCTGCCAACAAAATCAGAATCGGAATAGCCAAAAAGATTAAAAGACGAACCTTTTAGATACTGTAAGCCTAAGCCTTAAGTATCTAAAACATATTTACAAATCTTTTTCACTACAGCCAAATGTGATTCCTAAGGACATGATTGAAATCTTGCATATAGGCAAACTCTAAATAAAATATCAATTCTACTTGCAGTTAAGTAAAGAAGTGAACCAACCTCTATAAAGCTTTTGATCCACATCTTTTCCTTTATCATCTTTGTCAAGCTTTGTGAAAGGACTCATAGGAGTTTCAATTGATTTCATATTCATCCAACCAAATTTCTTCAACATTTCTTTGGTATATTTCTCTTGGTTGATGAATATTCTATCCTCACATTGCTTAATTTGTAGACCAAGAAGAACTTTATCTCTCCTATCAACTCATTTCAAATTCTCCTTGCATTTCTTTAGCAAAATTCTCACACAACCTTTCATTGGTAGCACCAAACACTATATCATCGACATAAATTTGAACTATAATTAAATCAGTTTCATATTTCTTGATGAATAAAGTACTATTTACACATCCCCTTGAATATAAGTTTTTCATACCAAGCTTTAGAAGCTTGTTTCAATCCATATAAGGCTTTATACAATTTATATACATGATCAATTTTATCAAAGACTTTAAAACCAAAAGGCTAATCAACATATACCTTTTCTTGAATAAAGCCATTAAGAAATGCACGTTTTACATCCATTTGAAATAATTTAAAATTCATAAAACATGCATGTGCAAGTAAAAGTCTAATAGCTTCTAATCTAGATACTAGGGAAAAGGTTTTTTCATAATCAATACCTTCTTCTTAATTATACCCTTGAGCAACTGACCTTGCATTGTTCCTTGCCACATTTCCCAATTCATCTATCCCGTTCTTGAACACCCATTTTGTACTAACAATTAAGTGGTTGGTTGGCCTTGAAACTAGAGTCCAAACTTTGTTCCTTTCAAATTATCCTAACTCTTTTTTAATGGCAATCATCCTACTTTCATCCTTTTTAGCTTCAACAAAGTTCTGAGTTTAACATATTATATAAAAGCAAGATACTCACAAGCTTTTGTTAATCCTCTTCTAGTTTTGACAGCTTCCAATGGATTACTAATAATTAGTTCTTAAGGATGATTTCTTACAAATCTGCAGCTTCTAGGAAGATCGTTGTGTTGTTCTCCAATTCTTTACAAGTCTTTTAATGGTGGTTCTTCATCATTTTTCTTTTTCGAGCTCTCTTCATGATGTTCTTTGTCATCCAAGCTCATTTTCTCCATTTTCTTCTCAATGTCATCTACATCATCATCATCATCATCAAACACTACCTTCCTTTATGCAGCATTAGTATCATTAAAAACAATATGAATTGACTTTTCTATAACTAGAGTTTTTTTGTTAAACACTCTATATGCTTTAAAGTTCAATGCAGATCTTAAGAATATCGCCTTATCACTCCTAGCATCAAATTTTCCCAAGGTGTTCTTTCCATTAGTCAAAACAAAGCATTTACATCCAAAACTCCTTAAGTGAGAAATATTTTGTTTTCTTCCTTTGTAAAGCTCATAAGGGGTTTTAGAAATCATGGCTTTCATGGAAACTTTATTTAAAACAAAAGCTATAGTGTTCACAACTTCAACCTAAAACTATTTTGGCAAGTTGTTCTCACAAATCATTGTCCTTGCCAATTCTTTTCAAGTCTTATTTTTTCTTTCAATAACTCCATTTTGTTGTGGAGTTCTAGGGGTAGAAAAATTATGGTCAAAACCATTTTCATTCCAAAAGCTTTCAAAGTTGTCACTTTCAAAGTCACTACGATAGTCATTTCTAACACTAGCAATTGTAAACCTTTTTCATTTGAACTTTTCTAAACTGTTTATCAATGGTTGGTAGTTCATTATCTTTATGAGCAAGAAAATATACCTATATATATCTAGAGTAATCATCTACAATAACAAAGGCATATAACTTGCTTCCCAAACTAGCAATAGTGATTACTCTAAACAAGTCAACATGCAATAGTTCAAGTGGCCTAGAAGTTGATATGACTTTCTCAGATTTAAATGAACTTCTAACTTGTTTTTCAAATTCACATGCATCACAAACCTTGTCATTTTCAAATGAGACCTTTAAAAGTCCAATGACTAGGTCTTTTCTTAAGAGTTTTGATATGGTGTGCATATTAGCATGTCCTAGTCTTTTATCCCACAACCAACTATCACACACATCATTGGCAATAAAACATGATTCACTAAGCTCAATTTCATCAAAGATGATATACATATTCTTAATTCTTTTGCCGATGAATGCAACTTTGTTACTATCAATATCAATTACTTGACATCCATGGGAATCAAAGCATACTTTAAAACTTCTATCACAAACCTGACTAACGCTTAGTAGATTATGCTTTAGACCTTTTACAAATAAACATGCATGATTTGAGCTTGAGAAATGTTACCAATAGTTCTAATTTCATGGGTAATAATTTTGGAGTCATCACCAAAGGAAACACTACCTTTCTTTCACTTATCAAGCTTTGAGAATAGCTTCTTAATTCCAGTCATATGTCTTTAATAGCCATTGTGTAAGAACTAAGGTTGCCTCTCTTTTGATTAAGCTTCAAAACATTAACCCTTTTGTCCTTGCTCAACCTATAAAATAAATTTTAAATTTTTCTTTAAAGGTTCTTATACTTTGATGGGTCCTTAGGGGTTTATCAATCATATGGGATCCTTTAGGAACCCAAACCAGCTTGGTTTAGGAAGATTTCTATCATTATGATAACAATCATAGGACATATGACCACAATCATAGGACATATGACCTTTTTGACCACATACATAATAATGAAATGAGAATGCATTCATTTTCTTTCTAAGGTTTTTCTTTCTTATGAGCTTTTCTTCACTTTTTGATTTCAATTTTGATCTTTCTTCCATTTTAACTTTAATTGCAACATTTTCATCAATTGCTCTTTGTAATTCTAAATTTTTGCTTTCCAACTCTAACTTCAAGAATTCAAAATCAGTTTTGGACTGTTCAAGTTCAATTTGAAGCATATTTCTTTGATCAAAAATAGAGATGTACTTAATTTTTTCTAGTTCTTCATTCAATGCTACAGCCTTTTTTCTCCTAGTTTTATATTTCTAATCAAGCTTTTCAAATTTAGTAAATAAGCAATCATATTCATCTTCCAAATCATCATAGAAAATATCACATGAATTAGATGTTACCTCAAATTCTTTTTCTTTTGCCATCAAGCAAAAATTTGCTCTTTATTCCAATTTTTTTTCCTCTTTTGGACTTAAAGAGCCATTATCGGACCATGTTGCTACTATCATTGCTTTCTTTGGTTTCTTCATCCTTTTGAAAGATTCTTCCTTCAACATTGGACATTCAAATCTGAAGTGTCTTGGTTTCTTATATTTAAAGCAAATCATCTCATCTTTTTTTGCTAAGATCACCCTTGTGCTTATTTTTTCGAGAGAAACCTTGGTCTTTTCAGTAATTTTTTCTTTTAAATCTTCTGCCCTTTTGTCCCATCAACTTTCTAAACTTTTTGGCCACCATTGCTAGTTCTTCGTCATCATCACTTGATAATTCTTCAAGTTCTTCCTCTAATGTGTTAATCTTGAATGCAAGATTTTTCTTTTTCTCTTTAGCTTCTTTCTTTTCTTCCTCTTATCCTTCCCTTATTTCAAGTTCATGTGTGAGGAGTGAGCCATAAATTTCATAAAAGTGTAGCCACATTAAGACTGTTAGCCTCTCAGATGGCAATAACTTTGGGTTTTCAATTTTTTAGGAGGCATCTAAGTAGTCTTTTTTCTAACTCATGTTCAGGGATGGTTTTCCCAAGTTGATTGAGCTTGTTTATAATATTGGTAAAGTTATCAAATATGGTAAAGATATCTTCACCCAGTTTCATTTTGAACATTTCATAACTATGGATGAGTAGGGCAATTTTGGATTCGTTTACATGTGAAGTCCCTTGATGAATAACTTTGAGTTTTTCTCAAATCTTTTTAGCTGTAGTATAGCTACAGATTTTATTGAATTCTAAAGGGATCAGTGCACAATGTAGGGTGTTGATAGCTTTAAAATTCATTTGGACCTTTTAACTTCAGCTTTAGTCTACTCAGCTATTGCTTTAGGCATTCTTTCTCTTATGACAAAACTAGGTAAGGTGGGAACACAGGGCCTTCTCGTGACTACATCCCACATTTCATAATCAAAGGCTTTAACATATATAGACATCCTAGTGCTCCAATAAGCATAATTTGGTCCATCAAATAGAGCAGGCCTATTTGTGGATTGACCTTAAGCAACAACAGACATTTACAAAGCTATATGGATCTCCCCTCAAGATGTTAATCTTTAAATTGAAGGTTTAGCTCTAATACCACTTGTTGGTCTCATTGCAATGCTAGAGAGGGGTGAATAGCATTTAAAATTTTTTAGTCAGCCTTTTAGAGTTTGAAGAGCTCTTAATCAACTAAATGAAAAAAGGTTTAGAACTTGTCAAAATTAAAAGACACAAAGTAAGAAAGGGTAGAGAGAAGTGGATAATGCAAGAGTATTTTTAGTGATTCGATCCCTTTGACCTACATCCACTACCTTGATCTCTCAATCAAGGATTTTCAAACCTACTTTACTTTACTAGTGGAATTAATAGCTTCCATCAAGCTTTTACAAGTTGAGCTTCTAACCCAAGCTCTAATCCTTTATGGCAAGCTTTAAAGTGCTTCTCACACTCTAATTTCTTGAGAAAGGGAAGAAAAAAAGTATGACTGGGACCTTTAACAAATCTAAAAAGATTACAAGTAAGCTCAAATACTTTTTCTAGAATAAAAGTGAAGAACAAGTGTATTTGGTGAAGGGTATTTGGTTTTTTGCTCAAAATGGCTTTTTTCTCCATCAATCTTCCTTCTTTAACCATTGAGATTCCTTTTATAATTAAGAGGTCAGATTATTTTGTTGAAGATAGTTTCTAGCCATCAGAGATAACTCTGATGCCCTTCTAGCTGTTGTTTTGTCTTCTAGTGCTTAAATTCAAATAGGCACACAAAGTTCAACTAATTGGTTACAAGTAGTTCTAATCGATTATAGCTTCCCTACCTTACACTGTCTTGCTACTATGTACTTTGCATTAATCGATTACAAGAGACTCTAACTAATTAAGAGATCTTTGTCTTCAAGGTTCTCTTTTTGGAAAACTTCTTTTAATTGGTTAACTCTCCCTTTAACTAATTGGAGCCTCATTTCCTTTAGCCTTAATTGATTTACGCAAGCTTTAATCGATTGTAAAAATTTTGAATTTGAATTTTCTCATTTTGGTTCCCCTCAAAGGTTAGATGTATTTCATATTTGAATTTTGGTGCTTAGAGGTTCTTTAGGTTTTTGTGCTCTAATCAACGAACCTTATGTCTTAATCGATTTAGCACACCTTTGTTTTCCTTTACCTAACACCTTCTTAATTAGTTAAACCTAATGCTAATTGATTAACATTTTTCTATTTCGCTTCAACTTGTAGCCTAGTCATTTCCTAACTAATTAAGGCTTCTAGTTAATCAGTCATAAAAGTTTTATCTTTACTAACTCATGTCAACTTTCACTCTAACTGATTAACCTCTCTATTATATGATCTTGTCTTTAAACAATAATTTTACTGAGGGGATTAACTTTATCCTGCACACTTAAGTAGTGAAGGTAGACATTAATGAATGAAAAATTTTTTGTTATCATCCAAAACATATGGGGTCAACAGGGGAAAAAATAACCCCTAAAGTCCTTCAATCAGTTTTGTTCTAGCCTATGCTTTTAAAGACATTCACAATTTTGTCTTATGTTGTAATAAGTGTCAACTTATGGGGAATATCTCAAGACAACATGAGATACCACTCAATAATATTTGGGAAATAGAGTTATTTGATGTCTGAATGAGCAATTTCATAGGACCTTTCATCTCATCGTTTAACAATTTATATATCTTGGTAGCTATTGACTATGTATTGAAGTGTGTAGAAGTTTCAGCATCACCTACAAATGATGTAAAGGTAATCTAAAAATTTTTAAAGGAGAATATTTTCACAAGATTTGGCACACCAAGAGCAATAATAAGTGATGAAAGTAACCATTTTTGTAATAAATTCTTCATAGCATTACTTGCAAAGTATGGTGTCACTCACAAAGTAGCAACCACATATCATCCTCGAACAAGCAGAGAAGTTGAAGTATCCAATCGAGAAATCAAGCAAATCTTGGAAAAGGTCATAGCTTCATCACAAAAGGATTAGGCCAAAAGACTTGATAATGCACTATGGGCACATAGGAAAGCCTATAAAACTCTTATTGGTATGTCTCCTTATCGTTTAGTTTTTGGAAAAACATGTCACTTGCCAGTTGAATTGGAGCATAGTGCCTCTTCGGCGATCACAAGTTTAAAGTTCTATTTAGAAGCTGTTGATGAGAAGCACCTCTTTCAATTAAATAAGATGGATTAGATAAGACTATATGCTTATGAAAATGTCAAGATTATAAGGAAAAGATAAAAGATGGCATGATAATAAGATTACTGAGCATCTTTTTGAGCCAAGCCAACATGTGTTGTTATTCAATTGTCGTCTAAAGCTATTTCCCGAAGTGTTAAATTCAAAATGTTTAGGACCATTTCTTATTTCAAAAGTGCTTCCTTATGGTGTCGCAGAACTTGTTGATGGGACAACTAACGAAAAGTGTAAGGTAAATGGGTAATGATTAAAGCGTTATTAGGGGCTGACATTGATCATCAACACTCTTCTATTTGTTTTTTTGACCACATTTGAGTTGATGATAAAGAAAGTGCTACTTGAGAGGTAATCCAAGTTCTCTACACTTAGATGATTTTTGCAAATTCAAGTTTTTTTAGTTTTACAAAAGTTTAATTATTGGTTACTAATTTTCTTATCTTCTTCTTCTTCTTTTTTTTGTAGGCAAATTTCTTTTGTGATTTTTTACTTTACTTAAAAAATATCTTTTTAGCTAACTTCACGGTGCTGGCTGTGGGAGGTCACAACACTGGTGCATCATTTGGGTTCCATAATAGAACTTGAGGCTGGAGTGCTACAACGCACCACAACTTGAAAAAAAAATAGTAACACAAGGACAATGGCCCAAAACAGCGCTGCAGGGCATTAGGTTTGGTGCCCTGTCTAGCCCATGGGCATATAAAAACCCTTATTCTCTAAATTTTAAACCCTAACTTTAGAAATTTTTCATCTTTCTCCCTAAATTACAGCTCTTGACCCTTTTTAACACCTACCCACTCCAAACTAACTTTAAAACCTCAATTTCTTTGAATTTTCACTCAAGTTTAGTGGATTTTAGAGTAATTTTTCTTCCAAGTGTTTAAAGTGTAGAAAAATTTTAGTAAGTGCTTTAATCCATTGAATATACTTTCTTAGGGATGAAATTATGTTTTGAACATGAGTTCTTGATTAATCTTGATGGGCATGTGCTTACTTTGATAATGTAGCATGTGGGTTTCATAAATTTCTATGTTTTGTGACTTTAATTGGAATTTTGAATTGTGGGCGTTATGAATAACTTTATTTTTCTACACTTAGAATTTAATTATGATGTTATAGTAATATTATTGTTCTTCAAATCCTTGTTGTGTTGAATAGTTAGTATTAATTATTTTGTGCATATTGATCAATTAATTTTTGTATATACTAACTATTTTTGGTTGAAAGTTGCTTTTATAGTGTTTTTGTTAAGATAATCACCATGGCACCAAAGAAAAAGGCCCGTGCTACTTAAAGTGGAAGTAGTTTTGACTGAAGTAAATTTGTTTCAGTCGAAGTTGAGAAACACCATGTTCAGTCCCTTTTGTAGAAATTCCCAATACCAGAGCGTGGTATTGATATTTAGAAAGGGCTTTATCCTAACATATACAACATTATCGATGCACGATAATGGGAGAAATTTTGTGCCCAACCTAAGGTAGCGTTAATGCCAGTTGTTCACAAATTCTCTGCCAACGCCATCGAACATGTGGATGGGCAAACGTTTGTTTGAAGACGTCAGGTATCTTTCAATAACCAAACTATTAATCAGTTTTATAACACACCTAACACTAAGAAAGATAAGTAAGACCAATTCTTGAATGGTGATGTCGATCTGGATGAGGTTCTTGGATTAATTAGCATATTGAGTACAAAATGGAAATTTCATAAAGGTGTTCCAATATCTTTTAAAGCTAATGCCATGGATAGCGACTGCAAGGTTTCATATCATTTTTTAGCTGTGAAATTGCTTCCATTGAAACACTTGGGTGATGCGATAAAGGATCGAATGGTCCTCATATACGTAATTGTGAATGGCAAATCTATTGATATTGGACAATTGATCTTGAACAATATTATTGTGACAACCCGTTCACCATGCAATGGATTGTGGTATCCCTCATTGATCATTACCTTGTGTAGTCAAGCTGAAGCTGTTTGGTCACCCAATGTGGAACTATTACATCCAAAATTCCATTGGATGACAGAATCATTCACTAGTTTCGCATGCAAGAGCAATCTACCATTGGCAGAAGTTCATCTGCTACACCTCAACCCTAGCCATGCAACCAAAATCTTTTAATGTCTAAATGAATCGAATGACTTGAGCATCAAATGGACCATCAAGCAGCATGTTTTCAAGCCATTAAAGTGATGATAAGGGCATATGCAAGCACGTTAACATGGGCATGGCTACCCTCTTAACATTACCAACTGATCCTACCCTAGATAACCATGAGGATGATGATGAAAAATATGACATGTGACATCATTTGCAAGCATAAGGGAGTATTCTTTTTCTTACATTCAAGAACATTGAGGACAATGTTCACTTTAAGTTTTGTAAGGGAAAGACATTTTATGCTTTTTTTTTAGTATATTGCACTTATATTTTAAACTAATCAATTTGCATGTAGGCTAGAAGTGCGTTGAAACTTGATGATGGAGTAATGTGCCATGAAATTAATTTACCTATCCAATGATGAAACCTAGATGTCTTGTTATTCTTGTCACTTCTAGTAAAACATGAATATAGTTGAAGTAATATGTTGAATTTTGATGTATAGCTTTATCGTAGGATGAAAATTCCACAATTGAGCTCCTTATCTCTTATATTGAGTCATTATGTACGTTTAGAGAATAATTAGGTGAATTCAAACTTTTAGACTATGTTTGGAGTTCTAGAATTTGTTTGATCCTTTCTTGAGGCAAAATCCTAGGCTATACTTAGTTAGGGAAATTACATAAGCCATCTTTGAATTGATTGAGCCTTTCGAGCTAACCCAATCAAATTTTATCCCTAGTATACCCCATTTAAGCCAAAAAATTTTCCCTTTTTCTTTGTCAACCATAAATAAGTTAGCTTAGCTTCTAAATAATTTTTCAACTCTATGTCCCTCACTCTTAAGCATGTACATTGTTTTAGGAACTATATATTGAATTATTTGATAAAAAGATGAAGTGGTGAAAATTTTGAAATTCAATGCAAGGCATTCATTCCATTATCATTGAATGAAACAAGTTTGGGGGTCTTGCTTAAAAAAAATTCTTAAGGATGAAAAGTGAAGGGAAAGAAAAAGGTATATTTGGTAAAGAGAAGTAAGGCTATATAAGTCGTAGAATTAGTATATTCTTAAGGTGATTTGAGCCTTATTATATCTTATATCCTACCCTTACTCTAGCCATATATTACAAGTTGAATAAAGACCTAACAATCCATAGTTAAGTGTTAGTCTACATTAGTGGAAAAATAGGTGAAAAGCAAACATATGAAATTCTGAGCTAGTTTGAAGTTTGTATAAGCATAATCTTACCTGAAGTGCATGATAGTCTTTGTAAGAGATTTCACACACATAAAGAAACTTCATCTGAACATAAGCTTGCATTGGAATGAAATGCAAATTGAAACAATATTGATGTTTTGCTATGAGTTAGGAACACAAGACAACTTATGAGGAAATAAAAGGTGATTTATGGATTAATGCAATCTATTAGCTTGATGTTTTCAACTATGCCATCTCAATTTTAATTTTAATTTTAATTTTGCTCAAGGACTAGCAAAATATTAAGTTTGGGGGTGCGATAACTCTATTATATAGAGTTATTTAACAACATTTTGCGATGTTAATGGAACTAAGTCCTTGTGTTTTGAGTAGATTTTATACAATTTTTATGTTTTTAGTTTATTAGTTTAAAGCATGTTAACTTAGTTTAACTTAAGTAATTCTAGTTCATTTTCATGTTAAAAGTCTATTTTATGTCAATGTTGATTTAGTCCTTGTGTTTGTAGCTTTCCAAATGCATAAAGTTAAATGGTGTAGTAATTCAAACATATTTATTTTTACTGAACATGTTGTAGTAATTCAAACATAACTCGAGCTATAAAGATTCAGTCAATATGATTCTTAGACCATTGCAAAGCTGAGAAAAGACCTACAACATTTATTTTTATCATTTCACTAAATCAGCCTTGAGGTATGAGAAAATTACGTTGTAAGATGAGGTACTGCAGCAATTTGCACCAAGGTAGCACCTAAAAGAGCAATGCGCAGCCTTGCAAGACTCAAGGTTGTAGTGCCTGAAGGAGTCATATTGCTCCAATACAAATGGTCAAGAGGTCAATTCTACAACGATCATGGAAGAGGGTTACAATGCTGGTTAAAAATTAGTGGGGAAGAAATAAAGAATAGTAGAATGTCGTGGCACTCAAAGAGGAAGGTCATGGTGCTCTGACGCATTTCCCTGAAACACAACCATTTAAGATTTTATCTTTTAAGGCTTTTTGCCGACTATAAATATGTGATTTTCAGCAGCTGAAAGGGAAAGTCTAAGAAGGAAACAAACAATAGTTAGAAAAAAAAGAAGTAGGTTCTACAGAATGAGGAAACTAGAAGAAAACAAAGAAGATTGCAGATATAGATCATCTGCAACCTTTTTCTTCAATCTAGTTTTTAAGTTCTCTCTTATCTTTTTGCTGTAGAAATGATTTGTTCCCTTGAAATTGTGATGCTTTTGGAAGAAATGATGATAAAATAAATTCCTTTTCTAAGATTATAGTTTTCTTCAATATGTAGTTTGAATATATGACTTTTCTTTGCTGGGTATTGTACGGTTTATTCAAATCCATGATTAATGCTTTTCTTTGCTTGATCACCAGTTGAAATGATTAGGGTCTCTAAATGCAACTTGACAAAGGAAAGTTAGAATAGACATTGGTTTGAATAGCTTATGCTCAATTCACTTAAAGATTAGGTGATCGATTCATATTTAGGATAGACATATACCTAAATACCATGGGCAACTAAATTAGAACATAAACTTAATGAACTTTTCTTAACTGATTTGCATGGACATATGGGATTAGTTTTGAAAAGTATGTGTGCAAGAATCTCTACAAAAACTTGTACATAAACTCAGATTCTAAGTTAGTCATTCACCCCATTAATCTAAGTTTGAAGGAAAAGATTAGATTCCAATGAAATATTTAAAAACACCATGATCCTAGGTCTTTACAATAATAGTTTCTTTAGTAAAATTGCATTCATATCTATAGTTAGTTTCAGTAGGAATTTTTACTTTAATTAAGTGTAAAAAATCGAGTGCTTTGATAGAAAAATTTTTGTTACAAGTTTAATACTTGGTAAAAGTTTAAGAGCAAATCTCTATGAAAAATGATACTTAACTTATCTCTATATTACTTGAGCAATACATATACTTACGTGTACAAAATCGACAACAATAATCAATTAAGTTAGACTTAATTGAAATAGACCAAAATAAAGTTAAAAATTGAATTAAGTTCACAAGGACTTAATTAAATAAAAAGGCAAATGTTCTATCAAAGGTTACAACTTACTCCGACTATATAAGTACATTATGTTAGCCAACTAAAAATTTAAGCCTTGAGCCACTTCTTAGCTGTTTCATAAAAATAAGAAAAGAAAAATAAATTTCTTTGTCTGATGGAAATAAGATTTGATAAGAACTTTTAGTCTTTTTATTTTAGTAACAAAACTTGTTATTACAAGTAAAATTCTACCTTTGAGAAGGACTTATCCAATCACTGTGTGGATTACTGTTAAAGGCCAAACACTTGGGTGGCTGAAGATTTGACAAATCCTAAAAGTGAATAAACAAAGATTTCTACTACAAGATTTTAGATTGTCTTATTCTCTTTTCGATTACTTGCTTCATGACAAGCATATTTTGGATTTAATTGGCTCTTGATTACAATATCTACAGCAAGATATGTAATACTTACACTTCTGAATGTTCATAATTAATTTGAAACTTACATGAAAAACACAAACATTGATTCTGTGGGATTCGGTTGTTTCTTTGATTAAATGCATGCTTTATTTTTCCACTACATTGTGTTTTTAATTTAATGATTAATTTCATATTTGAGCATTAGGTCGAATCTTAGCATAAAGATGTCCTATAAACATGTTTTTGATTAGTCTTCACAATAATTGATTACAAGATAAGTGCGAAAGGCACACAATGAAACTCTTTTAATTCCTTTGGTTTGCCTAGAATTTTACCTCTGATTAACTACTAATTTGCTACATCTGTGCTATCAAAACCGATCCTTAATTTTACACAAATGCTAAGTTAATTTTATTTGAATGATGCTCTCATTTCAACTAGACTTTATTGGAGCTTTAAAATCCATGACCATAATTGAAAGAGTCTATTTGCAAAATGGAACAAATGAGGTGAAAAAACGAGACCTCTATATTAAGGACTTCAAGTAAAATTAAAAATTTATATGTTTTCCCTCATAACTCAATCTTACTACAATGAAATGTCATGCTTTCTCTTCTTATTCATAGTGGCAACAAATTAAAAGTTGTCTTATATAGAGATAAAGCTAAAGAAATAAATCAAGACCACCTTCTCTACGATGTAATTAACCCCATTATCATATTTGATGCCACAACAGTAAATAAATACATGAGTATGAATATCATATATTATTGTTTAATTTACTATCTGTTAATCAAACTTTCAATAATTTTTTATGGTTTTTTCAGACACTCTTTACCTTGCATCTTGCTCAACCAACAAAATATATGTTGGCTTTGGCATACGAGAAACTACAGCATTTAAACAAAGGTAATGTTTCTCTTTAAACTACTTCATATTATATTAGAAATAAATCAATACGTAATTATACTATAAATTGGAGATATGATAATGAACAATTCAGTCTTTGAATCATTGACATGCAAAATGACCCACATCAATTAGCTACAAGCAATGCTAAAATTAAAAAATATCAATCATTATGGAAAGAAATGGAGTTGACCTAGCCAAAATACAAGTTATAAACAAAAATGATCAAACAATTTTGTCACAAAATTGTATGACACAATCATACTAACAATTCATACACATTGCAGAACACTAGATTCAAAGTGACAGGCATGATAACTGATATCAATTGCAACAATGGATGGTTTTACAATTCTTGGAATGAATGTGGAACAGGCTTGCGTTTCTGTGCTTGAAAATACTAGTGTACACATCATGAAGAGAAAACATTACTGCCAACGTAAGCAGATCAGAATTAATTCTGTGTGATAGTTTAGATTTGTTTATTCTGTTTTCTTGCTCTTTTAATTATGTCACTGATAAAAACTTATTGTTTTAGATGCTGCATACAATTCACTGTGGAAGATAATATTCAACAAATGGAATTGGTAACTTTTGAAAAACAAGTAGAGAAATTAGTAAGGTCTATAATTACAAAACTTGCAGCACTTAAAACTATCCATTGCATGACACTACCTAGACCTATAAAAGCCTTGATCCAGCAAATAAGGACATTCATTATAGGTTTAACCTCAAAAATATTCAAAGCAAGAGTTGTCAATTATAAGATGTTTTGACTGTAATGAATAGATGACCAATAATTCCCCACTCCAACTTTTACTAGTGCATATATATCAACAACACCTCCAACAAGATCTAAACAAGCTGACCAACAACCTTTGCCATCACCGATAAGCAATCAAGTGGTTAGAGAGCTTTTTTTAAACTGCACATCTTGAAAATAGGCCATCACAAGCCAAGGAGAAGAATCACCCACCAAAAAATATTACAAATATATACACTAGAATTAAAAAAGAGTTCTATATTAACATTGCTATTATAACTTTACAAATGGTCAAAAAATCTGTAACATATCAAAAAAGCTCTTTCGAAACCTTACACACAATTTTCTATAATAATTTCATGCATAAGAACTTATACAAAAGACAGATGACAAAATCTTTTCTTCCAATGCAGAGCACACTCCAAACCAAGTCACTGATAGAAGCACGACTTGACTATAAACTTTTTGCCTACCTACCTTTAACGACCAATCACTAAATTTTGATTGCCAGTCATATGTCACGATGACTTATCCTCTTTGTATGAGGGCGGCATGCTATATTCAACACTTTGATCATGAATTGTATATACTTAGAATGCTGGTAATGTATATTGGCAAACCATCTCCACTATTGAACATCATTAGCTGCACCAAAATGCAGGTTAGAAACTTTGGTAGCATCCAAGTAGTTTAAAAAAAAATGTATTTTGTTAGTAAGGTGGGAATGGATGTATAGAATGATAAATACTAATATTATTAGCCTTCATTTTGTTTTGCACTTTCAACAAAAAGCTCCATATAAGAGTTGGAGGATGTAAGAGTTGGCTCAACACAAGATATGAATGCAGGATTCCCATGTCCCTTAAGATCTACTGTAAGTTGTCAGTTAAAATTCTACTACGCAAGTATACGTATCGAATGGATAGTATATTAGCAAGCAGAGTATCGATCCCACAGGGAATGATCTAAAATTTTCTAAGTACTAAAATTAAAACAATTTAGTTTTATCAAAACAATTAAAATCTTAATTCTAATTGAACTAAAAATTACGCAACTAAAAACTAATTTGATTACAAATTAAAGCAATAAAGATAATTGGGCAAACAGCAAATCAAACAAGCCTAGGATTACAATATGCCTCACATTCATCTAAATCTTACCTCTCTCTTTCTAACTTATTTCAATGGGTTGAATTGCTAACCTAGAGTCCTAAATTATTTATAAGGGTCTCCCGACTCATCTTATAAAAATATCTTTTTTAACTAAAACACTATATCCCTATGTGAATTGAAATTAAATAGACTCATTAAGTTCAGGTTCTAATCTGCCTACATATGGCCTATAGGTATATCCTATCCTATAGGGAAATCAATTAATATGATCATATGCTATCCCAATTTTAGTCTACACTAAAGTCCCTTTCCCAAGTTTGTTTAGGTTTCTAGATCAATTTAATTGGTGGCCATGCAATTAAAAGCATTAAGAACAAATTGGAATAAACAATTCAATCCCATTGAAAATAAGCAAAAAGAGATTAAAAATTAGATTACATGTGAGTTCAATTGCAATCCTAGAAAAATAATTAGTTCATAGTATCTAATAAAAACAATATCCAAAGAAATTTAGCCATGAATCCAAGTCAAAGAAAATAAGAAAACACAAAGGTAAGAGAGAAAACTAATAGTTAGAGATTTGTGATCTTGATTCTCTCTCCATTCTCTTGTTTCCTTGCTTTGTTCTTGGCTCCAAATCTCCAGAATAGTTGCTTGCTGCTTCTTCTACAAAATCTCTGAAAAAGGCTCCTTAAATAGGCTCCAAATAACCTAATTTTTCGAAATCCGTTTAACTTTCCTTATTTTTAGGAAAGTAGCGCAGCGCTGCGGCGCTACTTCTCCGTGCTGCAGGCTGAGCTCTCTGGAATTTTGTATGTGTGCTTCCTTCCATCAACGCTGCAGCCTTGTTCTCCAGTGCTGTGGCAGTCTATCAACTTCAAACGTGAGTTTCACCCGATATGTTAGGGACTGGGCAAAGTAGTAACAATAAAAGTTTTATCCCTGTCTTGACTTTCCAATGGATTAAGAATCACATCAATTGGACTTCTGGATTGAAAGATTTGCTCCAAATACCGCATCATGTTCAGTCTTTACATACTGCTGCAGTGGTCCGACTTTGACAAATATTTTGAGCATGATCCAATCAGAACTGGGCAAATTGGTGAACATAAACATTGTATCCCTTCTTCTTATAATTCGATTGTCTAGAATCACCTCATTTGGAGGTTTTAGAAAAGAGATATGGTCAAAATACTGAAACATATACGAATGAAGCTATCACCATACTTGCATTGATTTTCATCAAAGGAGCCTTTTTCATCAATTTCCTACAAAAGCCATAAGGGAAATTAGCAACAACTACTCTTAAAGTAATTTAAAATAAAATAACCTAAAATTTATCTAAAATAACTTAAATTAATCACTTAACAAGTAATCAAACTTAAACTAAAAAAACACCTAAAATACTAAAATTCGACCCTAAAATCTCAAAGATCTAGCTACTTAAGCTCCCAAAATAAGTCAAAATAACTCTATATAATAGAATTATCATAAGTTGTGTTTTATGTGTGGGGGTTGGTTTAATGTAATTGCTAGCAATGTTTCATGAGTTGGCATATCTCTTTTTTGGACGGTTGTTTTTGGTTTTATTCTCTTGGTTGAACTATTTTTGAGTGTTTAGCTGAGAGAGTGATTGCTTCTCCTTTTTGAGGTGGCTCATAATTGTACAAGTGTGATGGAAGACTTGATTTCAGCAGGGTTCTGTAAGCTAAACTCATGCTGATTGATCTTACTTTTGTATATAGGGATTTTGGAGTGTTATTTCTAACTTAAGAGATAACAGTTTAAAATCTTCTACTCTTTAAAAGAGAATTTTTGTTCTCTGTTATCTCAATATACTCAACTTTTAGAAAAAAAAAATCCATATAAATGAATATACACAAGTATACTACCCAAGCCAACTGATAATTCTATTTTATAGAATTATTTTAGTCCAATTTTGTTATTAAATATTAGCTAAGTCCTTAAATTTTAATTATAATTTAATTATTTTTAGTTGTTTTTATAATTAGTTTATTTTTAAGTGAGTGATTTTAATTTGATGTTTATTTCCTTTAATTCGATTATGATTTATTAGTTTTTATATTTTTGTTGGAATTAAGGGAATTAGGTTTAATTTGGAAGAGCAAGGTATTGAAAGACTCGAAATTTGCTTGCTTATACTTCAGTGTTTTGATCATTAGAAAGCTAAAAGATAGAGCTACAACTTGCATATTGATCACTTTGCCCAATTCTGCATAGAAGATAAAGAATATAGTGTTGGAAGATGACTAGGCATACTATTGCAAGAATAGCAATTTTAAGGGCTTGTTTGATTTGCATTTTACCCAATTGTCTTGTTGCTTTAATTTTTTTATTAAATTAGTTTTAGTTGAGTAATTTTTAATTTAATTAGAATTCAAATTTTAATTATTTAAATAAAACTAAATTGTTCTAACTTTAATATTTAGTAAAATTTTAGATCAAGTGAGATCGATACTTTGCTTATTTATATACTAATCATACGATATGTATACTTGTATAATAAAATTTTAATCGACATTGACGCACGAATCTTTATCTAATATCGATAAAATGAAACACCACATGATTTACTTGTAACTTACACGTTGAAAAAGACCTGACAATGGCACGAATTTGTCATTAACTGGAAGATGAGATCATTGATGACTCCATAATCGTCGAATGCACGACAAGTAATAGTCCCAAATGAAAAAATCTACTGGTTTGGACCTACCTAATGATTTTTCCATATTCATTCTTGAACTGTGAGTGGCTGCTTTTTGCATTATAAATACTAGATATGGCAAAGAAGTGACATGAAGACAACAAAATATTGAGGACGGATTCCTTGTCGAGAGCTATACACAATGAGTGCTGATCAATCTCTGGTAGCCAAGAGGTGAAAGCTATGCTCCACAAAAAACTCATTTTTCCTGTATATGCTAGTCTTAAACACTTAATTCTATTGAGTTTAACTACTTTGTCATTTATATATTTTTTTAACGGGTAATTTGACCCTTTTAAAAAATAAGAAATACATGCACTTATTATTTAATTAAATATGAAAAATTATTTTGTCATAAATAACTTGGTAATTACTCTATTTATTCTTTTATGGAAGGTGTTCAAGTCTTTTCAAGGGCCTTTTTGTTTTTTTTTTTAAATTATTCTCAGTTTGTTGAAGTCTGTTCGTCAGGTTTTTAAGTTATTAGACGACCTCAGCTGTTGTGTTCTAATATGGTTCAACAAAAAAGGGGAAGCCGCTGCCCATACTTTAAATTTTTACACATGATAGAAGACAAAACATATAAATTGGATTCATTGACTTAAACCCTATGTTTTCTTGACGCAGGCTAGAAGGTAAGGTAGCATTGATAACTGGTGGTGCTAGTGGCATAGGAGAGAGCACTGCTAGGTTCTTTGTCAAGCATGGAGCTAAGGTTCTTATAGCAAATATACAAGATGAATTAGGTCATTCTCTCTGCAAAGAACTTGGAACCCCTGACTGTATCATCTACATCCACTGTAATGTGACATGTGAAACTGATGTCCAAATGCTGTGGACTTGGCAGTCTGAGAGTATGGAAAGCTTGATATCATGTTCAATAATGCTGGCATTCCAGGTGACCTCGAAATGAGAGCCATAACTTCAGATATTGAGAATCTTAAGAGGGTACTTGATGTCAATGTGTTTGGCGCATTCTTGGGTGCTAATTATGCTGCCAGAGTGATGATTCCAGCCAAGAAAGGGTGCATACTCTTCACTGCATTCTCTTCGTTGCTAGTGTTGCTTCACTGGTATGCCTCAGTATTTCTCACGCCTACACCACATCAAAGCATGCTATTGTAGGAATGACTAAGAGCTTAAGCGTGGAGTTAGGAGAGTATGGAATTAGAGTTAATTGGATATCTCCTCACGCAATTGTGACTCCTCTGTTACAAAAAACGTTGGGAATTTTGGATAAAAGAATGGGAGAGGAGATATTGTCTACAACAGCAGTCTTGAAAGGGACCATATTGGAACCAGAAGATGTTGCGCAGGCTGCCCTTTTTCTAGCAAGCTATGAGGCCAAATATGTGAGTGGTGTCAACTTGCCGGTTGATGGAGGCTATAGTCTAAACAATCCAACATGGAAAACGGGACTGCAAAACTGCAAGGAAAACATGCAGCCTTCACAGGTTTAATTTCTTTCTTCCGCTAATAAGTATAGGGGTTAATGGCTCAGATGACCTTGGCTTTAATGTTAAACACAAAAGTGTTGGGTTCCCTTATTGAATTACTTTTCTTGTTTTGTCTCAAACAGAAGATTTCATTAATAAAAAGGCTTAACAGCTTCCACATCTCACTTTTGTGAGGTGGATGACAAAAACTGATATTGAACACCAACCCATCCAATTAGTGGCAGAGTCAAGATTTTAGATTTGCCAGCTCAAATGATTTAAATGAATATCTTTGAAGTAATGGTAACTAATTTAAACTAAATTTTGAAAGACCCATTTTCAATCCATTCTAGGTCCAAATTTTGAAATTCCTTTCCCTTTTTTCCTCCAAGCCCTTCAAACCATTCCACTTTTTCCCTTCAAGCCGTTTCCTTTTTTTCCTTATTTTTTCTTTTTTCTTTTTTTTAACCCTTCAAGCCATTCCCCTCTATTTTTTGTTAGGTTTTTTTAAACCCTAACCTTTAACTCATACAATTCCTTTTTCTTTTTTTTTTTCCTTAATAGAAACACTTCACTTTTTTTCAAACCATTCCTGTCTTTGTTTTTTCCTTGTTTTTTTCTAAACCCTACCCTTTAACTCATACAAATTTGAAATCCCCTTCTCCTTTCCAAATCAAATAACTAGACTAAACTCCTTAACTCACATAAATTTTGAAATCGTTAACATTTAAAATGAATCTATCATAATGCACAGGTAATGTTTCTTTAATTCCCAAATTTCAATTCAATTTTAATTGTTACTTTTGTTTTATATTAGTAACATTTGAATTTATAAAGGATATTGTAGATTAATTATTGTTATATATTTTAATTTAATAGGTATACTTTTATTCCCTTATAGGTGAAGGTGACTGATTAAAAAGCTCAAAATATAATCTCGAAGTTAGGTTTTGTTATCATTGCCAGGGTGAGTTTTTTCAACTATAAATATGGGTTGTTCATTATTGATCACAATTTGGAGGATTTGGCTTAAAATTGAACTAGATTGTGATTAAAATATTTAGAAAAATTCAATAATCTTATCTTACTTTTTCAAATTAAATAGGTACAAAGCCATGATTAATTCAAAAATTGATTCTTACTTCAAGAAAAAATCTCAACAAGACAATGTTGACCTTTCTATTCCTGACATGTCAACTGTGAATGTCCATAATCCTTATCCAGAAGTTTCCAATCCTTCATAACATGAATCTCCTTATCTAAATTCTCACCTTAATAAGTTTGCCAATACCGAACCTAAAGAATTTGATGATATTTCTTTATAGTGTGATTTAGGATTACATAAACCAATAAATGATTACTCAATAGACCAAAGGATGCAATATGTAGAACTTATCTTAGGCTTGGTCGATATAAAGGGATTCCACAAAATGGTGTTTATCCAGCAAATGAAAAGAATGGCAGACAGTTTGTATATGCCTGGTTTAAGTTGTATCTTAATTGGTTGGAATATTCTCTAACAAAATATAGAGCATATTGTCTTCCATGCTTTCTATTTGCTAAGCCATCAGGTCATTTCGAATCAACTACTTTTATAGTTAAGGGTTTTTGACATTGGAGGAAAATCAACATGGAGTATGATTGTCATCTTCTAACCTATGAAGGAAAAGGTCCAAATTCTACACATAAGAAAGCTAAGGAGCATTGTCACGATTTAATGAATTCATTTCAGAATATTTAGAAGGTTGTTGACGAACAAAAGTCTAAAAAAGTTTTGAAAAATTGATTGCGACTCAAAGTTTCAATTAATGCTGCTAAGTTGTTTGTATTTCAATGTATTGCCTTTATAACTCACAATGAATGTAAGTATTCAATTAATCATGGCAATTTTATTGAAATCATAAAATAGATTGCTTCTTACAATAAGGAAGTAGCTTTATTTGTATTGAATAATGCCACTCAAAATGCCTCTTATATATCTCTTATGATTTAGAAAGAGGTTTTGGCCTTTTTTGCAAGCAAAATCCAAAATTTCATTTAGAAATAAATTGGTGACTCAAAATTTTGTATTCTTGTAGATGAATCACAAGATGATGCAAAAAGAGAGCAAATGGCTATTATCTTAAGATTTGTTGATAAAGAAGGCTTCATTCAAGAGAGTTTCTTTGATTTGGTTCATGTGGAGGAAGATAATGTTTCTACTCTAAAAGAGAAAATTTGTAGTATGCTTGCTTTTTATAATCTTAGCATCCAAAATATCCAAGGGTAAGGATATGATGGAGCCAGTAATATGCGAGGTGAATGGAATAGACTACGAGCATTATTTTGAAAAAGTGCCCATTTGCTTATTACATTCATTGTTTTGCTCATTGACTACAATTAATATTGGTAATAGCATGAAAAAATGTTATTCTTGTTGAGCACTTTTTCTCTCATTTGGCTCTCAATATTAATGTTATTGATTCCTCTGAAAAAAAAGGATCATTTGCAAATTGCTCATGTAATTGACGCTGTAGAGTTGGTTTATACTTATGAGCTTGAAAATGGAAAAGGAAAAAATCAAGTTGGCTCACTAAAAAAAGTGGGTGATACATGATAGGGCTCTCATTTGAGGTATCTTCGTAGCTTACTTACTTTGTGGAATCCAACTCTCAAAGTTCTAAGCGAGAGAATTAATAAAGGTGGCACCTCATCCCAAAAGGTCTTAACTGATGGAGCTTATGATTTGATGACCGCATTTGAATTTTTTTTTAGTCTACATCTTACGATAGAGATTTTGAAAAGAGCAAATAATTTATGCAGACTTCTTTAGCGTAAATCACAAGACATTATTAATGCAATGAAATCAATAACTATAACAAATAAAGTTATTCAAAACTTTAGAGGTAATGGGTGGGATGTTTTGTTTCAAGAAGCCAAGTCTTCTTGTGAGAAACATGAGATAGAAATCCCTAATATGAATGGTCCTCGTCAACCAAGTAAAGGCCGAGTACTGAAAAGAGAGCAAATTTTGATGATGCATCATTATAGGATTGGCTTATTCATTGGTACTATAGATTCAGTACTATAGGAGATGAATAGTAGATTTAATAAAGATACAATGAAGTTGTTTGTTCTTAACTCATCTTTGGATCCTAAATATGGATTTAAATTATTCAAGATTGATGGCATCTGCAATCTTGCTCAAAAGTTCTATCTTGATAACATCACTCATCAAGAAAAATTGCATATGAAATATGAATTAGAGCATTTTGAACTTGATATTAGGTGAGATCTATGTTTGCAAAGTGTTTCAAATCTCTAAGAGCTATGCCAGTTAATATCAAAGCATGAAAAAATCTAATATCTGTAGGGCATTGCATGATTGTTATTTATATGGCAATGCATGACTGTTATTTGTATGATAGTGCGTGATTGTTATCTGTATGGCATTGCATGACTGTTATCTATATGACATTGTGTGAGAGTAATTTGTCTGGCATTGTTGGACTGTCATTGTGTGGATTCTATTTTTTTTTTTACTCAACTTTAATGCTTTAATATGTATATGTTTAGTTACTTAATAGTCCATGTTTCACATGTGCTTCAATTATTTTGTTTTATGTATATAAAGATAGTAACAACTAGTTATTGTTTTTTTTAATCTTCATGGAACATATTTACTAAAATGGAAATGTTATATGTTTTCTATTGCAGGTGGCTAGAACAGAAACAAAGCAATAGAATGTGAAAGCTTTGCTTTGTGTGCCGAGGGACTAGTGGGGCTTTAATGCTGGCATTAACATCCACAGTAAGTAAACACAGTTATATGTCATACGTGAGGCGTTGCAAAAAAAAATGAGTTGGACACAAGGAAGAGAACATCCTTTGGGAATCTGATAGATGTCAAATCAAAGAATATTTATTCTACACTAGTCTCGTGCACAACCTTTTGCTATGTAGAATCAATTAACTCGGCACCATCAAGGGTGGGTTGTGGTTTGCTAGAGGCAATACCAAGGCCTGGTTCTCGAAACATGAGTTCTGCCTGGTGATAGGACTCACATTTTGCTCCATACTGGCCATTATTTCCAATCTCTATAAGGCCATCCTCGAAAGAATTCATGAGTGACACTAAGGAGTGGGCAACTAGATGAAGCTAGAACATATGTTAGATACATTTAGAAGAAGGCAGTTTCAACAAGATGTAGACACAACAAAAATAGCCCTCATCTTGATCGCAAACACTATTTTATTCAGTGAAAAATATAGACAAGTAGTAATTCCTTGGTTGTTGTTGTTGGTCGAGAACATTAACTAGTGGAATGCATTCCCATGGTACACCTATGTATGGAGTCTGATCGTGGATTACATGTTAAGAGGCTTCCAACTTCTAGCAATGGAGCAAAAGAAAAGAAACATTACCACCTTTACAAATTTGTATAGGTATTTTAGGTAGTATACCCTAAGGTTTTCCATTTTCTTTTTTGCATAAGATTTTATTAGGTGCTTAAAATGCTTTACAATTAACGTTCAGTTTTAGACGTTGGAGGCTATTCTTGATATCCAAAACTTGTTTGGATCCTACAGCCAGTTTGAAAATGTTTATCCAAGAATGCTAAAATGGCATTGTGATGAGAGGCCCATAAGCTTCCACAACATGATTGCTGGTTTGGAGAGAGATGGTAGGGTGAGGAACAAGACCATATTGTTTTCTTATATAATTATTTGTCATATGTTAACTAGCTTTCAACCTAATGGTAATGTATGTTTTGGTGTAGTTGTGCACATTAGGGACTTTGGAGCCAAATGCGGAAGAAATATTGAAGGCATATTGGGCTAACATTAATGTTCATCTATCCGGGGGCATCAATACATTCCATTATGGCTGTTAGATGGTCAACTTGAATATGACCTAACAAAAGAGGAAAATCATAGAGCATAAGGAGGAAAAGGTGGTAAGAGGAGGCATTAAGTGGAAGCGCACCACAGACAAAGAGGTTGATGCCTATTGTGCTACTCCTAAGGTTCTGTTGCTCCTAAGGCTCCAGTTGCTTAATCATTGGATAATGATTAGGCATGCAACCCACCGCTACATCCTTAGATGTAGACAAGCTTAAAGTGTGAGATGAAAGGGAAGAGGATGCAGTGTAAGAAATACCTTCAATCATTGCAGATGGAGATGTAGATACAGTTAATGCAAATGGAAGTGTAGAAAGACATGCAGTGCAAATGCGATCAATGCAACTAGAGATCCAACAGTAGATGTAGCAGTAGATATAGTTAATGTAATTACAGATCCAGTAGGAAATGTAAAGGCTAGAAGACTGGATTGTTTGTCAGCTACTCAACGACTATGAGGTATGAGTTTTTATCTTTTCTCATTGAGTGACTTATAGCATTTAGGATCTATTTGATGTTTTAATGTGTTTAATTTTTATCATTGTGTAGGGTGGGTTTATCAGTTAATAGGATGGTGAGTGTAACGAAAAGGGCATTGATATCAAGGTTGATCTTGATGAGCTAACTGGTTCTAATGACCCAATTGCTTTAGCTTAAAGTTCACCTCTTACGACCCCATACACAACTCTTCTTGAAAGCTTAACTTCAACTAAGACCCCGTATCTTACTCATAGCCCAACTCCACTTACCACACATCCTACTTGTAACATAACTCCATCTGAGGCCTCCCAACTTACTCATAGAACAACTCCACTTAAGGCCCCAAGCATGTTTAGAGCACACCTTCTCTTCAAGCTCTACCTCCACCTCTGGTCAAAGATGTATGGCTGAGCATGGCCAGCAAATACCTTTGAAGCCTATACATTAACCCATTATTAGTCCAGCACAAAGCCAAGGATGCGTTGAAGGACAAATACGAGCATTTTATGAAAAAAAGGCAAGCTAGGTAAAATAAGAACATTCAATGATATTTGGCTTTACAGATCGAAATTATTGAAGCCAATGACCTTTAGAATTGGTATTTATATGTGCAAGGTTAATTTTGGCATCGAAGGTAAGAGACTTTGAAGTTTTTCACATTTGGAGAAGTCAGGGGAGTGGTTGGACAACTAACATATGACCGCATGCATCAGCGTCATGTGTAAGCATGCGCGAGCACCATTCCCAATTCTAAAAGCAAAAAATATGCATTCTTGACACCAAATTCTATATATTATATTATAATGAGTTTTAATTATAAAAATATACGTTTAAGGTGAGTTCATGGTGTCTAACTTTTGAGCGTAACTTAATTGACAATTCATTTTACTTAGCCTGAGCAATGAAATAAGCCCACCACCGTCTGATAAAAATTTCAAGCCAATGAAGGTGGTTCTGTTTAAACATCTACTTGATAATGCGAGGAGTGAGAGTCCGTCCTGAGGGAAGCCATAGCATGAGGTGGACACGATTTTGGTGTCGTGCCATGTTTACGGCCACTGGATTCTAATGCAAATAAAATTGGTGGAATGGAGTATGATGTTAATGGACTTCTCATATGGTCGTTGGGATGCAATTCAGTCCGACTTACATGATGAGTGGATGGGTCCCCTAGCTGCATTGTTTTCCATTATAAGCCACTAGATCGAGCACTTTGATCACGGGTGTCGTGAAAAATGACCTTGGACGCAAACGAGTTGGCAATTAAGTGAACAAACCTCAGAACATATAGACTGAAATAGTTACGAGGAGTGGATAATCGTTGCTTATGAGTGACTAATCGGTACAAGCGAGCAAACCCTGAAGACAAATGCCATTGAAGGCTTTAAGAAATATTATGCATTAGAGATTTTTGCCAATAGTGTTGAAACTAAAGTTTGTTACTTTGTTTAGTTTTTCTATTCAGACTTAAGTTTGTAAAGTAACATTGTTTATTATGAAAAAATTACTCTTTGTTCTATTGCTTGTCTAAGTTATATCTATTTCACCTAACATGATAATAATTTATTACTTTGTATTCTAATCATACCTTAATAGAAGTGTTACTAATTTAAGATGCTTCTAATGACTAGAACATGGGATTAAAGTGCTACTAACTTAGGATGCTTCTAATGACCAGAACATAAGGTCAAAGTGCTACAAACTTGGGATGCTTCTAATGACTAGTACTACTTTAACTGATCAATAAAAGTTCTATCTCATTTATAAACCTTCTCTACTAGTCGATATGGGATTGTGTGACATTTTTTGGGCATTGCATGACAAGTTGATATGGCATTGCGTGATTAGCTTATATGCATTGATTGACTTAGGTATTGTGTTAATGATTTTTACTTATTGCGTGACTAGTTGATATGGCATTGCATAATTGGTTGACAGGCATTGCATGACTTACACATTGCATGAATGGTTTGTAGTCATTGTGTGACTTCTTGATATAGTATTGCGTTACTAATTGATATGGCATTGCGTGACTTACGCATTACATGAATGGTTTGTAGTCATTGCATGACTAGTTGATATGGCATTGCGCGACTTATACATTGCATGACTTACGCATTGCGTGAATGATTTGCAATCATTGTATGACTTCTTGATATGGCATTGCATGACTTACGTATTGTTTGACTGGTTTGTAGTCAACACAACTAGTTGATATGGCATTGCGTGACCGAATTGTTACTACTAGAAAGTATTGTTTAAGATTAGTATGGTATCAAAGTAGACAGAGTTGCTTGGTGTATACTAAAAATTATAATTACAGGTTTAGGGTAATTTGTGTTTATCACCATCTAAATTTGGTCAAGTTATAATTCTTTTTTGTATCTATAATTAGTCGTTCGGAAGGTGATACACAAAATTAGAATTGTTCTTTTTTGTAGCTTGTGGAGATAACATTGACATTTTGTACCATTTCACTCATTGTTTAAACCAAAATAATTTTTATTTAGTGTTCACGTTTTCGCACATATACATGATTTTTAAAGAATATATAAAAGAAAATGAGGTCTATGAAATCATACACAATGTGAGCAACATATATATAATAATTAAGGAATCGAGACGAGAAATAAGGAGTGAAATTTTCTCAAAACCAAAGTAGCCAATATAATAATAAATTGAATAACCATAAGTATACCACAAGCCTTGATAGCAAATCAACAAAATAATCAGTTCATAATCATCAGCATAGAAACATAAAAACATAAAATAATCAAACATAACCATCAGCTTCTAGTCTTCTTTCCTCTAAGAGAATGTTTCCTAGATACAGAACCAATCATTGCTACCTTACCTTTGCTCTGAGTTTTCTGTGGTACAATCTCCTCTCTTTTTTGTTCTATCGATCACTTTTCTTATGCCTCGTCAACTACAGCTTCTTTAAGAAAAAAATTCTCAACATTTTATAACTTCTCTTTCATTCTTATAATTCTCTCATTTTGTTCAATCAATTTTCCACCAATTCTCATTAGCAAATTAAACATCATATCATTCGAAATAGGATCCTCACTTACTCTAAATTAAGGACTGGCAGGAGTTTCAAAGGCAGGAAGAACTTGGTTGTCATGGCTAGATTTGATAGACTCATCTACCTCAAGCTTATAACCCATTCTTTGGAGACTCCCAAGAAAGATACCCTGATCCTTGCTCTTGGTCCAATCAACTTGGTACCTACCGCTCCAGACTCCTTTCTTCTTAACTATAAAGGAAATAATGTTTTCATATGGTAGATTGGTCTTAAAAGCTAGGGAGGTTCCTATCATTCTTTCTATTATATATCTTGCTAGATTCAGAGGGATTTCATTGAAAATAGCTTCCATCATCCACAGATCTTGAGCATTAACATAATTGAAACTATTGGGCCTTTTTTGCAATGTAGAGGCTAAGAAATAATGGAAGAGCCTCAGTTGTGCATTTTTTAACTGACTAGCATAACTTTTTAAAAGGTAGTTTTCTTTTCTTCTTGTTACATCCTCCCACGTGGGTGACAAGTCATAGTTTGGGGGAATTGAGAATTCTCCCATTTCATTCTCTGTTTTCAGGAGTTTCTTAATATTAGTGGCCGTCATTGTAAATTCTACTCCACATAAGAACATATTCAACCCATCCTCTACAAAATCACTAGGATTTTCCAACTCATCTTTATTCATGGTTATAATGGAGTGAAATTCCTTAACAGCTGTAGAGTTATAATACATATCTCGAAAGATACTTAAACCTTTAATTTTAAGCTTGTTAAAGAACCTACATAAGTCAAGCTTAACTACACTGTTTGATTAAAACTTCCCTAATCTATAACTTTTTCGCGTGAGATATTCTCATTTTTTATTCCCTTATGCCTATCAGCATGTCCTTAGTTCCTAAATCATGAGGCTGAAGGCTTACCTTTTTCGATAGAAATACCTTTTGTTGTTGTTAGCAAATCAAGACCCAATTTCCTCTTTTACTTGGGTGGAATAGTAAAAAAAAATCTCGATTACCCTCTTTCCTTCACCCTTGTCAGTAACTTTGAGTGACTGAGAAGTTTCCGCCATTGATTTCGATGATGGTGGAGGCTTTAGGGTACTAGGGTAAAAGTAAGGCTAGCTAGAGGGACAATAGATTTTTGAGTAAATTTGGGTTAAGGGTTTCAATAGGTGGTTTTCCTATTCTCTCGTTCTTCTTTTTTTTTTTACTTTTTTTCAAAATTCCCACTTTACAATTTTTCTTTTTAAATAGTGATCATAACGTGATATAGTGTATCGCTTGACTAGATATTAGGCATTGCATGACTAGTTTTGAAGGCATTGCGTGCTTAGTTTTTAAGACATTGCATGACTATTTTTTAAGGCATTGCATAACTGGTTTTGAGGGCATTACATGCTTGGTTTTTAACACATTACGTAACTGGTTTTTAAGGCATTATGTCACTAGTTTTGAAAGCATTGCATATCTAGCTTTTTAGGTGATGCGTGACTGATTTTAAACATTGCGTCACTTAAGCTATGGCATTGCCTGACCCCATCTTGCATTGCATTGCATTGTATTTGACTTTGTGAATTTACATTAAATTAAATATATTATATCTCACAAGCAAAGCCATTAGGATTAAACTTTGATTGCAAAAACAAAATAAAATCCGATGAAACCTTATGGAAAAAAAATATGTACTTGTCATTAAATTAAATATTCCAACAATGATTTAATTCCAATCATATAATTAGGCTTAAATAAGCAATTATTATTGTTTGCCATGTTAAAACTTTTTCGATTTTTTTTTGTTACAATAAATGAAAAAATTATCAAAAGGTAGTGTGGATACAATAGATCACTACTGTCTAAAGAGCCACTATTTTCATCTACGACACCCCATACATTTTCAATGCTTGTCACTCGCATTGGACAATTGTTTCGTGTGTGCCCAAGTTGTCTGCAAATTGAACATGCATTCAATCATCGTTATTATAGAGGCATCAACTGAGTAGAAGGATGGTGTCGAATTTGTCGATGGAGCTACAAACGACATTGGGACGATGTTAGGCAATTTTACCTATTATGACCATAGCTCTTGCATTGTGAACATCTCTATCATTGATTGGCTTCCTTAGTCAATAGAATCTTTTTTCTCTTAAGTCTTCTCGCTTGACTTTGCCAAAGAGGTGGCACAAAGACAATTTGTTGAACATTGGGGGGATTTCCCACTCACTGGGATACACAACCGGGAGAATGAGAACAACATAACCCTCCACCCAACATCGATTCTTGTAATAGTCCGAGCAGAATTTAATGGCTGCACGTTTGCACTTATTACAAAGAAAAATCACAATTGAGGAGCCATGTAAAATTTCAATTCATTACAAAGTAAATAAGAAAACATGGATATTCATACCTTATTGCTGCCATGGCATGCTTGGCAAGGAGTCGATCAATTTTTGGAACTCACCGCATGAACACTATTGGCTGGAAAGAGTTTTACGACTTTGTCATTATTCCCTTCTATAACTTGGAACTCCATTTGATCAATCGCTTGTGTCAAAAAGTGACATGCTTCATTGAACCGTGAGTTCAACAAATTGGTATCCCGAGAATTGAGGGTGTGGTTAAATTCAAGGTCTCTTTATGCTAGTCATGGAACCAATGTTAAAATATGCCTCTAATGAACATCAATCAACACGGTGATTGGCATTTTTCTTACCTGCCTTAAGCACGAGTTAATACACTCCGTAATGTTGAATGTCATGAGTCTGTACTACTTTACTAGTGATCGTGCAAGCACCCATCTTTAGAGCGTAATTTCATCAGGTGATCATAAGCATCCTCGCAAAGATGTTTCAGCTGATTTATATGTCTGCTGAAATCAATGACCTTCAAGCAATTGGTTGTGAGGGTGAAAATCGTTGCAATGTCTTTGTGCTTGAACCTATTTTTATGTTTTACCCTAAGTGGTAATTGCATAAACCATGGTGTGCATTGTGGTACACTTTCTTAATTACATTCTTAATGCCAAGATGCTAATCAGAAATAAGCATTGCAATTTCAAGACAACCAATTGCACGACATAGTTGGGTAAGAAACCATAACCATAACTCTTCGACCTCAATGTGGCCAATGCCAAATGCAACCAAATATATCTACTTATTCCTATCTTTGCAGACAGCAACAAACAAAATACCCCTAAATCTACCTTCAAATGTGTGGTATGGATAACAATGACGGGATGCATTACAACCTTGAACCACCAGATACATGCTTCGTATGCCCAAAAACAGTATTTAAATCGTTGTTCCTAATCCGTAGCCACAGTTGTGACTGTACCGAGATTTTCATGTTCCAACATATGAAAATACGATGGTAGGAGCTAGAATGAGTCCTTCGAGGGACCAAAAACAAGACTCTCTACATACCCTTTCACTTACCAGGCTATACCATACAAGTATTGCAATCCCTTTTTGCACTTCATTTCTTTCATTATTTCCTTAAATCTCAATGGTGTTACATTATTTCCTTGCAACTTGAGGGCCATAAGCTTACCAATTAACCTCGCACTCGCTATTCGGTACCCACCTTGTAAACTATCAATAGCACATGCATGAACCTTGTGGAACATGCAAACTTGCCAATAATCTCCCTTAGGCAAACCACAAACAAAATGGAGTTGTAGAAAGGAAAAACAGAACTTTAAAAGAAATTGCTAGAGCCATGCTTTGTGAAAACAATCTACCCAAATACTTTTAGGCAAAAGTTGTCAATACAGGAGCATATATTCTTAATAGAGTATCAATAAAGGCCATGATATCAAAAACACCATATGAATTGTATAAAGGTAGAAAACCAAATATTTCTCACTTTATGAGTTTTGGTTGTAAATGTTTTGTACTAAATAATGGAAAACATTCTCTAGGAAAATTTGATACTAAGAGTGATAAAGCAATCTTTCTAGGATATGCATTGAACTCAAAGGCCTATAGAGTTTTTAACAAAAGAACTCTAACTACTGAGGAATCTATTCACGTAGTTTTTGATGAATCTAATGTCTTGCAAAAGACAGCTCTTGCTAATGAAATTGATGCAGAGGACTCAGAAAGACAAATAGAAGAAATGAGCTTAGAAAATAAGAAAAACTGTGAAGATAATCCACATGGAAGAGAACTAGAACCTCCACCTTAGAAACTCTGCAAAGAACTGACAATCAACACATTGATCTTCTAAAGAACTGAAAGTACTTGAAGATCATCCACAAGAACAGATTTTAGGTGATCTTTCACAAGGTGTCAAAATTAGAAGAGAAATAAAAGAGACATGTGAATTCTCTACTTTTATCTCTCAAATCGAGCCTAAGACCTTTGAAGAAGTAGAAAAAAAAGAAAGCTCGATATTGGCTATGTAAGAAGAGCTTGA
>NW_018397263.1:5263511-5263618 GCF_002168275.2 Theobroma umbraticum
AGAAACCAAGTGTGGACATTAGTTTCTAAACCAATAAATCACTCAATTGTTAACATAAAATGGGTGTTTAGAAACAAGGTAGATGAGCAAGGTAATGTCATTAGAAA
>NW_018397263.1:5263637-5302235 GCF_002168275.2 Theobroma umbraticum
CAAGGATATAACCAAGAAGAAGGCATTGACTATGATGAAACATTTGCTCTTGTTACTAGAATAGAAGCCATAAAATTATTACTTACATTTGCATGTTTCGTGAACTTCAAAATATTTCAAATGGATGTGAAAAGTGCTTTTTTAAATGGTCTTATTCAAGAAGTCTATGTTGAACAACCCCCTGGATTTGAGGACTTTGAAAAATCATATTATGTTTTCAAGCTACATAAGGCATTATATGGATTAAAACAAGCTCCAAGAGCTTGGTATGAAAGACTTTCAAAATTTTTAGTTGAAAAAGGATATATTAGATGAAGCATTGATACAACATTGTTTATTAAGAAATGCTTGAATGATTTAATTATAGTTCAAATTTATATGAATGATATTATATTTGATGCTACTAATGAGGATTTGTGCAAGAACTTTGTTGAAGAAATGATGGGTGAATTTGAGATGAGCATGATGGGTGAACTAAAATTCTTTCTTGGCCTTCAAATCAAACAATGCAAAAAAGGGCATCTTTAGTAGTCAAGAAAGATACATTCAAGACATACTAAAGAAATTTGATATGCTGAAGCTGAAATCAATCAGCACACCAATGAGCTCCTCCATCAAACTTGATGTAGATGAGAAAGGAAAAAGTGTTGATCAAAAACTTTATAGAGGTATGATTGGATCTTTACTTTATTTAATTACTAGCAGACCTGATATTCAATTTAGTGTATGCTTATGTGCTCGGTTTCAATCTCAACCCAAGGAGTCACATTTTACTGCAATAAAAAGAATCTTCAAGTACCTTTTAGACACACAAAATTTAAGATTATGGTATCCTAGAGGAACATCCTTCACTCTTATTGGATATTCAGATGCAGATTTTACTGGAAGTAGAATAGATAGAAAAAGCACTATTGGCACATGTCAGTTTTTAGGAGATATGCTTGTATCATAGTCAAGTAAGAAACAAAACTCTGTTGCAATTTCCACAGCTGAAGCTGAATATATATCCTTAGGTAGTTGCTGTGCTCAAATTTTATAGATTAAACAATTAGAAGACTTTGGATCGACTATGCATAATGTACCAATATTTTGTGATAACATAAATGTAATTAATTTTTCAAAAAATCCAATTCAGCACTCAAGAACTAAGCACATTGAAATTAGACACCATTTTGTTAGAGATCATGTGCTTAAGGGAGACATTAAGATTGAATTTGTCAACACATTGCTTCAATTAGTTGATATATTTACCAAATCCTTAAATGAGGAAAAATTCTGTGAAATTAAAAGAAATATAAGAATGACTAGTGTTAAAGAACTTTGAGGAATTTTTTAAACATTTCTTTGGTAAGACAGTGTACACTTAGTTGATTAAGAGCTTCACTTAATTAACTAAGAGCATTCTGTCTCTGATAGTAAAAGACACAAATAGAAAAGGGCAAAACTTAGTCAATCAACAAGGCCCAAGTAAAATAATAAAACTTAAAGAAATAAAAGGAGGAAAACGGGTAAAGAAAAAGTAGAAGAAAATTGAACCAAAAATGAAAAAAGAGGAAAACTCTAAATTTTTGAAATAATTAAATTATCCACATTTAAAAGGGTTTGACTTTTTTTTTTGGGAAAAATTTCCTCTTTAACTCACTCTCTTCTCACTCTCTCTCCTCTGAAACCGACCTCCCAAAACAAAAATCTCATTTCTCCCAAATTTCTCAAACCTTAAAATCTGAAACTTTCAAAATCAATGGCAAAATCTTTCATGCCCAAGGATACTCTGGAAAAGAAGAAAAAGAAACAACCCATGAAAGAAAGCTCACAGTTCAAAACTTAGAAAAAGAAAAAAGAAGATAAATTAGCTACAGTGACTGTGAAGAAACAAAGAGTAAAGAAATACAAAACAGAGAAGAAGAAAGATAAGGAAAAATCTGTAACAAAAGGTAACTCTTCATCTCTAAAGTTCAAAAATAAAGCTCATGGAGATAGGTTTAGAAAAATAAAAAATACACCTATCTCTTGCGAGAAATTCATTGACTGTGACAGTTTCAATGAGGTTTCAGAAATTAAAGAAGGGTTGTTATAACACTTTAAAAAAATAAAATTAAAGAAATTTAGTGTCTTTAAGAATAGAACTTATAGTGCCAGTTTAATGAAAGAATTCTATGCTAGAATAGTATAGGGTAAAGATGAACTAGATGACCTTGAGGAGTATATGGATGACAGTCTTAATGTCTACTTGAATGGGAAAGAATTTATGATTTCTGCCTCTGATTTAGGGAAATTATTAAGTATAAAATGCAATGAGGGAAATTATAAAATTCTCGAAGATTTTGATCCTTCACCCTTATGGGAGATGATTACTGAAAAAACTGAGAGATTCTTTTCTAAAAACTATGCAAAACATCAAAAGCCCTCAAACACGGATACTGCATTACTTCATAGCTTCAACAGTCCATGGGAGAGGAGGTAGCTTCAACTATATAAGTCTACAAGACCTATGGATGATGCAATTTACTTTTAATGTATTTGCTTTTAATTTAAGGAGGTTTATGATTGAAAGAATGAGAGGAACATGTAAAGTTGATAAAATCCATTTACCTTATGGAAATGTGATTACCTCCTTGGTCAAGAGAAAAGGTATATGGAGCTCCAAATATGAGATAGATCAAGTAAAAAGTTGAGACCAAGCCATCTATCTAGGAAGTTTGTCCAAAATAGGGTACAAGTTATATGGAGAGACCTTTTTCAAGACCTTCAAGGATACTCAAAGGGGTGAGCAAGCCACTCCCACTCAAGCAGAAGCAGCACCCTCTCAAATCTCAAATGAAATGGTCCTGAACTTGCTCATGAGGATAGATGGAAAGCTAACTGACCAAGGCACTAGAATAGAGAAAATTGAAGAAAAGCTTCAAGAACTGAGAACTCTGATGAAAAACAAAAGGAAATCTCTTTCAAGCTTTGCAACTGAACATGCTCCTATAGCACCAAGTCCACCTCCAGCAAAGCAAGTGAATGAGAATCTCAATTTTCAAACTGAGGAGAATGAGCCAGAACCTGGTCAAGCAAAAAAAATGCACACTGTGGAACTTGAACTTAAAGAGAAAGACAATACAAACACAGAGGTGATTGGATCTCAACTACATGAGAAAACATAAGAAGTTGAGTCTTCCTCATGAAACTTTGAGGAAATTCCCATTATGGATGTCTTCCAGCAGATAGTGAGAGAAGAACAGGCAAAAAAGAAAGTAGTTAAAAGCACAGCACAAAAACCAATACTTGCAACAAGATTCCTTGAATCTGCTCAGAAAGATGATCAGACTGAAAAATAGAAAAGGAAAGCTGTTGTACCTGCACAAACTGCAACTGCATCTACTAGCAAGGGGAGAAAATTTATGGCTACCAAGAGTAAGTTTCCTAAAAGAAAAATGTCATCTAAGTTATCCGAAAAAGCTAAACCTCCTCTAGTCAAGTCTACTGCTAAGGATCTTCTCACAATCTCAGACACATCTTCTTCTTACTCTTCATCTCAAGAATCTTCTCCTTTAACATCCCCTGAACCTCTCAACATCTTCTATGGAACTAGTGAATCAACCCCCTCCGACTCCTCTTAGGCTTGTTTCTATTTTACTAATGACAAAAAGGGGAAGAAATTTAGGTCAGGGTAGTTATCAGGAGAAAATGTAAATCAAGGCAGAAGTTATTAGAAATTTAAGGGCATTTTAGAAAAGTTGATTTTGATGATGCTAGACTATGTATGACAACATTTTATTACTGATGGATATTTTGTTGCTGATATATGAATGCTGAAATTATTTTCTATGTTTTTGTGTTTAATGCAAATGTTAGTGATTATTGATGTTGGTATGAATATGAACTGTTAATAATATGCTGGTGACAGATTGTTACAATGTGAATGGTATTCTATCACCTATCATCAATAATCTGAAAGCTTGAATAAAGTTACTTTGTTAAAATGTATGAATTTGTACCTATTACTCCTTATAAAATATAGATAAAAATATACTAACTTGTTGAGTTGGATAGTACAATAACTTGAAAAGACCATGCATATACTAAAGGGGAGCACATACTCAGGGGAGAGAAATCCCAATCTGATGCAAAATAAAAATAATAAATAAATATTATGTATTTAATCAAGAAATGTTTTGTCATCAAAAAAAGGGAGATTGTTAGCTCCATTAGTTTTTTATTATAATAAAACACTCCCATTTATCTATGTCTAACCTTTCTATTTGAGTGTGCAGGATAAATATTTATTAAATAGTTAGTTAATCATTCAAAAGATAATATCAAAACTCATAAGAATAAGGAGTTATAAGTGAGCAATGAAATAAAAAGCCTCTAAGTTGAATAATCAAGGGAGTTGGATGGATAAAACTCAAAAGAGAAATTAACAGGTTCAAGAAAATCGTGAAACAAAGAACACTTAGTCGACCAAGAGACAGTGTTAGTCAACTAAGAGCTTTCTGCCAGAAACCGGATTCAGAGACAGTAACGACTTAATCGACTAAAAAGTTTTGTTAGTCGACTAAGAGACTACTGCCAGAAACTGGGTTCAGAGATAGAGCCTACTGCCAGAAACTGGGTTCAGAGACAGAGACGACTTAGTCAACTAAGTGATAACAATTAGTCAACTAAGAACATTCTGTCTGACAATTTGATCTGAACGCTAAAAGACAAACTAACAACTAGAATGGCTCCCAACTGTTTCTAACGGTCAAAATCTGTCTAGCTGCCATCAAAGTTGATTTTTCAAGTATAAAAAGCCCTCCCAACAGCCAAGAATCATTTTGAAAGGCTTTCAAGATCAAAAAGAGCTCAAAAATCTCAAAAACTCTCTGCATACTTTCTGCACTTCACTCCAATCTTTGTAATTGAGTTAAGCACTTCATCTTGTACTATCAAATCAGGTTAGTGATCATAAGTACCTCTTTATTTCTTTTCTTCTTGATTGCTTAGAGTGTGCGAGACACTCTAAGGGGATTAATCAAGTTTAGATTAGCTTGATTAAGTACATAGGTTCTAACTGAGCTTGAAAAAGTTAGTTTTTGACTTTTGATTGATCTCGAAAAAAATCATTGTTGAAGATTGTGGCTGAACCTATTAAAAGCTATTGTAAAAACTTGGTGAAAGCTTGAGAATTTCACCGTTTATAATGATTTAGTTTGAAAAATCCTTAGTTAAACAATCAAGGTAGTGAATGTAGGTCTTCGACTGAACCACTATAAATCTTAGTATTTTCTCTTCCCTACTTTATTTTTCATTTCATTCCTTGTTAGATTATTCCTTATCTTGTATTAACTTCCCTCCATTGAACCTTAACTTACCATTAAATAGAGGTCAAATTTAATAAGAGTCAAAAAGTGCTATTCACCCCCCCTCTAGCACATTTATTTGGGACCAACAATATATAGTGACCCAATTAATTTAGGTATGTGTGCAAGCATCTCGATGGAGACTTGTGCATAGCTTTGGATTCTAGGTAAGTAAAACCACCCATGAACATAAATAATAAAAGATACTTGTGTTAGATAAATTGTTGATTAAACCCGTAATCCTAGTCTTTAATATATTGCCTCTCTCTCGTAACTTTAATTACTATTAGTTAATTTTGTACTTATTTTATTTTCGTTTAATTAATTTTTTACAAATTTAGGTTAAATAAAATTGATTTGTTATAAAATTATAGTATTTAATAAAAATGTAAGAACAAATCCCTATGAGAATGATACTCTACTTAAACTATATTACTTGTTTGTGATAACGTGCACTTACATGAAAATTCGACAACAACATACACCTATAAGCCATATATAGCTAGGATTAAAGCACGAACTTAATAAATCTTTCTTCAACTTAATTTGCATAGACATATAGTACATTAATTAAGAGAGATATTTTTATGAAAACCTCGACAGAAACTTATAAATAATTTAGGACTCTAGGTTAGCAACTTAATCTATTACACTAAGTTAAAAGAGAGAGAGAAAGAGAAACAATATTCAGATGGACTTTATATTAGTTTTAGTTTATTAATTTTAACTTTTTTTAGTAGTTTTAAAATTAAGTTGTTCGAATAAGATTAAGATGTGTCAATTTTAATAGTCAACATTAGGAATTAATTCAATTCTCCATGGAAACAAATTTTACTTTCTTCTATATTATTTGTTAACGATATATGCACTTGTATAAGAAATCAACAACAAATTTTTAACATCATTGCTAGGGAATTGATTTTCACTTCTTTCTTGTTAATATTAATACTAAGCATTTCTTAATCCTAATTCAAACTTTTTTTTTCTTTAATTTTAAGTATTTTTGGTCGTCGTACATGAAGAGCTCAAAATTTGAAAATTGTTGCTTTTGATCCAAAAATTGAAAAGACTTTTCAAAGACTTTAGAGGAAAAATCAACAAGTTTATGCTACAAGTAAAATAATGGCTAATCAACAAAGGGAAAAGACCGAGTCTTTGAGGGAATATGATGTCCCACTTGTATTAGGTCTTTACTCTAGTATCTAAAGACCTCTTATTCAAGCCAACAACTTTGAAATTAAGCCAACAATCATTTAGATGATTTAGATTTCTATTCAGTTTGGGGGTTTGCCTAATCATTCAGATGATTTAAATGGAAATTTGCGACACATTCAAGGCTAATGTTGTTACTGATGATGCCATAAGATTGAAGCTTTTCCTTTTTTCACTAAAGATAAAGTAAAAAGTTGGCTAAATTCGTTTCCTATTGGTTCCATTAGTACTTACGAAGATTTGGCTTTGAATTTTTTAATAAAATTCTTTCTATTTTTCAAAACAGCAAAGATGAGAAATGGTATCACTTCTTTCAAGCAATTTGATTTTGAATCACTATATGAGGCTTGACAGAGGTATAAGGGTTTGTTAAGAAGATGTCTTCACCTTGAAGTACCTAAGTGGTTGCAAGTTTAGATTTTTTATAATGTTTTGCTAAGGCTTATTAAAACTACTATTGATACTATAACTAGAAGTGCACTTATGAGTAAATCCATTGATGAAGCTTATGATTTGCTCGAAGAGATGGCTTCTAATAACTATCAATGACCATATTAAAGATTGGGTACAAGAAAATTTGTTGGAGTTCATGAATTAGATGAGATTAATTCTTTGTTTGCACAATTGGCTTCTCTCACCAAGAAAATTGATAAATTGAGTGTTAATGTTGTTCAAAGCTCTTTTGTGACATGTGAATTTTGTAGAGAAGGATACTCCAATGACAATTGTCTCATCTATTTTGAATCTTGTCAATTTGCTGGAAATAGGCAACAGAATAACAATCCTTATTCCAACACCTATAATCTTGGTTGAAGGAATCATCCTAATTTCTTACGGAGCAACAACCAAGGGTCTTCATCGACATCTAAGTCAAACTTTCCCTCTAAATTTTCACTTAGAGCTCCCACGTAGGATAAAAAGCCTTCAATGGAGGATATGTTCATACAATTCATGACAAAGACTAATACCTCCATTCAAAGTCAAACATCAATCAGAAATCTTGAAACACGAGTGGGTCAACTTGCCAGTGCTCTAGATAATAGACCTCTTGGTGCTTTACCAAGTGATATTGAACTCAACCTAAGAAAACAAGCTAAGGAACATTGTAAGGCAATTAATCTCTACAATAGAAAAAAGGTAAGTGGTAAAGATTTAAATTCTGAAATTTTAGTTCAATCTGATGAGAAAGAAATTGAAAAAGATGCTAAAAAAGAAATTATGGTTGAACAATTTATCGAAAATTCAAAAAAAATCACAATTAAAAACTGCTCCCACACTTTCACCACCTTTTCCTTAAAGATTTCAAAAAGAAAAACTTGACAAACAATTCTAAAGATTTATTGATGTGTCTAAAAAGTTACATATTAATATTCCTTTTGTTGAAGGTTTAGAACAAATGCAAGATATGTTAAATTCTTGAAAAACATTCTGTCTAAAGGAAGAAATTATGTGAGTTTGAAACTGTTGCACTTACTGAAGAATATAGTGACATTATTCAAAATAAGCTTCTACCAAATCTTAAAGATCTTGATAGTTTTACTATTCCTTGCACTATTGGTGCTATTTATTTTTCTAAAGGTTTATGTGATTTGAGTGCAATTATAAATTTAATGTCACTCTTTATTTATAAAAAATTAAATTTGGAAGAAATTAAGCCAACTTCTGTGACTTTACAACTTGCTGATCAATCCATCACCTATCCTTATGGTATTGTGGAAGATAGTTTTGTGAAAGTTGATAAGTTTATTTTTCCAGTAAATTTTATTACTCTTGATAGGGAAGAAGATATTGAAATATTGATCATTCCTGGAAGACTATTCTTGAAAATTACTCGAGCTCTAATTGATATGAAAAACTGTAAGCTTACCCTAAGGGTTAAAGATCAATAGGTAACATTGAATAGTTTTAAAGCTTTAAAATTTTTCAATGAACATGATGAATGTTTCTCAATCAATATGGTGGATAACATTACTAACAATGTATTTATTTAAAATCATTATGATGATCCACTAGAAGCATCTTTGCTTTCTTCATATGATATTATTAATGACAAAGTTCTTGAACTTGCTAAGCATTTGGATGCTCCATCATATCTTCCAAAATCTCAACTTAAATTTTTGGAATTATCAATTACAACTTCACCAATCAAGCGTTCCATTAAAAAACCTTTCACTTTAGATCAAACCATTGCCTCACCATTTAAGGTATGCTTTTTTGGGAAATTCTTCTACACTACAAGCAATTGTTTCTTCTTCTCTTTCTAACGAACAAGAAAATAAACTTCTTCAAGTTTTAACAGATTACCAAGAAGCAATTAGGTGGGCCATTGCCAACATCAAAGGAATTAGTCATCAATTTGCATGCACAAAATTTTTTTAGTAGAAAATCACAAGGCAACCATTGAGCATCAATGAAGGTTAAATCCAATTATGAAAGAGGTGGTAAAGAAAGAAATTATCAAGTGGCTAAATGTAGGTATTATCTATCCTATTTTTGATAATTCATGAGTAAGTCCATTCCAATGCGTTCCCAAGAAAAGAGGTATGATGTAGTTTCTAATAAAATAATGAGCTCATTTTCATTAGAATTGTGACTTGATGGAGTATGTATGGACTATAAAAAATTGAACAAAGTCACTAAAAGATCACTTTCCGCTCACTTTTATTGATCAAATGCTTGATAGACTAGCAAGTAAAGATTTGTATTGCTTTTTAGATAGGTATTCTGATTATAATCAAATTACCTTTGCTCATGAGGATCTAGAAAACCTTACAAAACTTTTGATTTTCGTAAAATGCTTTTTGAACTTTGCAATGCTTCAGTCACTTTTTAAAGATGTGTGATGATAATTTATATATATATATATAATTGAAAAGTGTTTGGAAGTATTTATGGATGATTTTTCAATTTTAGGAGATAATTTTGATGATTGTCTGTTTAATCTTGCTAAGGTACTTAAAAGATATGAAAAAATTAATTTAGTTTTAAATTAAAAAAAATCATTTTATGATACAAGAAGGGACAGTCTTAGGCCATTATGTTTCTAGTCAAGGTTTCAAGTAGACAAAGCAAAACTTAAAACAATTGAAAAACTTCCACCTCCCACCTCTATTAAAGACATATGTAGTTTTTTAAGACATTCTAGATTTTATAGGCGATTCATTAGAGATTTTTCTCTAAACCACTTTGTAATTTGTTAGAAAAAGATACTCCTTTTAATTTTAATGATGCTTGCCATAATGCTTTTGTTGAATTGAAAAAGAAATTAATTTCTGTTTCTATTATCGCTGCTGCTGATTGAAATCTTCCTTTTAAACTAATGTGTGATGCTAGTAATTATGCAATTGGTGTAGTTTAGGACCAACGAAAAGTGAAGATGTTGCATCCTCTTTATTATGCTAGCATATTATTGAATAAGGCTCAAGCAAATTACACCACAACTAAATAAGATTTGCTTGCTATTGATTTTGCTTTTGATAAATTTTGCTCTTATCTTGTTGGTACTAAAGTCATTGTTTACACTAACGATGCAACTATTAAATATCTAACCGAGAAAAAAGATACAAAACCACCCTTAATAAGATGAGTACTTTTGCTTAAAGAATTCAACTTGGAAATTTGAGATAGGATATGTACAGAAAATCAAGTGACAAACCATTTATCTAAATTAGAAAATGGAGAATAAGTTCGGAATTCAATAGTGATCAATGGGACCTTTCTTAATGAGCAAGTGTTTCATATAGAGAAGTAGAAAATTTGCCATGGTATGTTGATTTCATGAACTATCTTGTGAGTGAACTATCTTGTGAGTGAACTTTTCCCTCTTAGACTTAATTCTTAACAAAAGAAGAAATTCTTGCGTGATGTTAAATGCTACATGTAGGATGAGCATTTTCTTTACAAGCATTGCGAAGATCAAATCATTAGAAAGTGTATCCTTGAAGAAGAATTTGAAAATATTTTTCATCATTGCCATTCATCTTATCACAGAAGACATTATGGGGAAAACGAACTACTGCAAAAGTTCTACAATCAAGTTTTTATTGGTCTTCCCTTTCTAAAGATACTCAAAATTTTATTGAAAGATGTGATAGATGCCAAAAAGTGGGCAGTATATCTAAGAGCCATGAGATTCCTCTCAACAACATTCTTCAAGTTGAAATTTTTTGTGTGGGAAATTGATTTTATAAGTCCATGCATTCCATCTTTCAATAGCGAATATATCTTGGTTGAGGTTAATTATGTTTCTAAATGGGTTGAAGCTATTGCCTTGCCAAGGAACGGCTCTAAGGTAGTGAAAAATTCTTGCAAAAGAACATCTTCACATGTTTTGGAACACCTAGAACCATAATTAGTGATGAAGGGTCTCACTTCTACAACAAATATTTGGAGGCACTCCTAGCCAAATATGGGATCAAGCACAAATAGCCATTGCAATCATCCTTACATGAGCAGCCAAGTTGAAGTTTCGAACAAAGAAATTAAAAGAATTTTGAAGAAAATTGTTTGTCCTTTTAGTCAGATTCGACCTAATTAGGTCAATTCAACCTATTCGAGTCTCTTATGCCAATTTCTACCTAATTCTCGACTATTAAAGTGTTTTTGATGAAATTGACCCTTTCAAACCTCCATTAAGACTTTATTTTATAATACCCATGCATTAAAATTCATCAAGACATCACAAATTGAGATTAATTTGAGAAAATTTTCGAGTTTGATACCCATTTATGACACATTTTGATTTTTCTCATTATTTGATCCTATATACCCAATTTTTATGCAATCAAAATTTATGATTAATCTCTATAACATGTAACTAGTGATTTGTAGAGATAAAATCGAACATAAACACATAAACTTTAAAGGTTTTAATAAAATCAAGAATTGAGTTTCAATTTTGAACCCAAACTTTTAAACTTTAATTTCTCTCACTACAAGCCAAATCAAGTTACAATTTTTATACCGATTTAATCCTTGTAATAAGAGAAACAAAAGGCTTAAATTTATTGATAAAATCAATAACAAAAAAATTAAATTTCTGAATCCATAAAGATTTCAGCTTAACATGGTAAATTTATGTCAAATCCAAACACCCATGGCAGCATCCAATATGATTAAATCGATAGGTTTAATCAAACTTTATGGCCTCAATAACATTTTTATTTTTAATTCAAAGAGAATATTTTTGCATAATTGGGATTATCTAGAAGGATAGCTTCCAAATCAAAGAAGTACATCAAAAAAATAGAGCCCTGTACACCATAAGACCAAAAAACAAAACCTAACAAGAAAACAAAGGAAAAGGAAAAACTAAACACTTCTTGAATCAACAAAACAATCAGGAAAAAAATAGAAGCAATAAAGCATAATCAAAAGCAACAAGAAGCAAAGTCCAGAAAAAGCAATAGAACTCAAAAAGAATCAAACTCACATAAAAAAAAGCATCAGTTGTAAGTGATCAATAAATCCACTGCTCGTTGCACACCACTCTTTGCAAGACAATCAGCTAAATGATTGGTAGATCTTGGAGTATGAATAAAAGACCATTTAGCCACTCTTTTCTTAAAACTAGAGATCACGTTCATAATTCTAATCATTCTCTAAGTAATCAAATACGGACATTTCACTCAAGAAACAACATTGGCAAAATCCGATTCCATTATAAGTTCATGAGTAGCAGCCCATCAAGATGCAGCTAACAAAGCAAAAGCTTCTTTAGTCGTAAGAATCTCAACCCTATTCAAGTCACCCACTCCGATGGATTTTGAAAACCGAATTTTAACATGGCCACCCTCATCACGAAGAGCACCTCCAATACTAGATTCACCTAGACATTCCCTCGTTGCTCTATCAACATTAAATTTAAAACATCCATTGGAAAGAGGTTTCCAAGCCACCTCTTTTCCACTAAAACCACAATTATTAAAAGTAGAGGCATTAGATGGAGCTCTCATCACATCCAAAATTGAGAAATTTTCCTTCAGCCATTTCGCCATAGCCCATCACCTAACTCTCAGCTTAGACATATCAAAAACTTACTAACAACCCAAACCTGACCATTAAAGACAATCTCATTTCTATACAGTCAAATAGACCAAACACAATTTTAACTCATCTCAAGGTAATTTAACAAAACTACATAGAATCAAATTGTTTTTGGCCTAAAATTGTTAAAACTCGTGACTTTTGAAAAACCCAATTTATCAAATAAAATTTCATTCAATTATGAAGATATAATTCAACCAAACAATCATGTAATATATAATTTATTAGCAATTAAGTATGCCCAAGATCTAATTGCATCATACAAAGATAATTATGTATTTTAATAATGTAATTACATAAATTAAAAAAACCACACAAGACTTTGACAAGTAGTCTTAATTTATGCAATCAATATATAATTAGTTAGGATTCTAAATCCTAACCTTGGTGACTCTTGATACCAATTAATAGACTTTATATACAAATAAATTTATATTAACCCAAGATCTACTATAGTAGAAATTTAAACAGCTTGGAAAACTTACGCTTTGATAACCAAATAAACCAGGAGTATCCTGCTGTACATTTTTTTAACAAATTTTCTCTAGTATCAACCTTCTTACATTTTTATTTAACTTGCTCTCTCATTTTACATTTATGATTGCAAGAACAAGGGTCAGGAGCTCCCAGGAATTACTTTTTGATAGTCAAGGGCTCTAATCTTTTCTTCTTGATAGTTAGTAAGAAAACAAAGGGGCGAGAATTAGTAGTGATGGTGACCTGAAATTCTTCCAGGGAAGTGGGGCATACCTTAGGTTTGGGAAATTTCCTACTTTGACGCCGCCTTCTCGGACGCAAGAACCCAGCAGCCAGGCCGCAACATCCTAAGGCAACCCACTTTGAACGCTTCAAGGAGAGACTATAAATTCAAGCACATGGGAAGAAAGATAAAGGGTCGCCATCTGAAGCAACAATTGAAATGGGTAGCTATCCGCACTTATTTAATCGAGAATCAAACCAAGGAATATTACTTATTTATTTGGAAAGAGAGTAAAAACAAAAGAAGGGCTTTAGATAACGGGATAGTCAAATGTTCCTAATTGAAGTTGAAGATATTGAGAAAACAAATAACAAAAAATAATAATATATTTAGTCCGAAGGGGGCTCGGATTGGATTAACTACAATAAACAAGCGATTATTTTTAAAATTATATCATATTCATGTCATTTGTAAATAATCCCTAGGTTAAATTCTCAGAACAAATAAGAATGTAACATTGCTGGTAACAAAATATCTATAATATCCAGATTTCACACAATTTTTTTTGTTAATCTCTATAAGGTTTTTTTTTTTAATTATGTTTTTAGTCAAGCTTAGCCAATGACCAATTAGCCATTTGACTTATCAGGTTAATCTCTATAAGTTGCTTTGTAAATTTAAGATCAAGTTAGTCCCAATCCACTCTGTAATTCAACTACAAAATTAATATATGAATCTAGATAAGATTATACCCTTTATTGATAATAAATTAATTAAGAGTTCGTCATAGTTTCTTAATTATATTTTATGAAGGCGAAAATAGATAGAGCTAAGGTGCCTGTGCTTGGAACTCAATTCAATTTGAATTATTTTCAATTTTAATAGGTTAAGTCAAGCTTGATTTTCATGTTTATTTGATTTGATAAACAATCGACTTAGCCAAATTTGAATTCGATGCTGCTCAACTCATTTTAACTCCCACATATTTGCGGTTGTTGGGGTATTTTTATTTATTTAATTTCAGCTATTATTGTATGATATATTTGAAATTATTTTCATTGCTAAAACAAGAAGGAATTTACAGAAAACAGACTACTCTGTTTAAGTAAAATGTTTATGTGGGAAGATTATAAAATTAAATACACGTAAATGTAAATATACCTATGCATTATAATGTTGATCCTTCAGATGTTTGGTCAATGTTTTACTGCCCGCTTGCTAAGGAGTCGCGGCATATTTGGGACACGGAACCAGAAGTCATGGAAATGTCTGTTACATTGTAGACTTCAAAGTACTGAAATGAAGTAGTTCAAATTGTGGACGCAAGTGTGTAACTATATGTCGATATATTCTTGTAATGAACGCATTCAAAGAGATGACGACTGACGACGCCATGGTTGATTTTTCAGAGCAAGGTTACAGTCTGTGAAGCTATAAAGACCTGATAACAATGAAGTGAAACACACATTCCAAGTATTGCAATCAAAAACAGGCAGAGTGACATATTGGGCAGGATCTCTTTTGTTGATAACTACAATGAGCGCCGAGTCTTCAGTAACCAAGAGGTAAATCCCACAGTTCCCAAATTCATGGCAGTGCAGAACATTGAAACAAATGTTGTTTCTGTCAATCCGAAATTGAGTTAGCAAGAAGTTTGCACGCTAATTAGCTGTTTATTATAGTTATGTTAAGTATGAACTTTACATTCTTCTATGCAGGCTAGAAGGTAAGGTGGCACTGATAACTGGTGGTGCCAGTGGCCTAGGAGAGAGTACGGCAAGGCTGTTCGTCCAACATGGAGCCAAGGTTCTGATTGCTGACATTCAAGATGACTTGGGCCACTCCCTTTGCCAAGAGCTTGGAAAAGAAACCATCAGCTATGTCCACTGTGATGTAACATGCGAACCTGATGTCCAAAAAGCTGTAGAATTGGCAGTTTCCAAGTATGGAAAGCTTGATATCATGTTGAATAACGCTGGAATTATGGGTCACCATGAAGTAAGAGTTACAGATACAGATACTGAGAGCTTCAAGACAGTGTTTGATATCAATGTGCTTGGTGGATTCCTGGGTGCCAAGCATGCCGCTAGGGTCATGGTTCCTGCCAAGAAAGGGTGCATTCTCTTTACCGCAAGTCTTGCATCAAAAATAAGCCTGGGTACCCCGCATGCATACAAGGCATCAAAGCATGCAGTGGTAGGGTTGACTAAAAGCTTGAGCGTGGAGTTAGGTGAGTATGGAATTAGAGTTAATTGCATTTCACCTCATGCAGTTGCCACTCCGTTGTTCCAAAAAACACTCGGGGTATTCGATAAGAAGAAGGGAGAGGAGGTCGTTTCTGCTTCAGCAGTACTGAAAGGGGCCATACTGGAACCAGAAGATTTTGCAAACGCAGCCCTGTATTTGGCAAGCGATGAGGCTAAATATATCAGTGGTGTCAACCTGACAATCGATGGAGGGTATAGCCTCAGCAATCAAACATGGAAGATGGGGCTATCCGTACTTTCTGAATAGACCTTTGTGTTAAACTTTTCTAAAACTACATATGTAATTGAGGGCTTATTTGTATGGCCGGTGTCTGAGTCTACTTTCACTTTCGAAGTGTGCTTTCCTCAATAAAATTTGTGTCTTTTTGAAAGGTAAAACAATTTTGTTCCAAAAATAGAGAAATACAAAAGAAAAGCAGACCATAAATAAGTTAGAAGCTCTGCCGCAAAAACAGCTAAGTCATTGAATCAAGCAAGCCATGGAACTAAATCCTGAAAATCTAGAAAATTCCTCGCCTCTTGGTCATGGCGAGATTAGGACGGTAAAAGGCGTCTTATCCCTTATCAAGCCAAAATCTCCCAACTAGCACATTATTGATAATTGATAGGCAACTTTTTCTTCATGTCTGCGCAAGCTATTTGGCCTTTTCTCTTTTCTTAAAGCGCAAATACTCACTCTTTTTCAACACTTTTGACCATTTTACCGGAGAATATCTCATATTTTGGACTATTTTCCTTATATTTTTTGATCGAAATTGGACCATGGAGTGATTAATAGGTATTAGGTGTAAGAGACCTCTTAAACATTATGCTTTCTGTGCATATAGTTACCGTAGATGCCACCATTTTTCTTCCTACTTGGATGTGACACATCACATACAATGCTAAAAAATCTAAAGCAGCAGTAAACTATACAAATAACAACCGTACGTATATACATTTATAAACAGTTATATCACATCAGAAAATATATCTTTCTTTCCAATTTTGACATGTAAATCAAGTTGTGAAAAACAAAGAGAGAAAAAGGAAATTTGGGAATTTAGTACTGTACATCTTATTTCTTAATCTGCAACTGTTACAAGATTTGGGTATATAAGCAAAAGATAAGGGAAACCTGCTTAAAAGATTACCACTGTACTAGCTAACTGAATAACCTTAATAATTAAGCTATTTACACACAAAAAAAATCAAACAATAAGACGCCAAGCATGTTGATATGACAGCAGAATAATAGTAAAACGCAGAAATTCATATTGCAAAGAAAGAGTAAATGATACTCTGATGGCTGTCAATAATTGACAATAAAAAAGGGTAGTTGGTTCTCAATCTTCTTCTATGCATTTTATTTTGAAACCAGATTTCCATGAGCCAATAGCATTACACCCTTTCAAAGGCGGTGATCACCATCAGTGGCAACATATACTGCATCCAGTAATACACACCTTTTGCAAAGTAGAATCAAAAAATTCTACAGTACAGGCCACAGTGCCTTCATCATTTAGTTATAAGAATTTTTTAGATTGTCAAGACCATCTAAAAAATGCATGCAATGTTGGAAAGCCTCCCAGACTACTCGCTGGCATTTGCAATCCCAACCATGTTGAGCATATGCCTGTCCTCCTTAAACCTTTCTAACACTGTACCCTTTACAACATCTTGCTTTTCGTGTTCCATTCCTTTTCTAACAACTCCCCAGCATTCTATCACCTCTGGGCATATTTGGCTGGTCTTTGAAAGGCAAGGGCTATTGAAAGTGGTACAGGAAAAGGTATGCCCCTGATCAAAGCTTGCTGAGAGGAACAGGCCAAAGTGATTAATGCGTCCTCCAAAACCAAAACCATTTGGGATTGCCTCTGAACTGAAGTTCACAGCACACTGCCAATGCAAGATTATTAGCAACAAGGAACTGGCACACTCCCATATGCATCAGACGGAAAGTATGCAGTTTTGGTTCTTTCCTACCACAGAAATCAGAAAACCAGATAAAAAGGGAAAACATGAATCCACTTTTTCAAATCAGAAGAAAAGGAGTTGGATAAGCCAACCCAGGGCCAGGTTTAAGAGTCCTTGCATCTCAGTGGTCAAACCCACATTAAGTCCATGATATTAGAATAATAAATATTGAATAACCCTGAATAACTTTTATAAATAATTCCAATTCATTTCCAAGTTGAGTATGAAAGCTGCCGCAATAAATCCTAAATCAGTGCTACCCTAAGTATAGACAACTTAAAATTGGCAGTGTACATGTGTAATTGCATAATTTCCATCCTGGAAAGGTCTAATTCTACAGATATTTTACTCAATCACTACAGAGCTCTATAAATGACAGCATGCCAACTTACAAGAGGAAATTCTCTTAGCAATATCAGAACTATAAAGCAAATACTGCAATTGAATATTCTAGGAAACAAAGAATTCAAACATAACTTGGCTTCATCTGGAAATGAAAGTAAGTGGAAATGGTACCCTGGGGAAAAATGAAACAAAAGCAAAGTGGAAACATACCCATTGCAAATTACTATTTGCACCTGTTGGCCTGAAAATTGATGCCTTCGGGTAGAGCTGAAAGATAAAAGACTTCATGTCCCCATAGAAATTGCTATGCCTCTCCCAAGGCTGAGAAGCATAACCTCCAAATATGTAACCTTCTCTATCCTTAATAATCAAGACAGTTGGCCCATCATTGTTTCTGCAGTTCAATTGAACAATTACCCATTCACTCCTACTTAAAAAAAAAAAAAGGGTCCCAGCAACTGAGAAACGGAAATAAAATTAGAAAGTACTTAGAACTTATACTTTCTTCAAAAAAAAGAAAATGAGACAAAGAAAGGCTGAAAACAATAGTGAGAAAGTTCATTTGATACAGAGAAAATTGTCTTATCTCTATTTTATTTAATGAACCACTCACATACAAGCCAATAAACCTAGAAGGCAGAAAAATAAGAATCCAATCGGCATATTTTAGGCTCCATTTGATTAATGCTTTGTTTTTTCCTTCTTACCTTATTGCAAAAAATGAATAAAAGGAAGAAAAAAAAAACGAATAGACAAATAGCAATAAGCAAAGTCATCAACTAAACAGAGAAGCAACCTAGTTCATAGAACTGTCAATATGGGCTGGCCCGGCCTAGCCCGGCCCCAACCCTTATGGGTTGAGAAAATATGGGTTGGGCCGAGCCAACTCATTTTTTATATGGGCCATTAAAATCTCAACCCAGCCACCCCTTATTAACCCATGGGTTGGGTTGGGCCAACCCATTTTTATTTTTTTCAAAAAAAATAATTTTTATAATTTTATTTGATAAATTATTTATTAACAAAATTGTTCTCTAATTTAATTCATAAATTGAATAATAAAAACATATTACAAATAAACAAATTACATCAAATATAAAAAAATAAATAAATTACATAATAAAGTTTAAATCTTTAATACAAACTACTATCTCATAAACATAAGTATATAACCAAATAATAAAAATTTCAAGACTCATTTATATCCTCCTCAATCCTCATTCTCAAGTAAAACATTTAAATCTTGTTTAAACAGCAATGATGTCTCAAGGTCTGAATCATTATCAATTTATCATCTAATATTCATTACCATAAAAGAAAAATAGATAATAAGTTTTAATCTAAACTAAAACTTTTAATTTAACAAGTGAAGATTAAAGACATTGAAATATATAAAATAAACGATACTATTGGTAACTAAATTATTAATTTTACATAATTAAATATATAAAATTATTAAATTAATTAAAATTATTTTTTTCTGACCCATAGGGCTGGCCCTGCCCCAGCCCACATCAACCTACTGATTTGGTGGGCTGGCCCCATTTAGGCCCGATTCTAATATGGGCCAAAATTTTCTAACCCAACCCATCCCATAGTTAATAAAAAATGGGCCGGCTTTATGGGCCAGGCCCATTTTGACAGGTCTACTAGTTCATCATAGACAAGCAAGGCGTCTTGCTTGATTGCAAAGCATGAAAAAAAGAAGAGCTAAATGCTTGTCAATTTCTTCTATGTCTCCCTAATAGATGCATAAACAAGAGTGACAGCGTCCACAATGAGCTCTTTCTGTTTATTGAGACTGTTCCTTGTAAGATATAGGAAGCCCGTATGCCTCAATGACATCGTTTAGAGATTTCTAGGTCCAAGTGGCTTCAAAGTAGACTGGATAAAGAAGCCAAGATAAAAATATCCAAAGTTATTGCAGCAATGGAAACCATACTATAATTGTCTATCATATCACTGAAAATGGAGTTTAGCAGTCACAGATTGATAAGAAATTGTCAAGCAAAATGAGGAAACCTATGGTCATAATCACACCAAAACAAATCAGACATGATCAATTTCATATTATTTAAACAAAAAAAATAACAATTATCTGCAATTTTTTCAGAATAGTTTAAAATATTACATGAACTTCTAAACATTCAGAACCAGATAATAGTTGGGTAAGCAGGGGACAGAACTAACGGGGGGATTCTTATGACTTGAAATGAAATGAAGAAAAACTAATAAAGTCTGAATAGAGATAAGAAGTGTGCAAGAAAGGAAGCAAGGTACTTACGATACATTGCCCAAGAATGTGTTGAAACTTGAGCCATTTAATGCACTATGATACAAAAGTTTCCATTCCTCTAGCTCTTCTTGAGATAGAGCTCCTCCTATATGCCAAGCATATTCATCTCTTAGTAAGAATATACTAGAATCAATATTCTCCAAATGCTGCAATTTAGGAACCTGAGATCCCAGTCTCCCTACACAAGAAAGTATCGATTAAAACTGGACCTCTGATATTAATTTTATCTCTATCATAGGAGACTGGAAAGGATTCGGCGTAACAACTGCCTGGCCATGTCTATAATTAATCTACAACTCAGCTTAATCTAAGTTAAGCCTTAATAATTAAGCATAATATAAAGACAAATAAAGTTTTCCCAATGAATCAGGCTTATCAAAGTTAAGCTGGGTGCAATAAAATCAGATCATCAAATTGAAATTAAGAGGGCTGCATATTTTTGCTAAGTTCAGGGAATGCACAGCTAGACAAGGATGCAAATTCAAAACTATACACATAAAACAGCATGCCTTGCAGTATATGTCTCAGCTATTCCAATTCCAGTGATCAATGTTGAACCTAATTTTGATGGTTTTGAGCTACCTGCGCTCATATGTAGACCATTGTCATCAAGAGCCATTCCAATTACAAACTTTTATTAAAATAGAATACATATGTCATTAGATGGGCAAAAATGCTTTAAAAGCCGTTTCTTCTGAACATGAAACTTTAAGTTAAGCACCTTGTCTGTACTGCAATTGTTTGCATTAAACATAAAGTAGCTTTTCATACTTGTATGACATAATGTCTCCATTGATGATACCAGAATGTTAAAGATTACAGAATAAAAGGGCATAGATAAGTGAAGAAGCATAGAGAACCTGGGTCTGGTGGCACAAATAGGCTCGCAAGGAACTTCTTCACAGATGGTACAAGAGAACACCAGCTTTTGAAATCCTCAAAAGACATACTTTTATCATTACATCCCTCATGATCCTTTGAGAAAGTTGCAGCATTCAGAAATTCGTCTACCATGTAGCAATTCGATCTTGATCCTGATCCAGAACCTTTCAGGTGGAATATATGATCAAACATTGTGATTAGAACAGATTCTAGATCAGACCTGTCATTGAGAAGAAGCCACTTAAATTAGAAGGTCTCTAACATGACAGAGCAGCTAGAAATTCAATTAGATGGTAAAAGTACTTATAACATGAAATAAAAAATGTTCCTTCATTAGGGTTCATGTGTTGGGAAATAAATGTTAACAAAACCAATTTTAATGGCTAGGAAAAAGTGAGTTGGTGAAGTAAAGAAAATATTACAAGTGATCATAATTCTACCTTGTCAAAATTTCATCATTTGTAACATCCAACAATCGATAAATAAACTCCTCAATCTCATCATTTGTCCCTTTCTCATAAGTCCCCTACAAAAAAGGAAACATATAACCGATAGCTTCTGCGAGCTCAATACAGAACAGCCATTAACATAGGATCCCCTCAGTTGTTGCTTTGTTCCTCGCCTTTTGATATTAGTTATTTCCTTCTTCAAAAGTTACTAAAATGCAAAATCTTAGTATTTGATTTGAAAATGAACAAATAGTCAAAATGTAACGCACAGAAAATATGGTAACCATTCCATATTGAAGCAAAACCATGCGTGTTGTCATTCACAAAATGTTAAAATTTTAATCTTTAATTATTCAACAACAGTTACGCACGTTTAGCTTTTCACTTGGGGAAGTAAAACCTAAGTAACAAAAGCAACAATCAGATGAAGTTATAACCAACTACACTCGTTCTAAGCATTTGTATGAACCGCTGATAACTAACAACAAAAATGCCGGATATAATAAAAGAATCTAAAAAAGGAGGAATTACTTTAGTGATCACGAGGTCTTCGAACGTAAGCTTATCGTCCTTCCTTCCCTGTGTGGCCAAATCAAACATTCTGTCTCCGAGAGGACCTTTTAATCCAAAGCAAACCTACACCCATAGTAACACTTCTTGTTTAAAAAAAACAAAAAGAATCAATGGAAATCAAAACAAACATTCATAAACAAAAATGGGGTAGATCAGCAAAAGGAACAAAACCTGAAAGACAGAAGAAGATATATATTGACCATTGCTCTGTGACTGGGCAGCCAGGGAAGCGAACAGTGATTTGAGATCCTCCAGTTCCTTTGGTGTAAAAGATCTTAAACACAATTATTTTCATTAGTTCGATTATACCCACCATATAATAAGTAGTTTTTAATCAAAAATAAATAAAGGAGAGAAGACAAAAAAAGAAACCTGGAAGCTGAAGTGAAACGAGGATTTGCAGGAGGTGACTGGCTGTTTCCCATTGTTCTTTTCTTGCTCTGCTTTACTTTGATAAATTTTCCGGGTAATGTTCGTTTCTTCCGTTTTCCTTTCCCTCTATTTACTTATATTTAATGGGCCGAGGTCCAGTACAATATGCCATGTCCAAGTCCAAACTGATCGAATTTTTGTTGGATTACAAACCAGCCCAAATTGCCATGATTGATATTGAAGAAGACATTTATGCTTATTTGTTTCTATTAATGTTTTCTTAACCAAAATATCCTCCGAGAGACAGCATTGAATCACTGTTACCTAGTGAAAATTTAGGGCTTAATTATTTTTATTTTTTCAAAAAGTGTAATGTATAATGACATTTAATCTCAAATGAAGGGCAATGTAATTTGCTATATTGAATTCACGATTAAATATCATTTTCAAGAAAATATTTAATAATTTTTTTCCAAGAGATGAAGTACCATTTTCCTTTCCTCAATACATATTTTTCAATGTTTCACATCATATAATTAAATATTTTTATTAAATCAAAATATCCATATTTTAATAAACAATTTAGTGATTTTTCTTTTTCTAAAAACACGTATATATAACCATTAATGTCAACACTGCCAACTTTGGGATCAATCTTGCCTTCATTTTTAGCCTGAAATTCAATTTTTTGTGAAAGAGGGATCAATCCCTCGAAGGGTGGGATCATAGCAAAAAAGGAAGGCAACATGGAATCACAATAAGGAATAAAGCTCAAGTGTTACGAAGTCAGAAAATATAAATGAAGAGAGTTCAGAGTTCAAGCTCAATCAACAAAGGAAAGATCAATTTAGAGCATATGAAAAATATAACTCTCACTTTTTATTTCAAAAAAATAATAACCTAAAAACCTTTGAACAGCTCTCCTTAAGAAATCATAAGCCAAAAGTGAAGAGAATAGCATTCAAGTGGATGTGCAACATAGTCACCCAAACTTATATGTTCAAGAGTTATTTATAATCATTACCAAAGCATTATCAAGAAAACACAAAGACTATTGTAAGGAATAATTTGGCGTTCTCCATTTTTGCAACTATTCAAGAAAATATCAATTCAAAGAGCGATTTCCAATAAAAAAATATACACAAAGATCATACATCCATTCTCAACCATATTGTCATGAAATATGAAAGACATCGAAGCCACTGTTATTTAAAAAAATAAGTCGGAGAAAAACAAATGTAGTTTATCCCTTCGCAGAGCACCGCTTTATGATGGAAAGTGGAGTGGAGAGGAGGAAGGAAATTGTTGACGTAGAAAACATTCCATTGCTTCTTGTCATCATATCTCATCTTGTCTTGCCCTTATCTCATGTTGTTATGTTCTAAGTTGAGAAAGTGAGGTTTGGATTTCAATAATTCTTTATTGCCCTTATCTCAAAGCAATAAATAACGAAAGTATATCCAAAAATATAATCTATGGTGTGCTTAAGCCATACAAGATCGATTAATATGATTGAGATGTAAGAAGTAATAAAGTAGTATGTCATAACTATCGTAGACTCCCCACAAGGCAATAGTGTAATGAATGGAGAATAAATGGTGATAATATTATAATGCGAGTGTTTGGAGAAATTGATTAAGAAAGATAAAATTTAATTACGTTAATGATGATCAAAAGGTTATAAGTCATAATGATAACATTATATTTTGAGACATGAAAAATTAGAATTAATGGAAAGAATTTGATGGTGAATGAAAGAATTACGATTAAAGCTAAAGATTGGCGTGTGAATTGCCTTTTTACATGATGTAAATTTCATTGGCTTAAAAATGATGTTGAAGTGTGCGTCGCATAGAAGCAAGACAAACATGAAGTATGTGGGGATAATTGAAGGCCTTAACCCTTCCCTAATGTTGAGAACATGTACAGGAATGAATATGTTGTATTTATAACGCTATAAGTTATGTAATAATGTATGGAGTAAGATGAATGAATGTCGAGAAGTTTGATAAGAAACGAAGCAATAAGATAGTGATTAGGTATATATAAGCAAGAATGATATGTGATCGATACGGGTATGATTGAGGTTGAATTGTGTTTAATGATAATAATAGAGTTAAAGGTGTGCTCAGAATCTCAATGATAAAGAGAGCATAATTGTGAGAGATACTGTTGTTTTGATTCTGAAGATGACAATAGACCTAAGTAAATTATTCTAGTCAAACTGAAGGTGAATAAAGTGGATAAATTAAAATCCCTACGAAAGAGAAAATGAAATAAGATCATAAAGTGAGATTAATAGCTCGACGCTGACGTGAATTCAAGGACAAATTCTATTTAAGTGGGAGAGACTGTAACACCCCATACCCTCGTATAAGAGTCAATATGATCTCATCGATGAGACAGAGGGTTGATAGACGTAAATTTAAGTGTGAAAGAGCGGTGATATGTGAAAAAAATTTTAAAATAAAATATTTCGTACGTGAGGACATGATAATTAAATAATAATAGTTTACCGATGATGAATTAGCTAGATAAAAAGGCAATTCTGAAGTGAACCGGAACAAAGTAAGACATTTTGGTTCCCAAAGAGACAAGTTGAAAATTTTGAAATAAAATAATATTTTATTATTAAAATAATATTAAAATATTAATATTTTATCTATGATCGAAGTTAGTCGTGAAGAAGAAGTATATGACTAATCTAAGTAGAGGAGAATAAATAAGAATGAATTTTGAAGATAAATAACGTTAGTGGGCCTGCGTGCCTTTATTAAATAGAGCACAAGTAGGTAAGTATTATTTAAATATTATGGTGACACCTTGATGGGATACAAATCTTATAATATATTTGTACACATGTAAAGGAGAAACTAGAAGGAAATTGAAAATTAAGAAGTGTTGGAAGGACCGAATTATAAAGTATGAAAGTTCGGAGGGTACACGGTAAAAAAAAAAAGTTTGAGGATTTAAGTGTAATTTATAATATTTAAAGTTAAATGGATATTGACTAATCAAGGAAGTTAAGTTATGTGAAATATGAAATGTACATGTGAAAGTTACTATTACATGCAAACTATAATGTGCATAAAAGGATAACTTAACGGAGAACGTGTGGGACCTCACCATGTGAAAGAAAAATGGAAAGATAAAGTTAAAGATTATTTGCATGTAATTTAATTGATACTTTGGTGGTCAAATGAGAAAAGTAAAATGTGGGTTGCATAAGACTTGATTGGTTGGATAAATGGCCAAATAAAATATAAAAGAAAGTTGTGCATGAAATGTAATTGGAAGAATGGGTGGCAAAGGAAATAAAAATAAAATAAGAAAATGAAGTGGCAGATGGAAGGTAATTAAGATAGATTTTGGACTAATGAGCAAAAGAGATAATGTGTGCATGAAATGTGAGTGGAGAGTGAGTTAGCCTAATGAGATAAGGAACAAATAAAGGAATGAAAAGGAAAAAGAATAGAATAAAGAAACCAAGAAAATAAAAGTGAAAAGATATAGAAAACGAATGTGATGGGTGGAAAAGTTACTAAGGCTTTTTGCCTTGTACTTTTACCTCAACAGGAGAAGAAGAAACATGCCACCAAGACATGCAACCTTGGCAATCCGCCCATGAGAGAGAATAAAGAGAAAAGGAAGGAAAATATGGTAAAGGCAAGTGATCTGGGCAATCCGCCAAGTAAGCACAAAATGGAGAAAACTAAAGGCATTTTCAAGGCTCGGCCTTGGAGATCTATCCACTACAAGGGGAAAAGAGAAAGGAGAGGAAAGGAAGAAAGAAAGGGAAGAGAGAAAGAAAGGGGGAAAGAAAGAAAGAAGAAGAAGAAAAAAGAAGGAAAGATCGGTTTGGTGAACCCGAGACAAGTAAGGTAAGGAGATTTCCATTTTTCTTGAAATACATGCTTAGTAAATTAATTGTAATGTGTGATTTTGTTTGTGATAAGAAGATCTACGAGGATTCAAGGAACTCGAGGCATGCATGTAGGTAGATTTTGGAATGCATGGTAATTTTGAGCTAAACAAGCAATGGCTAAGCGTTTTAGTCTTGAAATTTCAAGTGAACAAGGAAAAGTATGTATATTTGATTGCATATGTTCGTGGCAGCAATGGTGACTATGAATGTGAGGAAATGGTGAACTATATGTGTGGAACTCAAGCTAAAATCAAAAGGTAAGCATGCAATGTGGTTGCATGGTGTTGTGTTGGCATTGGTTATTTGATAGACTTTGGATTGTATGTTAAATGATTGTAAGTAAGGGTTAATGAAAACTATGAGATTAGGTTATGGAATTATTTATTGATGTGCTGTCATGCATGTGAATAAATTAAGTGTATTGAGTTTATATGGTTGATAGGAAGTGTTAAGTAAAGAAAGTGTGTTGTGGTGGCGTGCCGGAGGAGGTAACAGGAACTGATGAGTGGAATTAGCTAGATACGCGCCCGAATCAATAGCGATGTAGCGTCTCGCTATTGTAAGATAAGTAGGGGGTGTCGATTTTAAAATCTTCGTATTATATATTGATTTATGTTAATAAACATAATTGGTTTTCTTAAGAGCATTTGTGGATAGCATGAACTGTTAGCCTTGATAGGCAATTTTGAATGGATTTACAATGACTTATATATTGGTTTTGTAGAAAACATAAGTTGGTAGAAACTATAGAAAGTTTGTAAGTACAAGTGTTTTAAAGTGATTTGGATATACCTATAGATAAGCTATACGCGTAAAGAATTTTAGATATCGAGAAAAAAGCCTTTCACAATGTTTGTATCAAAATTTGTGCCTTATATTCTTTTGTTTGATATGCATAGCTAATGCATTTGTTAAACGATTTTAAATGTAAGTTTTGAGCTTCGTTTTTAGCCCAATTTGTATATAAATATTTACACCATGCCATTAGTTTGAAAAGTAATTTCAAAGGGGTTATCAAACCTTGATTTGAAAGGATTTAAAAGGAAAAGCCTTGTAAAACTTGATTTGGTTTTGAAAACGGTTTTGACAAACTGAGAATGTAGAAAGTAGGCCGGCTATTACTTTGGTTAAGTGTGACCCTTATGCATAAGTGAGCTCTAGCTAAAGAACCTTTGGGTCATCGATGAGCTGTTAGACATGGTTGGGGCCTAGTTTGTGATATACGTGGCAAAGCCATGGGTTATATATGTGGCTAGGCCACAAGTGATATTCGTGGTTGCAACCGCTTGATTTCTCCGATGTCGGCCAATATCGTCAAGATTGCCATGGCTGTGGAGATTCGGTGGAGCAGATCTCCTGGATGTTATTACATGAAAATGGTTAACGAGTGATTACGATTCTTACCTACTCAAGAGCCTTGTGAGTTTTCGACACATACTATTTTGCAAGGTGGAGAGTTGAGATTTCTTTGCAACTCCCTTGGTTTGAATAAAAGCTTTCAGTGCTTACTTGATGAACATGAGATGTTTTACGTGGCCGTAACTTGATTTCTTTACATGCCACATAATTGGGAGCGTGCATACTTTATATCGTTGACCATATTTGTATGGTAAAATATGTTTTCGATGTTTGAACTTAGTTTCGTAACATTATTTTGGCACCGTTTTGCCAAGTGAAAATATTATTATGATTTACTACATTATTTTTACAAAGCACAAATATCTTACTTATGATTTGGTATTTTAAAATATGATTTGATATTTTGGTTTTAATATTCAACTTACCGCCTTACGCTTGTTTCCCATCTATGCCCTGCTCACAAAGCCGATGATCACTGAGTCTCTGTGAGACTCACCCCTCATATTTCCTTTTTCAAATAGTGATCAGCCTAGCGTGCATTCATTGGCAATTTCAATCCACCGCGGATAAGTAAGGGCATCTCCTAGCACTTTATTCCGAGTCGCTTATTAGAGGTCGAGTTGTCTTAATGTAAATTGTTATGAAATTAGACAATTGTGTCAATGCAAATGTACATTTGGGGATTATAAGTTTTGATGTATTATCTTTTATGATTATGTGGAATAAAGGTTTATTCAATTTATAAAGATCATTATTCAATTCTCTTTACAAAGAGTTTTATGGATCGAGATGATTTTATAGATTGATGGTATGAATATGAGGTAATGACTAATGTTTTAAATAAGGCTTATTCGAGATTTGACGAGTTTTCCCACGAGACTTGGACATCGATAGCGATCGAGGAGTGGTCGTTACATCATCCACTTCTATTAAGTTTAAAGTATTCTTTCACTTTTGGTGGGTGATCCGCTGATAATATGTTATCCACTTCTAGTAGATTATCCATTTTTAGTGGATCAATGGATTAAGTCATCCATCCACTTTTAATAGGTAAAATTATTTTTAGAATAATGATAGTGAAAATTATTATGATGATTATAATTATTAAATGATATTGCATTTACTTTAAGAAATGGATAGATTCATGACTATGATCATAATTATTAAATGATATCGCCTTCACTTCAGGGAATAGACGGATTTATAATTTTTTATTAGTTACTCGTTTGACACATTTATTTTAGGGAATGAATATTCATGATTTTTCATTAATAGCAATATAATAAGAAATTCACTTTCCCATCAAGGGACAATATTTAATATATACAACATGATAATAAAATTCATATTAAGGTTGATTTTTAAAGAATGAAAATATTAAAGAGATATTAATTACTTATTTGATTTGTTACAATAAAAAATTAAAAACCAACCATTGAAATCATTTTAAAACTTGGAGATAATAAAAATAAAATAATACTAACACTTACCAGATTTGCTAAAATTAGAAATAAAAAACCAATCATTGAAATCATTTTGAAACTTGTAGATGAAAATAAAATAATACCAAAATTTAAGTGATTAAAGAATTAAAAATATAAGAGAAAATATTTAAAAGGGGTAAGAAGATTTTATTCAAATCTATACTTAAATGAATGACGAGTCTATCTATAAGCCAACAACTCCTTAAATCATAATCTTAATCTAATTTTAAATTAAATTATATTTTTGTATTTTATCTATTGATTACTAAATCATAACATAATGGACATTCACACATTTATTTGTAATAAAAATTAACTTTAATTTTTGTTTTTCATGTTCAAATAGTTAATTGCTACATGCTTAAAAATTTTAAATAAAAAATAATGTAAATCCAAAGAATCCAAATTAAATGTGACCGGATTGCCATCTCTCCACTTAGTCGGAGGCTAAGAAACTGATTATTAATCTAATTTAAAAAAACGACAAAGGATATATGCCCCGAACATAAATTTTCAAACGAATTTCCATTTTTCCGGTGTCGTCCACTTCGATCTGCCACTGTTCTTTCTTTTTATTATTATCGTTCTCTTGCTAATTTCTTCCCTTAAATCGGTGGCAGCAGATTTCCATCTTCTCGAAACACCCAAAAGAGGAAAAGGAAAATTGAAACAGAAAATTAGACAAAAATTGGGGGTTAAATGTGAAGCGATGTCGAGACCTTGGCTACTCGTTTTCTAGTGTTTTTAATAGTGTTCACTTCACAGTTCGAATGGAAGCAGCAGTTTGGCGAAGAAATTGAGCCAACTCCCACCGTTTCTCTCAAAGACCAGTACGTTTCGAAACGCCAAGAATCCGTCAAAGAAAAGGTTTCGCCTTTCCTAATCCTCTCTCTCATTGTGGATTCCGTAGGAATTTTTCTTGCACGATTTTATCTTTTTCAATTCGACAACATAATTTAGATATTTGCATGCAAAGGGTATAATGATAAAAAAAAAAATAGTGAAGTGATTTTTGCTTTGTTTTGTCCTTAGTCTTTCAATTCTACCAAGTAATGGATTGAAACAGTGTTTTCCTTTTTATTGGCTTTTTCATCTTTCCTACCTAGCAACTAGGCGATTGCTTACTCCTAAAAAGTTCTAAAAGGCTCAAACATGGCTTCTATGAATTGGTCATCCTCATATTTTCTTTCTATTTGTTAGAGTTCATTCTATGGTCGATTGCCACTCGATGATCTGGTCAGAGTTATATAAGCTCTAAGAATGTAATAGCATTTTCTTTTTCAATTAGCAGAACCCGATATACTCAAAGAAAGCGTATGCAACAATATGCATTACCATGAATGTTCAAATCTTTGGGTCATTTTGATGAAGATTACATTGCTGCGGTGGGTGCTGAGATGCATTATTTACAAGCTAATCATTCTTTGTAGTGTTTCTTCTGTCCCTATACTTCTGCTCAACAAAGTAGAAACAAATGCTCGGAAACATTTGCGACATTTTGTTTAGGGTAATAACGATACCTTTTTCTTTCTTTAGCTCTTGCTTTGCCATGCTTTCAATCTACCTATGAAACAACCTTGTTTCTTGACTTTTCTTAACCTAGAAATAGCTGGTTACTTTGCTTTGCAAGCAAGCTTAGAAAATTGATTTTCTTAAGGTTTTATTTCATTGATGGACAAAAAAGAAGGTTCCTCTGTTTGTTCAGATGCCTATTCACTGAAATTTAACTTCTTAAAAGATCCATGCTAATTGGAGTGTATAGGACTTTTATTTAAATTTTCTTTGTAATGAACAAAATTAACAACATCTATATATTGCTAAATATTGTTTTGGCTTCAGAGGTGTTCACTAATTCTCAGCTGATTAAAAATTTCCATACCACATTCTTTTATCTTGATAATTTGCACTATCAATTCAAGTGCCATGAACTTTATTAGATGGCTCATTCAACTTGTATTAAAATGTTACCCAGCAGATATAGACACGGTTGTTTTTTTTTTTTTTTGGGGGGGGGGGGGTGGGGAGTTATGATCATAGCTACCTGTTCCAAAAAAGGATTGCCCTTAGTGGAACTGTTTTTTATAATGTATTTGCTCACAAAGGCATCATTGTTTGGGTGGAACAGTAAAAACTTTGGGCTAGTGAGCGTCCAAAGATTACACTTTGGGACTGGATAATTTCCTTTTAGTATATGCTTGCTAGAGGATGAACCTACTTGCTTAAATCCATCTTTTCAGCCCATCTCAGCAAGTTTTGTGTGGATAAGAATCATGAATTGCTAGATCTGACTCTTGGACATGCATCTGTATTTTGGTCAGAATTTTGTATGACACTCACTTAGTGTCTTGATTTCAGTTTTGCAATTGCATTGCCATAAGTGAAAACCTTTAAGTAGCAGATTTTGTTTTAGGTTTGCCCCTTTCTCCTTCTAATTCTGTTAGTCTCTTGGTGAAAAGCGCAACTCTAATATTTGAGTGTTCCTAGTCGCAAATGTCATATGTTAAAATTGAAGTTAGTGGGATTTATTTCTTCAATCTAGTGATACTTTTGAATTATTCGTTTAGGCAGGTAGCTTTTATATGATGGTCTTATTGGAAGTTTTCCCAAACTCCTCATCTAATATGACTTTTACATTATTTTTTAAAATTGTTTTAGTGTTAAAAAAAACACCTTAACATATACCAGATGTTGATAGTGCCATACAGTTATACCAGTTAGAGGGTACCTCAATATGACCTATTTTTTGTCTACTTATTGCTGATTTAGTTTGATTTTAATCTTCCAGGCTGCATTCATTATTTGTTCTGGTGTAGTTGCTTGAAGTGAATTGAAATTTCCAAGGGTTTTGAAGATGGCATATATCATCACTGGGTATTAAGTGACTGATTAGAGTTATTTTCTATTAACTTTGCCACAGATCATACTTTCTCAAGAAAGGAATATTCAGAAACTGAATGAGCTAGTGAGAAGTCTTCGGGAACAGTTGCTACTGTGTAGGGCTGAAAATGAGGTTATCAATGGCTCTACATTTGCTTTGACGGAACATTTGACTGAGCTTGAGCAGCAGCCAATGTTGGATGACTAGTATTGTTGGGTCACGTGCCAAAACATCAATACTGTTTGGTATGTGCAAGTAGATGAACCTTGATTTCTTTCTTGCCCCCTTTTTTGTAGCTTCATAATGATTATTGTTTTAGTTGATTTGCAATGCATGATATGAAACTCCAAATACTTCTTGTCAATATCTCATTTGATGGTTGAAGTTAATGTTTGTTATAATCTTCTGCAATAAAATGTTCTATCTCATAGTGATTTTGTAGTTGAAATCGTGGCTCAACAGGTGAGCAGATAGTGTCCTGAATGGAGGTAGAAAGGGAAGTCAGTTTATTGGCAAATGGCAGAAATATATGAAATAAATACTGCACACAGTATGAAAATAGAGTAGAATTGCTGAGAACTATGAACATTAAATTATAGGAATATAATTTTATTCATAACTTATACTATATTCTGGTAAATGATACACAACTTTTTTCAGGTCCCTCTATTTCCAACTGTGATAATTATCTCTATTCTCTTACATTCACACCAAACTATACTTGAGTTGGATTACAAGTTATTTATTTGTGTTGAGTTGAAACTTGCTGCTATTAATTTTACACTTTTTCTGTTAAATCTTAAGCAACTGAAATAAGGTCTGTGAATCTCCAATCCTAATAAGTTGTCTCTCTTATGTGCATGCTAATTGTAGTTTGAGCTTGTACTTGAGTTAATCTGCAAGAAAGGTTGATTTTGGTATCTGTCAAGTTTGTCCATTAGGTTGATTAATGTCAGCCAGAAGCATAATAAATCATGTGATCGTCTCACTTGGTTCTGACACTATCCATGTTGGCCGTCCTGAAGTAAATCACATAATATACTGGATAGTGATGCCAATCTGCAGACCAGAGTGCAAATTGGTACTCAAGCTGCTGATGCTACCCCAATCCACAAATTTGAACATCTTGAATCATTTACCAATGAATTGTTCAAGTTCCTCTTTGGCCTTGGGCATTTCAACAACAATAAAACCTAAAATGTTAACATTTTAAACTCTAGCTACACATGATTTCTTTTGAATTTTGTGTTGAGAATTGAAGGATGAAGTTTGATATTTTAAGGAGAAGAAAACGATTTGATAAATTGAATCACGAACAACACTTGGTCTAAAAGTTGTTACCCCTCCTTTGAAGGACTATGATCTGAGGGCCCAATCCCCTTTCTGTCATTAAACTTCCTCAAATGTTCCAAAAAAAGAAAAGTTTGAAGATGAGCTATTGGTTAGTTGGTAAACCTATTTTGTCTTTCCTCGATACTTTTGCCGGCTACCACCCCTGTTTGAGGTTGGATTTTGGAGCTCTCATTTTATTAATTACCATATTACACTGACCCTTACAAATCATTTATACCCATATCGGCATATCCTACAGATAATCAATTATAATAGCACACACCCTTGAGATGTTCCTGCTTGAGTGAATCTGCAATTTTGAACTTTTGTGCTCCAACTCCAGCTCACTTGCCTGTTGGCTCTGTGTCTTTAGGTCATCAATTACATTTTTCTTGGGCTTGTTCATTTAATTGCTGATTGAGTTGTCCTATCAAAAGTAACGGTTGGAACGAAATAGATTGTAAAGTGGTTGATCATTTTTTTGGTCATTAGACTTTGTGAGTAACTCAAAATTCTTTAGCAGCTCAATTTCATATGTCAATTATTGATAGTCATTCGAAGTCATTGGTTTAACAGGAACAAAGTGTTCAAGATTTCTATTTAATTTAATGCTTGAGAATAGATAAATGTATAACAACATTTATTCCAGCTATAAGTTTCAGGTATAATGTGTGGTAAGAATTTCACTCAATTTATTCCATGTTCTTGGTGACCATAGTTCTTACCATACCCTGCCAGCTTTGCTCTTCAACTATCAGTGAATTAACATATGCAGCAGCAGCATTTAGTTACTATGTTGATTAATATTTCTACCATTGCTGGAAAACCTATATGGTTCAGTGCTACTTCACTCTATCCTCCACACCCCCCGCCCCCCCCCCCCCCCCCCTCTTCTCCTTGTCTTGTATGTATAGTATATGCTAATAGGGGGCCCTAGTCTCTCTCTCTCTCATGCCCACTATGAGGTAACCGCATTTTAGTGCATGGTATCTGTTCATCTGCTTTGAATTGGGTGATTACTTTAATGTCATAACTTGTGTATAAGCAGCTGTCTGTGAAAGGGTCCCATCTCCTTGCAAGTGGTACTAGGAAAGCATATGTTGTTGGGGCATTAAAACTTTCTAGTGATGAAATTATAATATGGTTTCTGATTGCCTTCCAAACTTTTTCATTTGTTAGAACAGCATACACAATTGGAATATTTTATCAGGTTTTGTTTTCACAATCCAGTCTCTGCATTTAAAATCATTATGCACCTTTTCCAGCGAGGGTGCAAGTTCCTTGTCTAGTTTAAATGCTAAAGCCGAAGTTATTTTAAAACAGAGAATCCATATCACTATGTAGGTACAATTTAAACCCATTGTCGGCAGCTAACCTTTCTGGATTGTCAGGCTAAACGCTGTGAAGTAGGACTTGATGATACTTTGGTGCAGTCATTCATGATCACGTGTTCTCTTTCTTTCATTGAAGTTCAGTTGGACTTTAGCTGAACTAGGGTATCATAGATCAATTGCTAGTATATTCCGTAGCCTGAATTGCTTGATCGGCTGGTGTTTTCTTCTTTTTTCTTTTTAACTTGGTAGTAACTGCCATTCCAAATGAGCAAATTTTATTTCTTAGTCCAGGATGGGGAATGATTGATATGGTGAAGAGAAGATTATTCAAGCACTGAGCATTAGTTCCAGATGCTGGTAAATCCTTGTCGATTAGGATTACAAACAGGGCGGTTTTCATAATGTTTTGTGTGCATCAACCGTAAATTGTAGCCTCCACACCCACCTGGGAACCTCTAATGTAATTACTCATAATCAAGATGCAATTATATCAGTGGTTTGCAGGCTGTCGAGGAAAACAGGGCATGTGCTGATGTGCATATCCAAACCCTAGTAGCCCCAATCAAAATCAAATGCAATCCTTAAGAAAGTTGTATCCCTTGTTGCCAAAAGTTTTAGAAATAAAGTTTGCTGCTAATCCATTGCCATAGATCCTTGTCACAGTAATGAAGGAATCATAAATGCCTCTTAACTTTTCATTCTTTTGTGCCTAATTCATTTTAAAGCATTAGTTCAGTTGTCTATGTACTATGTATGTGTAAGCAACAACCCCAGAATGGAAAAATTGAATGAAGCAGCATTGCTTTCGCCCCACCCAATTTTCCCACTCGCCCACCTAGTGGCATAAAAACTAGAAGAAAAAAAAAATTATTTCATAAAAATGAAAATAAATGGCAGAGGAGCAACCTAGTGGAAGCTCTACGTAATCTCGAAACATGAAAAGGAGAAGTGCTTGAATTCATTTTGAGAACAGTCCCGCATTCACTGATCTGTATTTTTCTGGATTTAATTGAAGTCGTAGAACTGGACCACTGCTGTCTTAAATTCAAACACATGCAAGTTTTATGGGCCATTGGCTCAATCAAATTTCATGCCATAGGCCCCCTTCCTTGATAGTTTACCCACCATGGAAACGCCTCAATTCTTTGGATTTGCATTCAGTTTCAATGTTTCGTACTTCAAACTTCACCTCAAGACTTTCCGTCAGGAAAGGGTGGATTTGAATTATGTATACTTTTAATAAGAGAATGAATGAATCATGCATTAATTATACAACCAAATACTCAAGTTCTATTCAGATTATATTATTATAATATAATACATGTTTTTTTAAATATATATATATATATATATATATAATTAGATAACAGTAAGGAAGCTTCTATAATCTTATAAATCCCACTCTTCTCGTCTTGATGTTTTTTTCCCCCTTTTTAAGCCTTCACATTTGACTCAAGGAAATACGCAAACCATCAACTCCTTTTTAAGCCTTCATAACAGTGTAATTAAATCCCAAATTCAAGCCTGACCGCTAAGCTATATATATGCTGCGCAAATTTAATTCAATTTTAATATTAGCTTTTCTTCAATTTAATTCAATTTGTCTTACATACACCAGACGTATCAAATTTCGATTTTATAAGTTTATAGGATTATTACATGTCCATTAAATTATAAAATAAATGAACTTAATTATAAAAACTTTATGGGGAGTGTAGGAGATAAGAATCCATCCGAAATATTATTAGACATGTATTTCATTTGCATACCACGTGACAGTGTGGATCAGGATCTTTTAGGGTTGATGAAGTAAAGGCAGCATTGAAGGATGATCTCTCATCAGTTTTTCATACAGATGCGGGGATGCTTTAAAAACCCACCATTAAAGTCTCTGGTATCCTATCCTCTTACAGGTAAATTAACATTAAAACTTAAAGGAAAGAAAAAGATTAGACTATGAAGGTAGCCAGGAAAAACTTGAATGTCGTTGAGAGAGAGAGGTTATTGCTGTAAAGTCTGAGACCAAAGGTTAAAAACTTTAATTATTTCTATCTTATATTATATATATATAATTAGATAGGCACGGTTGACCATGCATGAACTTGAACTGAATCATACTAATAAAATATGTCAATACATGATACACACACATATATATCCCCACTCTCCGTTTCTTTTATATAGTCATGATATAGAGACAAAAATCTTAGGAGATGTTTGTGGTCTCTTATTTAAGTTTGTGGCCCTTCTATTCATTTCCACACTTCCTCTGGATCCAACGTTTGTAAACATTACAGAGAGGCCACCACATGCTTCTCATTCTATATATATGAATTTGTAACATCAATTTTTGTCTAGGGAGCAAGTAAATAACAAATTTTCTATTTCAACTACTCAATTTAGAAAAAAAAAAAATAATGTCTTAATATCAATTTTATAAAAATTATTATTTTGGTCATTAAAATGTTAAAAAATAATGGACACCCACATCAATTTTTTCTTTTTTTAGAGAATTAAACATTTTAAAAATAACTTTTTTGTAACATGGAACAACTGTTTTGAATAGTGATATGGAATGTCATGTGAAGGATTTGTTATGTTTTAATGGTTGAATGATCAAAACAATAAAACTTAAAACGTTGATGATTAAAATATTATTTTTCAAAATTGATTATTAAAACAGAAAATTTTGAAAAATTAAGAAATAAAAAAGATAATTAAGTATTTTCAAAAAAAATAATTAATTTACTCTTTTTCCAAAAAATTTTGTAATTTTTTTTTCATTTTTGTATGTATGAAGAAATTTAAAAGAGATTCCAATCTTATTATTGGTTGGACCTTAACTTTTTTAACTTTGAAAGAGATAGAGGAGTAATAATAAGTTAAATCTAATTTAATAATTAATGATTATTAAATTTCAAATAGTTAGAATTTCAAATTTCAATTGAACTCTTAAATTCCATTCTTGAAGAGGAAGAGAGAATTACTTCCTCTTTATATGTTCAAATTTATTGATTTTTCCATAGTTATCAAGATCGGATAACGGTTTGTCCAAAGTAAATACTTTTTAAATATTATAAATAAAATTTTAAATTATGCAAATATTCTTAATAATTGCATAAACAATAATTTATTATATAAGATTTTAAAATGTTCATTATTATTGAAAAATTACATAAAAATGTGAAGCTTATAAAAATTGTTCTAACTTTTTAGTTTTGTCCCACAAATTTTTACGCATTTAACTTTGAACATTTTATATTGAAAAAAAAAACAAAATATCTATTAATATATATATATAAGTACCGTTAAATATGATATGGAATTTAATTACAATGCTGAAGATTTTGAATACTCTGTCTGGTGGTTTTACTCATAAGGCACGGTGTGCTTAAATACAGTGGTGATGGTGATAACAAGGAAAGAAATATTTACAATAACTGGCTCCCTAAGGTAAAGACATTGGTTATGCCATGGTTTAAGAAATCAATTACATTGGTTATGCCGTTGACTAAGGAATCAATTAGTCAATGATTATCAATTAACCAATAATTATAGGACAAAAGATCTCAAGTCAAATCTCCTCCATTACTCCCCCTCAAGTTGGAGCATGTAAATTGCCAATGCCCAACTTGGCCAACAGATCATGGAATCGATTTAGTCCAAAAGCCTTGGTGAAAATGCCTACTAATTGAAAATTTGTTGAAATCGACTTGGGAACAAGGATCTTTGATTGAACATGCTGTCTGATAAAGTGACAATCTATTTCGATATGTTTGGTGCGTTCATGAATAACTGAATTTGCTGCAATATGAATTGTAGCCTGATTATCACAAATAATGAAACTTGTGTTGGATGA
>NW_018397263.1:5302245-5304009 GCF_002168275.2 Theobroma umbraticum
GATCATCCAATAATCTTAGGAGCCACACAATCTCACTTGCTGTAGTAGCCATGGCTTTATATTCTGTTTCTGCGAATGATCGAGAAACTATTGATTATTTCTTGAATCGCCATGATATGGGTGATAAGCCAAGAAAAATGATGTACCCAGTGGTTGATTTTCATGTTGTTGGATAGCCTACCTAGTCTGCATCGCAATAGGCTCGAAGTGTCCATTGGTTATGACTAGGCAATAATAAACCTTAACCTGGTACTCCTTTGAAATATTGTAGTATACGTAAGGTTGCATCAAAATGTGTCTGACGCGGATAGTGCAAGAATTGACTTAATATATGGATAGCAAAACTAATATCAGGTCGAGTAACGGTGAGGTATAACAATCTGTCTATCAATCTCCTATATTGTCTTGCGTCTGAGCAAAGTGGGCTTGCATCAGGATCTAACTTGATTTGTAGGTCTATAGGTGATGCCGCAGGTTTGCACCCAGTAAGTCTGTTATTTGCTAATATGTCAAGCACAAATTTTTGTTGATTTAAGACAATTCCAGATGGTGATCATGCTACCTCAATTCCAAGAAAGTATTTTAGCTTGCCCAAGTCTTTGATGCAAAATTCACGATCCAAATGAGTTTTTAGTTGAAAGATTGTTAGTGCATCATTCCCTGTCACTATGATATCATCAACATATATTAACATTGCAACAAATGATTCTTCGGTAGAACTTGTCAATAAAGAATGATCAGCATGAGATTGTGTGAAACCAATAGCCAGTAAAGAATTAGTATGCTTTTGATACCAATTTCGTGATGCTTGGCAAAGTCCATAGAAAGATTTCTTGAGACGACACACTCGTTGCTCCCTCTTTTTTGCAAAACCTTGAGGTATCTTTATATAAACTTCTTCTTCCAAATCTCCATGTAAGAATGCATTATTGACGTCCAACTGATGCAACTCCCAGTGATGTATCGAAGCAATTGCTAGAAGATAGCGGACAGTGACTAATTTTGCAACTGGGGCAAAAGTTTCATGAAAGTTTACCCTTTTAATCTAAGTATACCCTTTGGCCATTAACCATGCTTTATAATGTTCCACTGATCCATCTGGGTTGTATTTAATTTTGCACACCCATTTGGAATCTATGGCTCGCTTTCCTAGAGGCAAAGATGTGAGAATCCAAATGTTGTTTGCCTCTAAACAGATATTTCTTTCTCCACTGCATCTCACCAGTGTTGTAATTTGACTGTATGAAAAAATGATTTGGGCTCATTGACAGTAGAGATGACCATTAAAAATACACTGTGAGCTTTAAAAATTTAGAGTAAGAAATATTGTGTGATAGAGGATATACCGTTGAGTTGGCTGAAAGGTGTAGAGTGCGAAGTAGGAGCAAGTGAGGTAGGTAAAGTATAATCGTAACCAGAAAGAATTTTTGAAACTTGTCGTTGTAGCTTAGTGAGGAGTGCATGTGCTATTCTTCAATTTTCATTCTTGGCTTAATCAATGGAGGGCATTCTGTAAGTTGGTTGCCTTTTTATTGGCCTGATGATGTTGACTTTACTTGCATAGATGTGATATCAGGATTTTCTACTACCCCAAGCTCTTGCGTATGATCCTGCGACTCCTGTTGTGTTAGACCTAGGTGATCATGTGGCTCATTAAATAAAATAGGTGGATTAATTTGCACGTGTTGATGTGTCTTTTCTATAATTGAATCATTGGTTTCCTTATCTATCTTGGCAAAAGGAAATATTTCTTCCCAAAACTGT
>NW_018397263.1:5304378-5305251 GCF_002168275.2 Theobroma umbraticum
ATATCTTGACTTGTGCATTAAACTGTGTTTTGACCCATTAGAAGAAATAGAGCAAGAAACTCTTTGTTTTTTATTTATGTTTCATAAGAAACACCCATGTTGCTCGACTATAACCATCAATAATTGATAGAAAATAATGCGATCCTAAAAAAGATGCACTGTGATAAGGGCCCCAAATATCACAGTGAATCAAATCAAAAGCTTGTAAACTTTTATTCTTACGACTCGGAATAGGCAACTTAGTTTGTTTTGCTTACAACAATTATCACAAAGAAAATTATCTTTTTTTAATTATGAGTGACAGCTAAGTTTGGAACCATTAAAAGGTGCTCCAATGGAATGTGCCCTAATCGATGATGCCACAGAGTTGCAATGTCTTTGCCTTCAGTCAAAAATGCCTTGCTTGTTCTTGTTGGCTCCAAATAATATAATGCGTTTCACACGCTACCCATTCCAATAAGCTTCCTCAAGAGTAAGTCTTATATTACACAAAAATCAAATCCAACGATCAAAAGATAATTCAAGTCATGAGCTATCTTGCTTACGAATAATAAGTTAAAACAAAACTCAGGTATGCCAAGAACTCATTCTAAAGTCAAGCTTTGCCTAATATTTAATCGGCCCAAAGTATGTACTAGTACAGTGTTACTATTCAAAATTTGAACTGGTGAAATTTTAGGATTTTTGACCATATTTGATAGACCATCAATTTGATAAGTGATATGGTCTGTGGCACTAGTATCAATTACCTATGTGTCGTCCTTTTTTCCAAGAAAATTACTAGAAAAATTAGCATTTGAGGCCATGTTTGTAGCTGGCCCATTAATAAAGTTGGTTTAAACAGGTCGTTGGTTCAAAAGATCCATTAATTGT
>NW_018397263.1:5305351-5312418 GCF_002168275.2 Theobroma umbraticum
AACTAGAGAGAAATAAAGGAGGGTTGGTGGCCTTACTACAAACTAGAAACCCTCTTTGGTTTTCCCTTTTAACAAGGCTTCATTTTGAAAATCTTCACAAGACAAGAGTTGGATTTATGCTGCGTTAAATACATTTTATCAAATATTTTTTGTTAATTTTATTTTGGCTCGAATTTAGTCCCATTTGTTATGATTTTTGGTATAGACAGTACAATGGCTTTAAAATGCCAACCGGACAGCTTAATTGGCCTTTGAACCCAAATTCGGGTGGGTAAGGACAGAGGAAAGAAGATTCTTTAAGTCCAATTCCATTACTATTATTGGATAAAACCCTCCAACCCCTCTGTGAAGTGTCATTTATTGTTGAAAAGGAAATTAAAACTTTAATAGGGAATAATAATACGTTGACAAACTTATTGTTGCAAGTTTTATTAAATCATTTTATCAACACTGTACCTTTAGCTGCTTCAATTTATAGCTTCAACGCGATTCTTGTACACGCATTAATGCTATCCCTATAGTATTATTCCAAAATTAATGTATCATCAGTCCAGTCCACGTATCTAAATCTTGCTTTTAAATATTGAGCATTTAATATTTTATTATATTTTATATATAAGATACCATGAAATATCTTGATTCTTTAATTTTTAATCATAATTTCACATGAGTTTATTAATATTCAAAATAAACCGTTCATCTCAAATGTGTAAATCACGTTAACCAAAAAATATGAAATGTCTAAAACACTTTTATTCTTTCTTCATTTTTTTTTTATTATTTTCCTTTCTCTCGAACCAACCAATGATGCTTCTTTACAATGACCAGCCACTCTACAACCAGATCTAGTCGTGGAATGCTAGATTCAACTAGATCTTCCCAAAAAAGCATATTTTATACTATATATTTTACATATTAAATGATATATTTTTTATATTTAATTAAATAAAATATAATATAATAATTCATATTATTTTAGTTGATATTATATTTTATTGTACAATATATATTGTGCATCATATGATATTGATAACTATAATATAATACAATATATCATTATACGACAACATTATCCAAAATGTAAAATGTTATACAATTAACCCATTTTGTTTTTCATCTCGACGGTGAGTATTATTTGTCCACTAAGGTAAAAAAAAATTTATCAAAAAGTTGTAACATGGACATTAATTACTTTATCCAAAAATATGAATTGGATAATATGTGATTTTACTTTTATACATAACATTTATATATGAATGTAACATACATTTGTTAATTTTTAATCAAATATATGATTTTTTTTAATATTCATATTTACATTTTTAATTGATAACTTTTGGAGAATCAAGAGCAAATATATATAACAAGAAATAATTAGTAAAATGTAAAAGTAACAATCAAAGTGAATCTTATATTTAATATAGACTTTGACCCAGGTATGTTAATTAATTGGTTTCTGAAATTCTAATTAGTTTTTCCTGTTGTGTCTGTAAATAGGAATGACACCAAGGACACTAAAATGTGTCAAAACTATTCAATATGAATATTTGCTCATTTGTTCTTCAATAAATTTGACAATTGACATTGTCTGCGGTAGAATTAACCAAGGAAAAAAAAAATTCTTTTCTGAGTAACATTTGTAGCAAGGAAGGGAGAAAATTTAAAGATAATAATAAATAAAACAACTCTTCTACCAACTATGCATCTACGCCTGAGTTCCTAAGTGAAAAAATAATAATAAAACAACTCGTTGCAATGAATCAACCTTGTTTTTTCCTCATTTTCATTTATAGGTAGGGATGCTAATGAGTATTTTGGAATCGGATTCTTTTTAGCATCCGATTCAATTAAATAAAATTAATTAAAATACTTTATAATCGGATTTGAATAGTAAAATTACTATTTGGTATGAATTTAAATAGTGATTCTACGGAATACACTACTCATATCCGATTTAGAAATAATAATTTTTAATATTAAATTTTAGTTATAAATATTTATAAACTTTTATAATTAATGCAATACTTACTAAAATTTATTAATCATTTTGATTATGATTTTAAACTTTAATTTGTATTTTTATGAACTTTAATTTATTAATATAATTTTCATTAATAACATACATAAAATTGATTTTAATTATTTTAATTGGATATTTAGTAGATAATATTTAAAATATTTGTGTATGAGTTTAGGTAACAATTGAAAAATTTAATCAAGCATTTATAGGACATTAATGTCATGCGTACTAAAATTTATTAATTGTTCTAATTATGATATTAAATTTTAATTTATGCTTTTTATGAACTAATTTTAATTTATTAATTTATTAATTTATTGTTCATTAATAATATACCTAAAAATTAATTTTAAATTTATTCTAATCGGGTATTTAACAAATAATATTGAACATATTCATATATGAGTTCAAGTAACAATTAAAAAATTTAATCATGTATTTATAAGAGATTAACATAACGCTTACTTAAATTCATTAATTGTTCTAATTGTGATTTTAAACTTTGATCTATATTTTTAGGAACAAACTCTACTTTATTAATTTAATTTTTATTAATAATATACATAAAGATTGATTTTAAATTTATTTTAATCAAGAATTTAACAAATAGTATCTAAAATATTTAGGTATAAGTTCAAGTAACATTAAAAAATTTAATCAAATATTTATAGGATTCAAATATTCTATCAAATAGTTGGATTCAAGTTAAAATACCTTAAATAATAATGGATACTCTACTAGTTGACTGTTTTAGTTATAAAAGTATGTTTGGTTTAACTTTTTTCTAATTTAAAAGCTATTATGAAGCTCTTATAAAAAATAATAATTTTTAAAATTAAACTGAAGTTATTTGGTAAATTTTTTTTATAAGTTCTTTTTTACAAGTTAAAATTTTGGTTAAAATTATCATAAAGGATATTTTTTAAAAAAAGGTAATATTGTAATTATTTTTAATAGATGACAATATTTTAAAATAAAAATAAAAATAAATTTTTTTATATTTTTTTTTAAAATTTTTTTTTAAAATTTTTTTTTTAAAAAAAAAAATTACTTTTTTTAAGAGCTATTTAAAATTTTTATTTGATCTGATTTCTATTTTTAAAATATAGATAAATTGAAAAAAAAAAAGCTAAACAAGCACTAAAAATAGTTTTTATAGATGTAAAAATGTAAAAATCTTCAAACTTTTTTCCTAATTTCCTGTCATCTATTTTTTTTTCTCTTATAAATCACAATGTCATTATCCAAAAATCATACTAGGAAGCTAGGAGATGTGTCTCTGATTGTGAAGGACGAAAAGTAAGTGTTGGCCAGGCTTCCTTTTTTCCAACTCCGCATTGCCGACCTATGGCATAGTTTTACATCACAAAAATATGCTGACCAGAAATTTGTTGGCGTCATATATTATTATTATAATAAAAACAATAATATTATTATTATAGTCAGAACTCAGAACCCACGTTTCCGCTTGGTGGGGCGATTTCGCGTCCCAATAATGTCATGCAAACATAAGACACATGCTAAAAGATGGAAATGTTTTGACTGAATTGAATGGCCCTGACTATATGACTATCACACTCTTGCTATCATGATCTTCTTTTCTTTCTCTTTATAATTTAATATAAGTTTATATTAAATTATTTTTTATACAACGAAAATAGATTAACTCAAATCAATCACATCATCCTTGGTCATATCAGACCAAATATATCTCCAAATAAAGAAGTGGAAATAGTAGATGAAGAGCTATCAAACATATGTAAGCCCAAGTGTAAATCATCATCATGTGTGGCCATGTTCATTGGTTTTTATGATAAACGTGAATCACAGAGCAATCTCAGTCTCTATTTAGCGGTTCTTTAATTCGTTGCAAGAAACTAACACAAGGGTCTAATATTGAAATTACCTCTAAAACTTTCTGTATCACTAAAAGAGAGTCAATTTTTATTAATATCTTCCAATGCCCTCGATTCTAATATAATTCTAACCCTTGGTAAAGTGCCCAGAGTTTAGTTGATAAGGAGTAAGATATCCCTAATTTATATGTAAACCCAAACAGCCAATGACCTTTCTCATCTCGAACAAGACCACCTACTGTTGCCAAACCCGATTGTCCTCTAACATTACCGTCGATATTTAGTTTAATGAAAGAGTATTGTGGTTATATTAAATTATTTCCATCTTATAACAATTGGCTCCTTTGTTTCGTTTTCTAACCTCATTGATTCGTATTAATGAATTATTGTGTTATAAATCAAAAATAAAATTTAAAAACTTCATGAACGGGTTTGTTTACTTGTCAAATGCCAAGTTTCAATTTAGGTAGCCAAACGTTTATTGCAGAGAGTAGTGTACAATGTTTCTACTTTTATACACTAGAGACATACGTTTGATTGTACATTTTCAAACTTATTGAATGGTAACTATGGCGTACGTACTTTTCCCACTCAAATCTTGAAAAATTTTTGAAGTTATAGACAGCCCCATCCTCATGGCACAAATGGATGATATAAATACATACTTATCCAAAAGGTGGCTTAAAAATAAGATGGCATAATGAAGAATCTCCATTGCAGTTTTGGCCTTTGGTGGCTCTCATAAAAGCCCGTTCTTAATACCCATTATTACATTAACTGAAAGCAGCATACTATTTATTGTATTAACCAAATGGCCTGTTTATCATTTATTCAAATTTTCTCTATTCAAGGGAAGGGGCTGCTTGCTTATTACTAGGGATGTAATTCCTTTGGAGGCTTATCTCTTCTACAAGACAAAAATCCTTTATTCCAATTTATGGAAGCAAGACAATTAACCAACCAATCTTAAATCTATACAGATTTCAAATGTGGGCTTTTCTTCTTTTTTTTTTTTGAAAAGACACACACACAAAAGTATATTTGTAAACTTGACCACAGTTGTTGTGCTTATATGGTAATTTGGGACCATTGCTGATGAGCAACTCAATCCTAACAATATTGTCACCAACGAAATCTACAATGATACCCCCTATTGTGTTTTAGTTTTTTGAGTCCAATCAAATACGTTTTGCATTTCTAGAAGGATTCTTACTTTGAAACCAAACATTTGGTTAATACATGGCACTTGCATTCCCCTTTTTCAAGTTTCCTCTAGATAGCAAATCTCAAATTCAATCTTCCTTTCAAATTTGTTGAAGCCGGGGTTGCAGGAGAAGAGTAGTAAATCTTACATCTTAACCTGAAACTTGAAAAAGTACCAAAATAAAAATATTTATAGCATGGTCATTTGGAAATCATATGCACGAGAAGAACATTTTGTTTGGTAAATGTTGGTCCAATTTGGGGGGTGTCTATTTTCGTTGTTGGGAGAGTAGAAAACAAAGATATTGAAATATTATCCACAAAAACACCTTGCCCAGAGTGAGCCTGGTGAGGTGAGAATGAATTATATATATATATATATATACCATGAGTTCAGGTACCTAAAAAACCAGTACTGAAAACGACAACTGATTTGCTCCATCTCCTTCTATCCTTTTACTAATATTTTATTTTTACTTTTAACTGTGCAGCTTAAAGCTTGTTTAGAAAACATGTTGGATAATTGGAATTAATTGTCATAATCTCACCATATCGATGACATGGACTTCTTCTTCTTTTAAGCCAGCCTTATTACTCTTTTTCATTTTGTTAAAGCATGAAAACTCATGGCAGACATTACTGTTGTTATGGCATGGAAGGAGGGATTGGCAAAAGGTTACTCATCCTCATTTTCTCACCTGTTAAGATGTTGAGGGCATTGACTATAAGTAGTAAAGCCATAACATTTCATTAAAGGCAAAATTAATGAATCTTAACCACGTGGGATTCAATGACTCCATAATCAAAAAGAAAAGATTCCTGCCTAAGCCTAAAAACATTTGAAGGGTCAATATTATACCAATTTACTAAGGACTGTATATATAGGAAAATCATAAGTTATGTTCATTATTTAGTAACTCAAGTTTAGTCTGCATAACTTCATGTTTGTATACATAAAAGAAAATTAAAGAAGCATAATTCTGATTTTTCATTAAGCAACTAATTCCTCGGTAAACAATGTTCCTGGTTTCTAAATTTAGTAGCAAGAGGCCCCCATCCCCTCCCTGCTCCCCCTCCTTGAATGAGGCTCATGTGAAGCTGAAAATACTTGCAGTTGCCTACTTGTCTAGCATTAGGAATTACAAGCAAAAGCTTTTGGTTGAGTTAATCCAAAAGTTCAGGTTTTGTGATTTGGTGATTCAATTGCTCATTAATTTTTAAATCAGACTGACCATGGAATAATATGAAGGATCTCCAAGGTATTAGTTGTGAGAGAGGTTCTTTGGTTTTTATGGGCTTACGGAAGCAGAACAAGGGAAAAATGTTGGAAACCCAAGACGATATGAATGAGGATCATTTGTTAGGTTGTCAGCTTTCGAATTAAAACACATAGTTAGGGAGAATGGCCGTCTCTCAAATGGAAAGCATATATCAAAATCATAGACATAAAATCTTCTTTAATTACATTTAATAGTATCACATGGATGCTGAAAAAGATTTCATTAACAGGCCAATGTGGTCAAAGGCATGATAGGTTGGAAATGTTATCTCCAAGCAAACTTGTGAAGGCAAATCAGCAAATTCAATGGTGTAGCAGTATGACTATTTATTTACACGGAAAGGGAAAGATGGAAGGTTGAATAGAAAACTGGGTTAATCAAAGAATGGACTTGTCAACTTGTTGAAAGTTGTTGGCGGAACCGAGAAGCAAGGGAAATGGAAGGAAAGCAGGCAGGCAGGCAGGGGCGAGGCCAAAAATATTCCTGGCAACTGAAAGGATTAATCTGAAAAAGGTTTTACCAAAAGCCTTTTACTTTTGCCATTAATATCTGGTGGTGTTGTTTCATTTTTAATTATCTGAGTTCTGTTGGACATTTAAAATGGGTTTAGCTGCTATACTTTCTTTTTATTGGTTGCCATTAAATTTCTTGTTGTTTGATATTAAATTCTTAGGTGGCCTCTGTGTTGGTTTTTTAAAAAATCTGGGG
>NW_018397263.1:5312518-5326360 GCF_002168275.2 Theobroma umbraticum
AATATACTATCTATTCGATACGTATACTTACGTAGTAGAATTTTAACTGACAAGGACATTTGGCTTTTTGCTCAAAATGGCTCTTTTCTTTTCCAAGTCTACTTTTTTTGACTGTTGGAGCTTTCTTTTATACTTAGAGAGTCAGATTTTTCTGTGAGGAGCAGTTTCTAGCCATTGGAGACAACTCTGATGCCATTTAAGCTGTTATTTTGTCTTCTAATGCTTAAATTCTAACGGTTGACAAAGTTTGACTAATTGATTACAAGAAATTCTAATCGATTACAGCTTCTCTGCCTTGCGCTGTCTTGCTGTTGTGTTTTTTGCTCTAATTGATTACAAGAGATTATAATCAATTAAGAGATCTTTGTCTTTAAGCCTCTCTAATTCAACAAACTTCCTCTAACTGGTTAACTCTCCCTTTAACTGATTGAAGCTTCACATCCTTTAGCATTAACGGATTACCACAAGCTTTAATCAATTAAAAATTCTTCAAATTTGCACTTTTTCATTTTGGCTCAATTTAGCAGTCAATTATCTTTTCAAACTTGATTTTGGTGCTTGAGAGTATTAGGTCCTTGTGCTCTAACCTACTAACCAAACTTCTTAACTAATTAGCATGACTTTGTTATTAGCTTCCAACACTTCTTTAATCAGTTAAGCTTGGTGCTAACTGATTAAGGCTCCTCTGTCTTGCTTTAAGTAGTCAACCCCTAGTTATGCCTTAACTGATTAAGGCTCTTTGTTAATCAAGTACTAAAGTTTTGTCTTTATTAATCACTTTGCTCTTTCTTTCTTTAACTGATTAACTCATCTTTAAATTTAGAAAGCTTCTTGACTTGCCTTTAATTACTAATTTTGTTAAGAGAATTAAACTAAATCCTGAACACTAAAAAAACAAGGTTAGACATTAATGAATGAGGAATATTTTGTTTTCATAAAAAACATATGGAGTTAAACATTTTTTCTTTTTTTGATAATGATGAAACACTTCTAGATTAAGAGTGTAATGTCTATGTATAAAAAAAAACTTCCGTGCAAATTGGGAATTTCTCCCCTTAAATATATGCTCCTAAATGTGCACCTTACTACAATTATCCAATATATAGGTATGGAAAATAAAATCATAATAGCATTCATCCATGAAAACATAAACCATATAAGCATAAACACAATTCCATCATAAAAAAAAATTCAACCATTATTCACCCACATAGCATAAAACGTAGTTTCCATAAAGCACATCAAAATAAGACAATTAAGTATTGAGTTTTTCTTTCTTACTAGTTTACAACTTACTTCCTACTCCTATTTTCCTACCTTCTTACTTGTGTCCCCTTTTTTGTCATCATATAAAAGAGAGTCCTAATTTGAGTTCGAGGAAGTTGAGGATTCATCAGTGCCAAAATGCACTTTGAGAGGTTTAGGAAAGGATTTGGATGAAAAGACAGATGATGAGGAAGAAAAGGAAGAGATGGATGAGATAGTTTGGGAAGTTGCAGGCTTAGAAGGGTGTTGAGTGAAGGTCAAAGCCAACTTGGCTGATTTTCTTTTTTTGAAGGTTATGGTTTTAGTAGCTATAGTTTTCTTGCCTTTACCAATAGGTTTTTGTGAGGTTTGTCTAGCAGTTATTGTCTTCCCCTTATCCTGAACTAATTGATTAATAATCTCTTCAATTTTTTTCTAAACCAATAGAGTCTCTTCCTTTATTCTTGCCCTTTCTCTTTCTTGATCAACTTTGGCCTCTTTCAACAAATCATTAAGGAACCGAGATACCTCGATCTCTTCTGATTCTATAGCAGAATTGTTGTTCTTCTTTTCTACTAGTGGTTGTTCTTTATTCAGCTTTGCTTGTTCAACTGCCTATTCTACTTCAACTTCTTCTTCTTGCTCATTCTTTTATGTGGTTTGCTCTTTTTTCCTTTTCCTTTTCTTCTTGTTCAGCTTTTTCCTTTTCAAAATCTCTTTTTTTTTTATTTTGATTTATGTCTTCCATTTCAGGTATTTCTTTTCCAGTTTCCCCTTTATGATAAGAAGTAGGAACCTCAAACTGGCATGATTGCTACTAGTGGCTGGAGCTTTAGAGGGAGGGGATTTTCTCTCCTTGGTTTGATGTAAAAGGTCTTGAAGTTGCTGAAGTTTTTTTCAATCATGGTCATCTTCATAGCTTGTTTAGTGATCTTTCCATTAATCCACATGAGAAGATTAAAAATCATTTCTCCTTGAAGGGGGTTTGGCTAAATCTAGCGAAAGGTGTGCAAGGACTTCCAATACTGAAGGGTAGTGGTGTACTTTTTATGATTTTTATGCATTCATTCCTCTCTAGTTTGTTTCCCATCTTCAGAACACTCCTCAAAAATATCTTCTGATCTTTACTTCTTGTTAGATTAGCCTGGAACCTTATACTCCAGATTCTTTTCTTTTTCACTAGAGTTGTAATAATGTTGCCATATGACAAGTTGGTCTTATCTCCTTGCAAGGTTCCCTTGATTCTCTCAACCATGTAACTCCCTACATTCAATGGAATGTCATTAAATATTGCTTTGATCAACCAGAGGTCTTGTGCACTAACATAGTTAAAGCTACTACTTTTGCCATGAAGTGTGCTTGCAATAAAATAATGTAAGATCCTAAGTTGAGCATTTTTAATGTCGCTGGCATAGCTTCTAGAGGGAAATTTTTTTTTTCTGTTACAATTTCCCAAAGATGACTAGTATCACACTTCTCAGGCATTTAAATTCCTTTACTTCAAACTCTATTTGAAGAAACTTTTCTAAATCTCGGGCACTGATATGAAATTCCCTACCATTTAGAAAAAAAATACTCAAGCTATATTTTGTAAATTCTTCTTGATTATCCGATTTAGTTTTATTTACAACAATGCTAGAATAAAATACTTTTACCAGGAAAGGGCTAAACATCCTATCCCCAAATATACTCATATTTCTTAGTTTCGGGATTTCAAAATATCCTTTTAAATCCTCTTTTACTGTCGGTACTTCGTTAAAACTAGGCCAATCAAAAAACTTCCCACAAGAAATTGTAGCATTCTCAATTTTCTTAGACTTGTCAGTATGCAATTGATTTCAAAATTGAGAGGTGGAACCAATACCTTTTCCTATAAGGATTCTTGTATTAGCTATTCCTTTCCTTCTTTCTAACATCTTCTTTTTATTTATTTTTTATTATTGGCCAAGGATTCTTTAGTTTTTCCCTTTTTCTTTTGGGGAATAGATGGAGGATCATCACTTTCTCTTTCTTTTCACTTTCTCTTTCTTTTCTCTTTCTCAACAACTTTGTGAGTGAGAGATGTTTTTACCCTTGGATTTTTTCATTTAAGGTTTCTCGAGTTTCAAAGGAAAAAGGAGAAAGAAAAATTTAAAATTTCTTGAGCCTTGATTTTCTAGGAAAATGGTTCTTTAAGTAGGTGAAGAGTCTTTTAAAAGGCGTTATTAATTGATTACCCACGTTTTGAGTGGGTGGTTTCTCGTACTATTTGCCTAGTGTTTTTTTTTCATTTTTGAGTTTTTCCTGCGCAATAGTTTTCTCTAACAAAGGTGCTCTAATCGATTAGCTTATATCTTAATTGATTACTGTGTCTCTGACTTAAAGCTTTTCAAGGTATCAAATTTTCATTAACTAATTAGAGAAATTATTAACTGATTAAGAATTCACTGACTTGTATTAACTAACTTAAGGCAGAGATGTCTTAATTCATTTAAGGGGGTTCCAACTGATTAATATGGCTCTTATTTTCCTTCTAGTGCCTCTTGAACTAATCAAACCATTTTCTAATCAATTACATCAAGGAATGAACAAAATCATCATGCAACATATCATTGAAAACATGATCATTTTAATGCAAATTAAACATCATTAACATCAATCATTCCTAAATCTCTCCTAATTCTATAAAATTGTTCTTCACTTAATGGTTTTGTGAAAATATCAGCCAATTGATGCAAGGTGTCTACAAAGTCGACTTCAATATCTCTTTTAAGCACATGATCTCTAATGGAATGATGTCTTATTTCTATGTGCTTTGTTTTAGAATGTTGAACAAGATTTTTAGAAATATTTATGGCACTCATATTATCACAATAAATGAGAATTTCATGTATAGTCATTCCAAAATCATTTAGTTGCTGCCTAATCCATAGTGTTGGTGCATAACAATTACTTAGTGATATGTATTCAGCTTTAGCAGTTGATAGAGTAATAGAATTTTGTTTCTTGCAAGACCAAAACACAAGCATGTTTTCAAGGAATTGACAAGTACCACTAGTACTTTTTCAATCAATTTTGCTACTAGCAAAATTAGTATTGAGATAGCCAAAAAGATTAAAGATGACTCTTTAGGAAACTATAGGCCTGCGCTTTAAGTATCCAAGAGATATATAAAATTTCTTTTAACTGCAATCAAATGTGATTCTTTGAGACATGATTGGAATCTTGCACATAGACAAATACTAAATAAGATATCAAGCCTACTTGTGATTAGATAAAGAAGTGAGCTAATCATACTTCTATAAAGTTTTTGATCCACTTTTTTTTTTCTTTTATCATCATTGTCAAGCTTTGTGGAAAGGCTTGTATGAGTTCTAATTGATTTTTTATTCGTTGCATCGAATTTTTTTAGCATTTCTTTGGTATACATTTTATGGTTGATGAATATTCTATTCTCACATTTCTTGATTTGTAGACCAAAGAAGAACTTTCTCTTTCCTATCATGCTCATTTCAAATTCTCCTTGCATTTTTTTTTCAAAATTCTCACACAACTTTTCATTACTAGCACAAAATATTATATTATCAATGTAAATTTGAACAACAATCAAATTCGTTTCATTCTTCTTAATAACCAAAGTATAATTTACACTCTCCCTATAATATCCCTTTTTAATTACAAACTTAAAAAGTCTTTCATACCAACCTCCAAGAGCTTGTTTTAATCCATATAGAGCTTTATGCTACTTATATACATGATCAATTTTATCAAACACTTCAAAACCAAGGGGTTGTTCAACACATACCTTTACTTGAATAAAGCCATTAAGAAATACACTTTTAACATCCATTTGAAACAATTTAAAGTTTATAAAGCATGCATAGGCAAGTAAAAGTTTGATAACTTTTAATCTAGCCACTGGAGCAAAGGTTTCATCATAATCAATACCTTTTTCTTAATTGTAGCCTTGAGTAACTAACCTTGCCTTGTTTTTTATCACATTTATCAACTCATCCATCTTATTCTTATATACCCATTTTGTACTAACAATTGGATTGGTTGGTTGGCTTTGGAACTAGGGCCTAAACCTTGCTCCTTTTAAATTGGCCCAACTCTTCTTGCATAGCTATCATCAAACTTTCTTCTTATTTAGCTTTCTTAAAGTTCTTTGGTTCCACTTGCAATATGAATGCAAGATACTCGCAAGCTTCTCTTAATCCCTTTCTAGTTTTGACACATTCTGAAGAATCACGAATGATAAGTTCTTGAAAATGATTCCTTACAAATCTCCAGTTTTTAAAAGATCATTTTGTTGTTTTTTAGCTCTTTGCAAGTCTTTAATGGTGGTTCATCATCATCTTTCTCTTTTGAGCTTTCTCCATCATTCTCTTTGCTATCCAAGCTTATGTTCTCCATTTTCTTCTTAATGTCATCTGCATCATCATCATCAAGCACTACCTTTCTTTGTGTAGCATTAGTCTTATAAAAAATAATGTGAATTGACTCTTCTATATCTAGAGTTCTCTTGTTAAACACTCTATATGCTTTAGAGTTCAATGCATAGTCTAAGAAAATTACCTCATCACTTTTATCATCAAACTTTCCCAAAGGGTGTTTTTCATTATTTAAAACAAAACATTTGCATCCAAAACTCCTTTGGTGAGAAATATTTAGTGTTCTTCTTATGTAAAGCTTATAAGGGTTTGAGAAATCATGGCTCTAATGGAAACTCTGTTCAAAATGTAAGTGCAATATTAACAACTTCAGCCCAAAAATACTTTGGCAAGTTATTTTCACAAAGCATTATTCTTGCCATTTCTTTTAAAGTCCTATTCTTTCTTTCAACAACTCCATTTTGTTGTGGAGTTCTAGGAGTAAAAAAATTGTGTTCAAAACCATTTTCATTACAAAAATTTCAAAATTTTCTCTTTCAAACTCACTACCATGATCACTCCTAACATTAACAATGGTGATGCTTTTTTCCTTTTGAACTCTTTTACACTGGTTAACAAAAATTGGCAATGCATCATTTTTATGAGCAAGAAAATATACCCATGTATATCTAGAGTAATCATCTATAATAGCATAGCCATATGACTTTCAACCTAGACTACCAGCAGTGATTGGTCTAAACAAGTTAACATGTACTAGTTTAAATGGTCTAGAACAAATTGATAGGTATCATAGATCTTGTCATTTTCAAATGATATCTCTAGTAGTCTAATGACTAAGTCTTTTCTTAGAAGCTTTAAAATTGTGTGCATACTAACATGTGCTAGTTTTTATGCCATAACCAACTATCACATACATCATTGGCAATAAAGCATGATTAACTAGACTTAATTTCATTAAGAAAAATAACATGCATATTCTTAAGTCTTTTTCCAATGAATGCTATTTTGTTAATGTTAACATAAATCACTTGATAATCATGGGAATCAAAACATACTTTAAAACCTCTATTTCAAAGCTGACTAATGCTTAACAAATTATGTTTTAAACCTTTAAAAAATAAAGCGTGCTTGATTTGAGTTTGAGATGTGTTACCAATGGTTTCAATTTCTTGGATAATATCTTTAGAGTCATCACCAAAGGAAACACTACCACCTTTGTTTTTATCAAGCTTAGCAAGCAAGTTCTCATTGTTGGTCATGTGTATTTAATGACCACTATCCAAGTACAAAGGTTGCCTTTCCTTTGGTTGAGCTTCCAAACATTGATCTTTTTGTCCTTGCTCAACCTACAAAATAGATTTTAGTTTTTTTTTCAAACGTATTCATACTTTGATGGGTCTTTGAGGGTTAGTAATTACATGGGATCCTTTTGGAACCCAAACCAATTTGGTTTTATGAAAGTTTCTATTAATATGATAAAATTCATAAAACATATGACCTTTTTTACCACACATATAGTAGTGACATGAGATAGCATTAGTTTTGCTTTCAAAGCTTGTTTTTCTTTTAAACTCTTCTTCATTTTTTGATTTAGTTTTAATCTTTCTTCTCTATCAACTTTAAGTGTAACATTTTTATCCGTAACTATTTGTAATTCTAAGTTTTTGTTTTCCAAATCTAACTTTAGAAATTCAAAATCAATTTTGAGCTATTCAAGTTCAATTTAAAGCATGTTCCTTTGATCAAAAATAGAGTTATACTTATGCTTATTTTGTTCTAATTCTTCATTCAATGCAATAGCTTTTTTGCTCATTATTTTATATTTTAGAGCATGTTTTTCAAATTCAGCATATAGGCAATCATATTCATTTTGTAAATCATCATAAGAAATATCACATGAATTAGAAGTTACCTAAATTGCTTTTTTTTTAGCCATTAAGCAAAAGTTAGCTCTTTCTTTCATTTTTTTTTCTTCTTCTGAGCTTGAAGAGTCGTGATTAGATCATGTTGCTGCTACCATTGTCTTCTTTGGTTTTTTCATCCTTTTAGATGATTTTTCGTTTAGCATCAGACATTTAGGTCTAAAATGTCCTAGTTTCTTATATTCAAACCAAATCATCTCATTTTTCTTGTTGAGATCACCCTTGTGCTTATTTTTTCAAGAGATACTTTGATTTTCTTGTAATTTTTCCTTTCAAACCTTCTGCCATTTTGTCCCATTAGCTTCTTAAACTTTCTGACCATCATTAGTAGCTCTTCATCATCATCACTTGATAATTCTTCAAGTTTTTGTTCAAGTGTACTAATCTTAATTGCAAGATTTTTCTTTTTCTCTTTGGCTTCTTTTTTTTCTTCCTTTTCTTCTTTCTTCATTTCAAGTTCATATGTGAGGAGGGAGCCACAAATTCATCAAGTGTGGCCACATTGAGATCCTTGGACTCTTAGATAGCAATGACTTTTGGTTAACAACTTTTTGGAAGGCATTTAAGTAGCTTTTTTACTAACACATGTTCGGGGATGATTTTTCTGAGTTGATTGAGCTTGTTTGTAATATTGGTAAACCTATCGAATATGGTAGATATATCTTCACTAGGTTTCATTTTGAACATTTCATAATTATAGCTGAGTAAGGCAATTTTAGACTCCTTTACTTGTGAAGTCCCTTCATGAGTGACTTTAAGGTTTTTCCAAATCTCTTTGGCTGTAGTATAGCAGAGATTTTTTTGAATTCTAAAGGAGTCAGTGCATAGTAAAAGGTGTTGATGGCTTTACAATTTGTTTCGACCTTTTTTACTTCAGCTCTAGTCCACTTAGTTTTGGCTTAGGTGTTTTCTCACTAGTGACAAAACTAAGTGAAGTGAAAACATTGGGTCTTTTCATAATTACATCTCACATTTCATAGTCAAAGGCTCTAATGTATATGGATATCTTAGTGCTCCAATAAGCATAATTTGATCCATTAAATAGATGAGGCCTATTTGTGGATTGACCCTCAATAACTACTAATTTTTGCAAAGCCATATGGATTTATCCCTAAGGATGTTAAGCATTAAATTGAGGGATTGACTCTGATATCACTTATTGGTCCCGTTGGAGTGTTAAAGGAGTTAAAGAGTACTAAAAATTTTAAGTTCAGCCCTTTTGAGTTGTTGAACTTGTAATCAATTAAAGAAAGAAGGACGTAAAGCTTGTAATAGCTAAAAAACACCTAGTAAAGAAGGGTAAAGAGAAATAGATAATGCAAGAATATTTATAGTGGTTCGGTCCCATTAACTTACATCTACTACCTTGATCTCCCAGTCAAGGATTTTTAGCCTAACTTCACTATATTAGCAGAATTTAGAACTTCCACCATACTTTTACAAGGTGAGCTTCTAATCCAAGCTATAATCCTTTATAACAAGCTTTAGAGTGCTTCTTATATTTTAATTTCCCAAGAAAGAGAAGAAAAAGGAGTGCAACTGTGACATTTTATAAATCTGGACAGATTACAATCAAGCTTAAATACTTTTTCTGAATCTAAAATGAAGGACAAGTGTTTTGGTGAAGAATATTTGGTTTTTTGCTCAAATGGCTATTTTTTCTTCTAAATCTACTTTCTTTGACCATTGAAGCTTTTTTTTTATACTTGGAGAGTCAGATTTTTCTGTTGAGAGCAGTTTTTAGTCGTTGGAGACTATTTTGATGCCATTCTAGCTGTTATTTTATCTTCTAGCGCTTAAATTCAAATTGACTGATAGAGTTTGACTAACTAATTACAAGTAACTCTAACCAATTACAGCTTCTCTGTCTTGCACTCTTTTGCTACTATGTTCTTTGCTCTAACCAATTACATGAGACTCTAATCGATTAATAGATCCCTGTTTTAAAGCCTCTCTTGTTCAACAAACTTCCTCCAACTGGTTAACTCTCTTTTTAACTAATTAGAGCTTCACATCCTTTAACCTTAAGTAACTACCACAAGCTTTAATCAATTAGGAATTCTTCAAATTTGCATTTCTTCATTTTTTGTCTGTTTAACGGTCAACTATCTTTTCAAACTTGATTTTGGCACTTGAGAGTATCGAGTCCTTGTGCTGTAGCCGATTAACCATACTTGTTAATCGATTAACATGACTTTATTATTAGCTTTCAACACTTTCTTAATTAGTTAAGCTTAGTGTTAATTGATTAAGGCTTTTCTATCTTGGTTTAAGTTAGCGCTTAATTATGCCTTAATCGATTAGGACTACTTGTTAATCAGTTACTAAAATTCTATCTTTATTAATCACTTTGCTCTTTCTTTCTTTAACTGATTAACTCTTCTTTAAATTTTGCAAGCTTCTTGACTTGCCTTTAATTACCAATGTTGTTAGGGAAATTAAACTAAATCCTACACACTTAAATAACAATGTTAGACATTAATGAATGAGGAATGCTTTGTTATCATAAAAAAAAATATGGAGTCAACAAGCTTTGAGATGGTTGATGGTAATAATTGTTGCATATTAGTGAATGGAAATTATAAAGGTTGTTTCATTTGTTGGAAGAGTGAAGTGGAGATGGCAAATGACTTGAACTATGGAGGCATCAAGATAGTGCTCATTGTTTTAGAGGGAAAGATAATACTTCAGAGGGAAAACTGGAGATGCGTATGAGATGGTTGGCCATAATAATTGTTGCATAGTAATAAATGGAATTAATAGAGGGTGTTTCAAATATTAAAAGAGTGAAGTGGAGATGGCAAATGACTTGAACTTGCTTTATAGGATGAACAGTATAATTTGGATAAAGATCTCTAATCTTAGCCTATATGCCTTCTTGCATGTGCAATGTGAGCTATTTAAGCATGAACTAAAAGTTCACATTACGCATGCAAATTGGTGTATGGCTAAGGCTTTCTTATGGTTATTGCAACGATCTAAGTCCAAGCATCATTAACCTAACAACTTTTCAAGGTTAAACCATGTGGCTCTTAAAAGCTCAAGCTCAAGCTGCTATTAGTGATGGACATGAATTATTATATAAGTCTTAATAATCACATCTACATATGATGTGGGGTGAGGAATCACAATCTCACTCATTCAAATCCTTTATGTCCTCATCAAGCCCACACACTGCATCACAATAAATGCCCATTCCATAGGATATCGGCACATAATGTGGAAGCCCACATTGGGCTAGTGCATGCTTTGATACCATTTGTAACAACCCAAGTCCAAGCATCACTAACCTAATAATGTTTTAGGTCTAAACCACTTGGCCATCAAAAGCTCAAGTTCAAGTTGCTAGTAGTGATGAACTTGATTTGTTATTTAGGTTTTAACAATCACATTCACATTTGATGTGGGATGGGGCATCACGGTTATGGCCATTTTTATAGTGTCAATGGTAGAGAAAAAGGCTTTAACATTCTCTCTGGTTTTCACATCATGAACTTCTAAGATAATATATCAAGTATACATGGTCAAAAGTGTTAAGGGTAATAAGTTTAAAAATGGAAAAGAAGAGTTTGTAGAGAAGAAGGTTGTATATCAAGATAACAGGGATATTATAATTAAGAAGATCCTTATGATGGTAAAGTTTGACTTATGTTGGATGAATGAAGTTGAAAAAGCTGATTGTGATTTTGATCAAGGAGACTATTTTTTGATTAGGGGTATAAAAAAGGTGAATATGGCATTTTTAAAAGGTTATGTATCAAGATAACATAGATATTTTTGATGGTGAGGTCTAACCTATGCTGGATGAATGAAGATGGAAAAGTTAATTGTAATTTTGATCATGGAGGCTATTTTTTTTATCAAGGGTACAGAAAAGGTGAATGTGACATTTTTAAGAGGTTATGTATCAAGATAATGGGGATATTATATTTAAAGCACTAAATGACTTCATTTGCTATTTGGGCTTCCTTTTTTTTTGCCATGTAAAGGCTTATGTGATGCATAAACTCTTATAAGGATAAAACCAACATAAGTCAAAACAAGTTTTCAGTTTGCATTAAGCCAATCTTATCTTGTAAACACTAACTTGTGGATGAGGTATAGCTCCTTTGGCGTTTTTGACAATGTGAAGAGAAATGTCAAAGGCTGCATAGGCATGTGAATACACCATAACATCTTAAAGAGGCTCTAGAAAACCATGATTCCTTGCTAATGACATCAAAAGTGATGATGGGTGTAAGATAGGTAGAGAGGAAGTAGAAGACAAGGATAAAATGGTTGAAGTTGAAAAACTCTCTTGAAACTCATCCATTTTGAAAAAGAACTTAAGAACATTGAATAATTCAATGCTCAGTTGACAAGTTCAAAGGTCTAGAAATCCTTTGCAATTAGAAACTAGAAAGAAGAATTAAAAAAAATGAAAATGTAATGGCATTATAAAGTTAAGGGTAGACGGCGACAAAAATTAAAGGATTTAAAGGATATATTTCAATAATTCAATTCTCTGTCAACAAGTTCAAAAGTCAAGAAATAGTTTGAAATTGAAAATTAGAAAGAAGAATTAAAGAAAAGAAAAAAGGAAAACATAGTGGCATTTTGAATCGGGGGTAAATGGTAAGGACAATGAAAGGATTTAAAAGACATAGATATTCAAGAAAACCTAAGAACTTGAGGATGGTAGAAAGACATGTTTTTGTATAAATGTTAAGTAGAATTAGGAAGTATAGACAAAGTATCAGAATGTGCACAAATGGCACAAAGAAGAGGAGGAAAACTGCAACAAACGTATTTTAAACATAACTGTAAAGTAACATGTAATGAAGCATTGAAATTTGTTTATCTTCACAAAGCCTCTACTAGGCAGAAATGTTATGTAAACCAAAGTTGTGGTTAAAAAGCAACTTTAAGTAAATCGTTAAGACTAGTTTGGCAAAATGAAAATATTCAAATTTTGAGTAGAAAAGGATATAGGGGAGAAATAAAGAAAATTATTCTATACACCAACGGTAGAGTTTTTAAATTGGTAAGAAATGTTGGCATGTGTCCTATTAGGATAAATTTATGAAAATTAATAAATTATCTAAATATTAAATAGGCATATGACAATCATCTAATTTTTCTTATAGAGTTTAAAAACTCCTCCCTTGGTGTATAAAATAATAATATGAGAAATAGGCATTTATAAATATCAAAGAGATTAGGTCTTTCAAAATAATTAGAAAAAAAAAGAAAGTAAGGACAAGACTCATTAAAAATGAAAGTAAGTAGGAAAAAAATTTCTCCCCATGGAAGGAAGCTCTAAAAGATGATGTGGTAGAAAGAGTTAAAGAAAGTAAAATATATATAAGCAAACAAAAAAAGTAATGAGATTAGCGGGAGAAATGAAAGGTAAATATAACCTGCCATTGAGAGGACCTTTATGTCTAATGGAAGGTGATAACTCTATAATATTGAGTTATTTGGACATAATTTTGATAATAATTTAGCTTAGTTCTTGTAGTAATATATAAAAATTAGTAAGTTTTATTTAATTATTTTAAATTAGTTAATTTAGGTGAGTCAATCTAATCTTAGTTAATTTTATACTTAAATTGGTGTTGATGTGATTAAGATATGTTGTTACTAATTTATTTGTGCTTTTGTAGATATTTGATGAAAGAAGAATTTTAATGGAAGAAGAAGAGCAATTTCAAGGTGCAGACTTGCACCGTACATGTTTCGGTATTTAAACCATAACTCTCTCTAAAGGCTCCAAATGAAGCGATTCTTGGATTATTGGACAGATAAGAGAAAAAGCTACAACTTTTATGTTATCACTTTACTTAGTTTGGCATGGAAGGTAGTCAAAAATCTTGTCAAAGTTAACGCATAGCAGTAGTCCTAGAGCATTTCTGATTTCTATTAATTAATTGGGCAAGGTTGCAATCCACATTGCTTGATGAGGAAATCCTAGCTAGAGTTGACTTTTTACTTCACCCAACTTGGTCTAACTTCAAAGCCTATAAAAATAACCTTTCGAAAGACTTAAAAGGAGGAGAAGAAACACGAGATTGAAAGTTGAGAGTCAAGCCCAAAGTCATTGAAGTTGAGAAGATTTTGAAGGATTCAAGAAGGCTTGGAAGATCAAGGTTATAATTCTTGACTTTTATATTTTTTATTATTCTTTTATTTTCTTAGTTTATTTTTATTGTTTAAACTTAATTTGATGATGATGTGTGACTTGATAGGGAACTAATTCATTAATCTAAAATTATGATTAAACTCAATATATAGTCTAAATTATTTATCTCTCTTTTACTTAT
>NW_018397263.1:5326370-5326614 GCF_002168275.2 Theobroma umbraticum
TTTAAGTTATTTATTTTATTCTATTCTTAATGTTTCTAATTGCTTGATAACCAATTAGATTGAATAGAAAACCTAGGTTAAACCTTGACGAAGGAGATTTAGGTAGACTTTGAATATAATAGCATATGATTGAATGCACTTAGTTGATTAGGTGATTTGATTTTCATCTAGGGTAAACATACTCTTACAAGCTATAAGTAGCTAGGATTAGAGCATGAACTTTAATGAATTTTTCTTCAATTTA
>NW_018397263.1:5326624-5328020 GCF_002168275.2 Theobroma umbraticum
ACATATAGTAAATTAATTGGGATAGGTATTTTTATGAGAAACTCGATAGAGACTTGTAAATAATTTAGAACTCTAGGTTAGCAACTTGATCTATTAAACTGAGTTTAGAGAGAGAGACAATAATTAGATGAAGTATTGAGGGCCATCATAATCTTAGGTCTAGTAGTTGATTAAAATTTCAGTTTAGTAGTTTTCATTTTTTTTAATAATTTTAAATTTTGATTGTTTGAATAAAATTAGGGTGTTATAATTTTAGTAGTTAATAATAAGAATTAAAACAATTATTCATGGGAATGATACTCTATTTATTACTATATTAATTGTTAACGATACATGCACTTATGTGAGAAATTAACAATAAGTTTTTGGCATTATTTCAGGAGATTGAACCCGGATTGCTCGCGTGATAGGCAGGAATACTCACCACTATACTCACTGCGTTAACAAAAGGATCTTAATCAAGCTTCATCACCATATCATTTTTGTCCAAGTTGTTGACTTTCTTTTAAAAAATGATTTTCTTTTCATGAATGAACCAAAATAGAGCACTAGTCAAAATGTTGAAAACCTATAAAAGTAAGTCAGCTGCTTTACATATTAAAATAAAGCATAGCCAATATTAATGATACAATTAATGCATTCTTGGCCATTTTTCATTTTGGCCCTTTAATTTTTAGAGAGTTTCAAAGATTTTGTGTGTTCAACATATTTATAGGGCAAACGAATCATTATTTTGATGTATTCTATCATTTGCATAATTTTGAAATTTCTTAATATTCATATCAAACAACACTAGTGCAAAAGTTCATTTGACACCACAACTAAGGCTATATACAGTATCAAGTGTCAACCAATAACAATGAGAACAAATAGGTAATTAATTACAATGGCATGTTAAATTTCTTCCTAGTTTAAAAATCATTTAGAATATTCAATAAATATCAAGCAATCAATCATTCATCAAAGACATCCATTAGTTAACAATTCTAATAGCATGTTTGGTTCGCAGAATAGACAAGACTAGAATAGAATAGTTATTCTGTGGGAATAGAATAAAATAAAAATAGAATAGAATAGTTATTACTTTGTTTGGTATAGTGAATGGAATAGAGCAAGAATTGTTATTATAACTTATTGTAGTGTTTAGTTGGTAGAAATAAGATTGAAATAAGAAAGGAATAGATGATAAAAAGATGAAAATAACCTTGATTATATTAACATTTATTTTTATAAAAAAATAAAATTATCCTTATTATAATTTAAACACACATTTATCCTAAAAGACAATTATCCATTATAATTATATTTTATCTCAAATGTCAAAAATAATTATAATTTAATAATTATTTTAAACTATAATTTAATTGTATTATATTTTATCCATCATAATCAATTA
>NW_018397263.1:5328030-5328159 GCF_002168275.2 Theobroma umbraticum
TAGATGTTTATTTTTATTCAATTCTTCAAATATTATGAATAATTTTCAATATATTCTATAGACAAAATATTGGAGAAGAAATATTTTGGAAAAAAACAAAAAATAAGTAGAAATAGAAAATCATGTTTT
>NW_018397263.1:5328169-5328899 GCF_002168275.2 Theobroma umbraticum
AAATAGAAAATCATATCTTTGAAATCAAAAAGATGGTCTACCATTTTTTTCTAAAAAAAATGAAAATGATGTCTTTTAATATATTAAATAGAAAATCATATTACCTTTGAAAAAAAAAAAAGAAAATTATTTCTTTAAACCAAATATGTGGTGTTGAGGAAACATAAATGCCAAAGAGAGAAATAACGTGTCCGTCAATTTAGATAAGCATTCTATCTTTGTCAACAAAATGACAATTTACAAGCATAACTAGTGCATATTAGCATGTAAAGCAATAGATAATGAAAGAGCCTTGTCATTCTATAAATGCCCTTTAGATGAAAATATTATTACATATAATCAAAAGCCAAGGTTTAGTTTACAAAAATACACTAACCACAATATTAATGGATGAATATTAATCCTATTACACTAACTTACGCAATGCATAAAACCAATAAGGTAGCTACAATAACATCACCACTATACAACCAGCAACACAACGATCAACTTAAAAGAGTTCAAACTTATTAATGAACCTCATAATTAGGATCAACATCAACCACAAGTGCCAAAAAGTTACAATATTAGGAACTTACCTTAACAAAAAGTTTTAGAGCCATCCAAGTTCAACGGTTAGCAAGAAATATCCTCAACCATTCAAGTCTTCGATCAGGATCAATACTAAAAAACACAAACATAAGAGTTAGAGATTCAAGAAGCTTAATTGAAGCAAGAACCCTTTCCCTCG
>NW_018397263.1:5328909-5329094 GCF_002168275.2 Theobroma umbraticum
CTCTACTTGACTTAAAATCCCATCCAACTATTGAGCTTTTTGTTAGATGTTCACCTCTGCCACAACACTTTTGCTAAACTCAATTCCAATCTCTTTTATGTTTTCACCCGATATAATGGTAGCAGTAATAATTGATTTAGATGTAATGGGATCACCCATATCATTTGGCCTTTTCCTCTTCCTTG
>NW_018397263.1:5329104-5329890 GCF_002168275.2 Theobroma umbraticum
TTCACTTCTAGGAGCTGATGTTTGAAGTTGAATATTGGAGAAATCCTCATCGTCAAAACTATATCCAACTAGGTTCTCACATTCAGTTTCCTCATTTACTGTGTCATTACATTCTTGCATTTCTTCGAGGATATCTACTGCAGTTTGTGCGTCTCTTCCTGTTGCATGATCTCTTGTGTAAATAAGACTGAGCTCATTGAAGAAAGGAAAACTCTTTCTTCTAAAAGGGGCAGCCTCCTTATGACTCTAAGAACAAAAAAAAAATATTAGTTATATTATTATTAAGAAATTACTATGAAAACACTTAAATAAGTTCAACCCAAAAACTTACTTGTATGTAAGATTCCTATATAGGATCATCAGCAATTACCATGTTCCTTTGATCATCCCACCCAAATCCATTAGTATGTGTCCCTTGCACCATATCATATATAATAGCTCATTCTTTTTTCAAAATCTTTATTCTAGACTCGATATGGGGCTTCGCCTTTAAGTTTGCAGTTGGTAATTTTGTTGCAAGCATATTTTCAAGTTCTATTAAATAGCCCCTTCTAAAACCAGTGTTAATATTTTATTTTCTTATATTGTGCAAATTAGTCAAAGCTAAAATAAGTACAACATCTTCATGATAATTTCATTTTCTTTTGGTTCCCTTTGAACTTTGAGAAGCTAAAGCTGAAGATGCAGACATTGTTTTCTACCATACACCAAATATTTGACAATAAAAAATTAATTATAGTGCTAAAAAAATAAAAGATAAAGAGATATATCCAATAATATATTAAA
>NW_018397263.1:5329900-5330344 GCF_002168275.2 Theobroma umbraticum
CTTTATTCACATGATAAAAAGTACAATATATACAACAATGACCAACAACAATTGACAAAACATGAAGAAACTAATACTAGGGGAAAAAAGCACAACTTGTACTAATGAAGGAAAGAAACACTAAAACAGTTTTTAAATTAACAATATGCCTAACAAATGTCAATCATCATTTTGCCTAGATGCGTGCCATTCATTAAATATTTGATTTGCTAATTCCATTCTCAAATTACCCCAAATATCAATAGGATCAATAGTACTTATAAAATCCTCCTTAACTACTGTGTTGGTTTCAATACGTTCCCCTAAATCCACTTCAATAGGATCAAAACCCATCTCCCTCATAATAAAATTATGAAGCAAACAACAAGCTATAATAATCTGATTATGTATCCTAATCGGATAAAATGATGGATTCTTAAGGATACCCCACCTCATTTTCAACAA
>NW_018397263.1:5330354-5330601 GCF_002168275.2 Theobroma umbraticum
CTCTCTATAACATTGCGAGCAGCTGCATGGTTCATATTAAAAAATTCTTCAGGATTGCTTGGTTCATGGCCTTGATGCCATTCATTCAAATGATATCGCTGACCCCTAAGAGATGCAAGAAAGCCCTCACAATTTGTATAGCCTACATAAACTAGATAGTAACAACCTATATAAAACAAACTAAATAAGTTATTTATTTAATTAGAATAATCATATAGTACATAATTTGAAATACCTTCCTATGATA
>NW_018397263.1:5330611-5330905 GCF_002168275.2 Theobroma umbraticum
TTACCATGAGGCACTTTAAGTCCATTTGTTCTCCTTAGTGCATCTCAAAGAACTCTGCCATCAGTTACAAACCCTTCCCAACCAGGAAGAACAAAGACAAATTGCATGTCAAGTGTACATACACTCAACATATTTGTTGCAATATCCCCTTTACGAGTGCGATATCTAGGTTTATCTGCACTTGGTACCTTAAACTTGATGTATGTCCCATCTAGAGCACCTAAACAATTCTACAAATCTAATGTAATGAATTACTTATAAGTAAACCTATTAATGTCTTGTATATATAGTTAC
>NW_018397263.1:5330925-5336373 GCF_002168275.2 Theobroma umbraticum
TCTACCTTAAACCACTTCCACCGATTGTCTGTTGAGTTTGTTGGAATGGGCTCAAGTTTTTTAAACAAATGTTCTGACAATTTCAGCACTGCATTTAAAACATTATGAAAGTGTCGACTAATTGTCTCACCAGACCTTTAAAATTTAAACTAATTACTCGATTCCTAACATGATGAGCAATAAAATGTAAGAATATTACTACTTGCTCATCCACAAGCATGTTCTTTGTTGACTTCAACTCTCCAATACTTTCTAACATTTCACATAATTTTAAAAAGGCTTCTCTATTCATGCTAATTTGTGAAATACAAGAAATATCATTATCATACACAAGTCACCTCCCATACTCTTGATTTGCAGCAAAATCTAATGCATAAGATCTTACTCTTGGCCTATAAAAACATAAAGTTGACGCTGCAGAAATAAAGTCAAGAATGAACTAACAGCACGATAATTTCCATATAAAATTTAAACATAGCTAGTAGCCTTTTTCGTCGTTTAGCATCTCTTCTCAAACACAAACGAACCATGACTGCAAAAAAAAAATTATTCTAATCTATTTTATTATGTACAAAAAATATTAAAGCCATATGGCATATAGAAAGTAAGAAAATAACACAAAATAGATGAATAAATATTATTAATTTATAACCATATTGTATGTATCTTTGCATCAATATCCTAAAATAATGAATTTAATTTCAACTAACTTTCGCAAAAGCCCTTTACCTTCCTTAATTGAAATCTTATTTCTAAGCCCTTTACCCTTAACTTGTTCCTTATTCGACTTCCTTTTTGAACTTGTGTTTGGATAAATAGAAAGTTATGGATAAAGATAATATTTTCAGGTTTAATATATAGAGTTGGACACCGAAACCAGATAACCAGAATATAGTAACATGGGGATTAAAATAGTACATTGATGTAAGCAATACATTTTGTTTTCAATCTAATGACATTGTCTTGTTTCTAAGTCTTTGTTGCTTCTTAACTTTTAATTCTTCAATGGCATTTTCCTCTTCATCCTCCTAGCCTTTTAACAACTATAGCACATGTTACTTTATTTCTTTAAGCCTCTTGAATCTCCTCCACAATAACCATAAACTTCTCACAATGATTTGATTTTAGCTTCAAACAAACTTTCACTCTACCAAATTTAAAAGAACTATATTTAGACCATGGAACCCAAAAAAAAAAACAGAAATAGACCTCCAACATACTTTGCCTAACTTTGTTAAAGGGAATTCATGTATCTATTTTTTTTCCTTAATCAAAACTGTTTTTAATTGTGAACGGTTGTGCGGCTGGGTTAAAGAGACAAGCAGAGAAAAAGAAAATATTTTCATAGCAAACCCAAATCATAGCATAATCAAAGCATTGACAATTAAAGAAATAAATAAGAACAAACTTGACCCACAAACAAAATATCGAAAAAAACACAAGTCAGATAAAAGCAAATGACAACATTTTCAAAATAATTCAACATTGGGTTATTTCCACATTCAACAAAAAAGAAGGGCACAATAAGCAAGTACCTGGACTATGGAAGAGAGTAACACAACTGGAAAGGTGGATGAGAGAGGCGGTGCTATTGGCAAAACCCTAAACCATGGAATAGTTGGAACGAGGAAGCGCGGCTGAGAGAAAGAGGGAAAGGAGGAAAAACGGCTTTTACCCATTTTAAGGCATAGATATTACTAAGGAATTTTTATACCTTCCAAACCAAACAAAGGTACAATAAATGGTTGGGAATATAGGGGGAATCCAAACGTGTAGTAAGTGTTGACTTTAAGATTCCACCAAAAATAAAAAAATGAAGAATCTACACAATAAACCTAAATCAACAAGAAGATTTGCTTAGGCAAATTTTAAAACATCACATGTCAATTTCAAACTCATAACTTGCTTGATAAAAGTAACAAAAATCAACCTCAAAAAGATGTGATGATAGCCAAAAACACAAATTTAATTACAATTCAAAGAGTTATTGTCCTGAAACTTAGAAAATAAATGTAGGCAATGATCCCTTAGACTTTTACAAGTTTCCAAACTAGGTGATACAGGGAAAGTTTCACAATACACAAACTTGTCTTTGTGGCTCAAAGCATATAGTTAAGAATGGATCTAATGATGGATCATCTGATTTCATGAGACAGACTGATGAAAATGTCATTCTGACTTGTCAATCACAAGAAAAGGGAAAAAATGTAACTTAATTCATATCTTTTCACCAAACTATTGAGAATCAGAAGAATTGATGCATGGAATCCTTGTGACAAAAAGCCCACAACTTTTTGAGGGATAAAAGAGCATTACCCTACAAAATCCTACTTTTATATTTATTCTTGCATAGTATAGTTTACTTCGAGTTCTATCTACTGTAGGACTACCTTCAAGAATTACAACATAAGATTTGCCATTACCACCAAGAAAGAGTACTAGACCTTCATACCTGAACACCAAATATTCCATAAAGTGAGGTACACTTTTAAGGAGGAATCAATATATCTGTCAATAATAAATCAAACAATAGTCAATTTTTGCTAAGTAAAAAATGATATATCGATAATGAAAGTATTACATACCTATCAAGAGTGCGACCCAAAAGAAGTGAATTTTTTTTTGATAGCTTAACATAGCCACATTTGCTGAAAACATAGCCTACAATTGAAAATTAAAAACAGAGTTAAAGAGAGAACAACCTATATTTGTTACAGGTAATAAAACATGTGGGACTGTAAATAATTGCTTTAAGCTAAGTGTCACATTTCAATTGAAATTACTAGAGAAAGCAACTTCTCTAGGCTTAGTGTATTTAAATTTCGCATCCATTTCACCATTGTATTTCTAAGTAGTCATTAAAATTGTTTTCTTGCTAAGAATTCTTGAAGAGTATAAAAGCAAACATTCCCTGATAAAGGACGAAGACCATGATAATTATTTGTTGTAGAGTAATAATGTTCATTTTTCCTTAATCTGAACAAAAACTATTCCAAATGCTTCATTTTCCTATCTAGCACACCCACCCTTATTTATTATATTTCTTGCCAATAGTTACAAGAGCTTTAAATCCCATAAATAGATAAATAAGCCTTTCCTGAATGTTTTTTTTACTTAATATAATTTTGAAAAAAATAAGGAAAGAACAAGAAAAAGATATTTGGCAAACCTTTAAATAACATCACTTAGACAATCGCCTTAACCTCCACAACTGACATTTTTGTATCTATTATCCTTTCCATTTGGGTATTTTTCCAACCTCACTTTGACACCAATACACTAAATCCAAAACCAAAATCTATATTAAATTCGTTTGAAGAATTCAATCTCTAGTCTCTGATCCCATTTTTTACATTTGTTATCTCCACTTCACTCTTCTAACGTATGAAACAACCTCTATAATTTCTATTTACTTATATGCAACAATTAATATCACCCACCATGTCAAACCTATTTTCACTTTTCCTTCTGAAGTCTCATCTTTTCTTTCGAAAATAACAAATTTGTCTAAAAATAGCTTAAGCTTGTACACCCCACCAAAAATGGCTTCTTTATTTGAGTTTATAGTTGAGTCTCAGATGCAAATGATTGCTGCTGATGAAGCTGCTAGGTTTATACCAAAACGTTTGATATAAGCTACAATTTTTTTTTATTAAATACCTTATACGCTGCAACGTTACTTAATACTTGTCAAAGATAACCTAAAAATAAAAAGGTTGAAAACTTAATGCCGTTTAGGGTAACATCGTTAGGAATGTTAATAAGTTATAATACATGTGGTAAGAAAATAGAGAGGAAGGACCAATGAGGGCACAAATAGAGGGCAGAGGATTTCTATTTGACTAAGTAAGGTGAGGAAGAAATTGTCAAAAGGATAGATTAAAATAAGAATAGATTAGGGTCCAATTTAAATATATAAAATGGTGCCTTAGGTTAGTTTAGCTTGTCTTTATATTTTAGATTTCATTATTTGATCGTTTTAATATAAACTTGCTCATACTATTTATGTATACTTGTAAATAATACTACTATTAATATCATTAAAAGCATTTGCTATTTATTTAAAAAAAAAATAAAAAGAGAAATCATTAGCCAAAGAAGCTCAGGACAAAAAAATTAAAAAAGTCTTTGAATAATGTTTTTTATTCATGTGATAATTCTAAGTATTATTACAAAATTATTATCTATAATATTTATAGGCATTATTATAAAAATAAATATTCAATAGTTTTTACATATATTAATATTTAAATAATTAGTATTCTAATATTATGTTATTTTTCTCATGTTATTATTTATTATTTTAAAAGATAAAGTTTGCAATGTTACATATTTATATAAAAAATAAGTTTATACAATTTTATATTTTTAATTGTAAAGGTAATTTTGTAAACTTGCATTGCATTTCTAATAAAATGCTTCCAAACCAAACATTACAATATATCCCTTAGTAATCGCATTTCTTACAATCGTTACTTTCTCATGTTATATCAAATGCTGCAAAGTTTTTTTCCTAATAATCACATTCTCAACAATCATATTCCCTACAAAATACCAAACATAGAATATTATTATAGACTTGGTTGATTCTTATAATGGACTTATATAATACTTGGAATTCATTGAACCATATAGGAAGGTTCAAATTAGTTTTTATTTTTTTATTATATTTAATCAAATTTTTGTATTTTTACTTTGACTCAAATATGACTTTATATTAATGGCTAACTAATTATTGTTAATCAAAATGTCATTTATTTTGTTATGTTACGTGGTGTTAATATGATATGTTAATATGTCATAACAAATGATGATGTGGTATGCTGATTTGACATGATGACATAATCATGTGAATTTTTTACCTCCACGTCAATTTTATATCAGTACTGTATGAGTACAAAAATAAGATGTGACATTTGGATTAATGATAATTAGTCAACCATTAGTTGTTAGAAATTATTTGATCTAAAATAAAAATACATGAACTTGATTGAATATAATAGAAGAATAGTGATTTATTTAAATTTTCTTAAATAATTTAAAATTTTTTCAAGTGTTATGCTCTATTTGTATATTTTCAAATGGAGAAATTTGACATTTAAAATATTAAAAGATTATAATATTAGATATTATTTTTGAAATTTTTTAATTTTATGTGTCGTGTTGCATATTTCATTAGATTATATAAAAAAATCAATAATTAATGGACTTGTGGTAACATTCTATCCTTTTGTGAAATTTTACTTAAATTTAATTTTAAAATATATTTAAATTATAATAAAACATTTATATATAAAATAATTTTATTTTATTCTTTGAATGATATTTTAAAATGGTTTCAGTGGGCTTGGACTAGCCCTACATAGGTTGAGCCCAAATGGAATCTGACCTGCCTGCATAGATCTGGGCCCATGTCCATCAAAATATAATAGCAAAAAAAAAAAAAAA
>NW_018397263.1:5336473-5336582 GCF_002168275.2 Theobroma umbraticum
TTATGGTTATTGTAGAGGAGATTCAAGAGGTTTAAACAAATAAAGTAACATGTGCTGTAGTTGTTAAAAGGCTAGGAGGATGAAGAGGAAAATGCCATTGAAGAATTAA
>NW_018397263.1:5336592-5336983 GCF_002168275.2 Theobroma umbraticum
GCAACAAAGACTTAGAAACAATACAATGTTGTTAGATTGAAAACAAAACATATTGCTTACATCAATGTACTACTTTAATCCCTATGTTACTATATTCTTGTTATTCGGTTTCGGAGTCCAACCCTATATATTAAACCTTAAAACTTATTATCCTTATTCATAACTTTCTATTTATCCAAACACAAGTTCAAAAAGGAAGTCGAATAAGAAACAAGTTTAGGGTGAAGGGCTTAGAAATAATATTTCAATTAAGGAAGGTAAAGGGCTTTTGTAAAAGTTAGTTGAAATTAAGTTTATTATTTTAGGATATTGATGCGAATATACGTACAATATGGTTATAAATAAAAAATATTTATTCATCTATTTTGTTTTATTTTCTTACTTTTTATAT
>NW_018397263.1:5337172-5337355 GCF_002168275.2 Theobroma umbraticum
GTAAAGTCTTATGCATTAGAATTTGCTGCAAATCGAGAGTATGTGAGGCGACTTGTGTATGATAATGATATTTCTTGTAGTTCACAAATTAGGATGAATAGAGAAGCTTTTTTTAAATTATATGAAATGTTAGAAAGTATTGGAAGGTTGAAGTCAACAAAGAACATGCTTGTAGATGAGCAA
>NW_018397263.1:5337384-5337566 GCF_002168275.2 Theobroma umbraticum
TCATGTTAAGAATCGAGTAATTAGTATAAATTTTAAAAGATCTGGTGACACAGTTAGTCGACACTTTCATAATGTTTTAAATGCAGTGCTGAAATTACAAGAACATTTGTTTAAAAACCTGAGCCCATTCCAACAAACTCAACAGACAATCAGTGGAAGTGGTTTAAGGTAGATTATTGATC
>NW_018397263.1:5337576-5337646 GCF_002168275.2 Theobroma umbraticum
TGTAACTATATATACAAGACATTAATAGGTTTACTTATACATAATTCATTATATTGGATTTGTAGAATTG
>NW_018397263.1:5337656-5337943 GCF_002168275.2 Theobroma umbraticum
CTAGATGGGACATACATCAGGGTTAAGGTACCTAGTGCAAATAAACCTAAATATCGCACTCGTAAAGGGGATATTGTAACAAACATGTTAGGTGTATGTACACCTGACATGTAATTTGTCTTTATTCTTCCTAGTTAGGAAGGGTTTGTAGCTGATGGCAGAGTTCTTCAAGATGCACTAAGGAGAAGAAATGGACTTAAAAGTGCCTCATAGTAAGCTTTCCTATTATCATAGGAAGATATTTCAAATTATGTACTATATGATTATTCTAATTAAATAAATAAATA
>NW_018397263.1:5337953-5338107 GCF_002168275.2 Theobroma umbraticum
TTTATTTTATATAGGTTGTTACTATCTAATTGATGCGGGCTATACAAATTGTGAGGGCTTTCTTGCACCTTTTAGGGGTCAATGATATCATTGGAATGAATGGCGTCAAGGCCATGAACCAAGCAATCTTGAAGAATTTTTTAATATGAAACAT
>NW_018397263.1:5338181-5338558 GCF_002168275.2 Theobroma umbraticum
ATTTTATCCGATTAGGATACATAATCGAATTATTATAGCTTGTTGTTTGCTTCATAATTTTATTAGGAAGGAGATGAGTTTTGATCCTATTGAAATGGATTTAGGGGAATGTATTGAAACCAACACAGTAGTTAAGGAGTATTTTATAAGTACTATTGATCCTATTGATATTTGGGGTAATTTTATAATGGAATTAGCAAATCAAATGTTTAATGAATGGCAAGCATCTATGTAAATGATGATTGATATTTGTTAGGCATATTGTTAATTGAAAAACTATTTTAGTGTTTCTTTCCTTTGTCAATACAAGTTGTGCTCTTTTCCCCTAGTATTAGTGTCTTCATGTTTTGTCAATCCTTGTTGGTCATTGTTGTATA
>NW_018397263.1:5338586-5338963 GCF_002168275.2 Theobroma umbraticum
TTTGACAAGTTTTAATATATTATTGGATATATCTTTTTATCTTTTATTTTTTTAGCATTATAATTAATTTTTTATTCCCAAATATTTGGTGTATGGTAGAAAACAATGTCTGCATCTTCAACTTTAGCTTCTCAAAGTTCAAAGGGAACCAAAAGAAAATGAAACTATCATGAAGATGTTGCACTTATTTCAGCTTTGATTGATTTGCACAATATAGGAAAATATAATGCTAACACTAGTTTTAGAGGTGGTTATTCAATAGAACTTGAAAATATGCTTGCAACAAAATTACCAATTGCAAACTTGAAGGCGAAGCCCATATCGAGTCTAGAATAAAGACTTTGAAAAAAGAATGGGCTATTATATATGATATGGTG
>NW_018397263.1:5339167-5339411 GCF_002168275.2 Theobroma umbraticum
TTTTTTTGTTATTAGAGTCATAAGGAACCTGCCCCTTTTAGAAAAAAGAGTTTTCCTTTCTTCAATAAGCTTAGTCTTATTTATGCAAGAGATCGTGCAACAAGAAAAGATGCACAAACTGCAGTAGATATCCTCAAAGAGATGGAAGAATGTAATGATACAGTAAACAAGGAAACTGAAGGTGAAAACCTAGCTGGATATAGTATCGATGATGAGGATTTCTCCAATATTCAACCTCAAACAT
>NW_018397263.1:5339421-5339672 GCF_002168275.2 Theobroma umbraticum
AAGTGAAACTACTTCAGCAAGGAAGAGGAAAAGGACAAATGAGATAGGTGATCCCATTACATCTGAATCAATTATTACTGCTGCCACTATATTGGGTGAAAACATAAAAGAGGCTGGAATTGAGTTTAGCAAAAGTGTTGGGGCAGATGCAAACATCCAACAAAAGGCTCAAGAGTTGGATGGGATTTTAAATCAAGTAAAGGGATTGATAGCGAGGGAACGGGTTCTTGCTTCAATTAAGCTTCCTGAAT
>NW_018397263.1:5339682-5341476 GCF_002168275.2 Theobroma umbraticum
TATGTTTGTGTTTTTTAGTATTGATCCTGACCGAAGACTTGAATGGTTGAGGACATTTCTTGCTGACAGTTGAGTTTGAATGGCTCTAAAACATTTTATGAAGGTAAGCTCCTGACATTGTAACTTTTTGGCACTTGTGGTTGATGTTGATACTCATTATGAGGTTCATTAACAAGTTTGAACTCTTTTGAGTTGACCGTTGTGTTGCTGGTTGTGTAATGGTGATGTTATTGTATCTACCTTATTGGTTTTATGCATGTCGTAAGTTAGTGTAATAGGATGAATATTCATCCCTTACTTTCAAGGTTAGAGTATTTTTGTAAACTAAACCTTGGCTTTTGAAAGGTAATATGATTTTCTATTAAATATATCAAAAGACATTATTTATTTATTTTTTTTAAAAAAAATGGAAGACCATCTTTCTAATTTCAAAGATATGATTTTCTATTTAATATATCAAAAAACATGATTTTCTATTTCTACTTGTTTTTATGCTTTTTTCCCAAATATTTCTTCTCCACTATTGTCTATAGAATATATTGAAAATGATTCATAATATGTGAAGAATTGAATAAAAATAAACATCTATGCACAAATTTAATTGATTATGATGGATAAAATATAACATAATTAAATTATAGTTTAAAATAATTATTATATTATAATTATTTTTGGCATTTGGGATAAAATATAATTATGATGGATAATTGTCTTTTAGAATAAATATGTATTTAAATTATAATAAAGATAATTTTAATTTTTTATGAAAATAAATGTTAATATAATCAAGGTTATTTCTATCTTTTTATCACCTATTCCTTTTTTATTCCAATCTTATTTCTACCAATCAAACAATACAATAAGTCATAATAACAATTCCTGCTCTATTCCATTCACCGTACCAAACAAAGTAATAACTATTCTATTTTATTCTTACTTTATTCTATTCCCACAAAATAATTATTCTATTCTATTCTTGTCTATTTCGCGAACCAAACATGCTGTAAATGGTTTTAAAACCCCATAATTGACTTTAAGTTGAATTTTTTTTCATTTTTGGTTAAAATAGATTATAGTTAAATATCTACCTCGAGAAATGTGAAGAAAAAGCCATTCGTTGGCAAGAAAAGCCCATGTATAGTCACCCATGCCTTCGAAAGCCTTATGACTCTTTTTCAATGGTTTTATAATCTCATAATTGACTTTCAGTTGAATTTTTTTGTATTTTTGGCTAAAGCAGATTATAATTGAATGTCTACCTTGAGACACGTTAAGAAAAAGCCATTCATTGGCAAGAAAAAGCTCATTTATAGTCATTAAAGCCTTCGAAAGCCTTATTACTCGCTTTAAATTGTTTTATAATCACATAGTTGATTTTAAGTTGAATTTTTTTTCTATTTTTTGTTAAAACAGATTATAATTGAATGTCTACCTCAGGAAATGTGAAGAAAAAGATATTCATTCGCAAGAAATGTCCATTTATAGTCACCCATACATTCAAAAACCTTATTACTCGCTTTAAATGGTTTTATAAACTCATACTTGATTTGAAGTTGAATTTTTTTATATTTTTTATTAAAACAGATTATAATTGAATGTCTATCTTGGGAAACCTAAAGAAAAAGATATTCATTTTGAAGAAAAGTGCATTTATACTTACCTATGCCTCGAAAAACCTTATTACTCGCTTTAAATGGTTTTATAATGTCATAATTAACTTTAAGTTGAATTGTTTTTTCATTTTTGGTCAAAATAGACTATAATTGAATGTCTACCTTGAGAAACATGAAGAAA
>NW_018397263.1:5341576-5342776 GCF_002168275.2 Theobroma umbraticum
TCAAAAGCCTTATTACTCGCTTTAAATGGTTTTATAATGTCATAATTCACTTTAAGTTGATCTTTTTTCATTTTTGGTTAAAACATATTATAATTAATGTCTACATCAAGAAGTGTGAAGAAAAAATTATTCGTTGGCAAGAGAAGTCCATTTATAGTCACCCATACCTTCGAAAGCTTTATTACTAGCTTTAAATGGTTTGATAATCTCAAAATTGATTTGAAATAGATTTTTTTTATATTTTTTATTAAAACAGATTATCATTGAATATCTACCTCAGGAAACATGAAGAAAAAGATATTCATTTTTCAGAAAAGTCAATTGGTACTCACATTTGCCTTCAAAAGCCTTATTATTCGCTTTAAATGAGTTTATAATGTCATATTACCTTTAAGTTAATTTTTTTTTCATTTTGGTCAAAATAGACTATAATTGAATGTCTACCTTGAGAAACATGAAGAAAAAGCCATTCACTAGCAAGAAAAGCCCATTTATAGTCACCCATACCTTCAAAAGCCTTATTACTCTCTTTGAATGGTTTCATAATCTCATAATTGACTTTAAGTTGAATTTTTTTGTGTTTTTGGTTAAAACAGATTATAGTTGAATGTCTACCTCGAGAAACATTAAGAAAAAGTCGTTCATTGGTAGGAAAAGCCTATTTAAAGTCATCCAAGCTTGCAAAAACTTTATTACCCACTTTAAATGGAGTTATAATCTCATAGTTGATTTGAAGTTGAATCTTTTTACATTTTTAATTAAAATAGATTATAATTAAATGTCGACCTCGAGAAACAAGAAGAAAAAGATATTCATTGGTAAACAAAGTTCATTTATAATCACCTAAGCCTTCAAAAGCTGTATTACTCACTTTAACAGCATGTTTGGTATGGGGAATAGCTATGCTATTCCCCCTTCTATTCCCAGCCATTTATTGTACCTTTGTTTGGTTTGGTTGTACAGTAAAGAATAAAAATTCCTTAGTAATAACTATGCCTTAAAATGGGTAAAAAGTTTTCTTTAGTTATTACCGGTTCTCACCTTGGTATTATCTATTTCATGTCTCATGGAATAGCTGTAACATTTGTAATGACTAAATCACCCTTTTCAACTTTACAATATTACAACTATGTCCATATAAAACACTTTTTTTCTCTCTCTTCCTCCTTTCCTTCTTTCTCTCTGCCGTTCTTCCTCTCA
>NW_018397263.1:5342876-5343093 GCF_002168275.2 Theobroma umbraticum
AAACTTATTATCCTTATCCATAACTTTCTATTTATCCAAACACAAGTTCAAAAAGGAAGTTGAATAAGAAACAAGTTTAGGGTAAAGGGCTTAGAAATAATATTTCAATTAAGGAAGGTAAAGGGCTTTTGCAAAAGTTAGTTGAAATTAAATTCATTATTTTAGGATATTGATGCAAATATACATACAATATGGTTATAAATTAAAAATATTTATT
>NW_018397263.1:5343103-5343220 GCF_002168275.2 Theobroma umbraticum
TTTTGTACATAATAAAATAGATTAGAATATTTATTTTTTGCAGTCATGGTTCGTTTGTGTCTGAGAAGAGATGCTGAACGACGAAAAAGGCTACTAGTTATGTTTAAATTTTATATG
>NW_018397263.1:5343335-5343778 GCF_002168275.2 Theobroma umbraticum
GTAAAGTCTTATGCATTAGAATTTGCTGCAAATCGAGAGTATGTGAGGCGACTTTTGTATGATAATGATATTTCTTGTATTTCACAAATTAAGATAAATAGAGAAGCTTTTTTTAAATTATGTGAAATGTTAGAAAGTATTGAAGGGTTGAAGTCAACAAAGAACATGCTTGTAGATGAGCAAGTAGTACTATTCTTACATATTATTGCTAATCATGTTAAGAATCGAGTAATTAGTATAAATTTTAAAAGGTCTGGTGAGACAGTTAGTTGGGACTTTCATAATGTTTTAAATGTAGTGCTGAAATTGCAAGAACATTTGTTTAAAAAACCTGAGCCCATTCCAACAAACTCAATAGACAATCAGTGGAAGTGGTTTAAGGTAGATTATTGATTTTATTACCTTTGTAACTATATATACAAGACATTAATAGGTTTACTTAT
>NW_018397263.1:5343899-5344023 GCF_002168275.2 Theobroma umbraticum
AAAAAGGATATTGCAACAAATATGTTGGGTGTATGTACACCTGACATGCAATTTGTCTTTATTCTTCCTAGTTGGGAAGGGTCTGTAGCTGATGGCAGAGTTCTTCGAGATGCACTAAGGAGAA
>NW_018397263.1:5344081-5344285 GCF_002168275.2 Theobroma umbraticum
TTGTTTTATTTAGGTTGTTACTATCTAGTTGATGCAGGCTATACAAATTGTGAGAGCTTTCTTGCACCTTTGAGGGGTCAACGATATCATTTGAATGAATGGCGTCAAGGCCATGAACCAAGCAATCCTGAAGAATTTTTTAATATGAAACATGCAGCTGCTCGCAATGTTATAGAGAGGTGTTTTGGGTTGTTGAAAATGAGG
>NW_018397263.1:5344296-5344518 GCF_002168275.2 Theobroma umbraticum
TAGGAGTCCATCATTTTATCCGATTAGGATACATAATCGGATTATTATAGCTTGCTGTTTGCTTCATAATTTTATTAGGAGGTAGATGAGTTTTGATCCTATTGAAATGGATTTAGGGGAATATATTGAAACCAACACAGTAGTTGAGGAGGATTTTATAAGTACTATTAATCCTACTGATATTTGGGGTAATTTTAGAATGGAATTAGCAAATCAAATGTT
>NW_018397263.1:5344528-5344722 GCF_002168275.2 Theobroma umbraticum
CAAGCATCTAGGCAAAATGATGATTGATATTTGTTAGGCATATTGTTAATTGAAAAACTGTTTTAGTGTTTCTTTCCTTTGTCAGTACAAGTTGTGCTCTTTTCCCCTGGTATTAGTGTCTTCATGTTTTGTCAATCCTTGTTGATCATTGCTGTATAAATTGTACTTTTTATCATGTGAATAAAGTTTGACAA
>NW_018397263.1:5344732-5344903 GCF_002168275.2 Theobroma umbraticum
ATTATTGGATATATCTTTTTATCTTTTATTTTTTTACATTATAATTAATTTTTTATTCCCAAATATTTGGTGTATGGTAGAAAACAATGTTTGCATCTTCAACTTTAGCTTCTTAAAGTTCAAAAGGAACCAAAAGAAAATGGAACAATCATGAAGATGTTGCACTTATTT
>NW_018397263.1:5344913-5345036 GCF_002168275.2 Theobroma umbraticum
TGATTTGCACAATATAGGAAAATATAATGCTGACATTGATTTTAGAGGTGGTTATTTAATAGAACTTGAAAATATGCTTGCAACAAAATTACCAACTGCAAACTTGAAGGCGAAACCCCATAT
>NW_018397263.1:5345233-5350663 GCF_002168275.2 Theobroma umbraticum
TATGGGAATCTTACATACAGGTAAGTTTTTGGGTTGAACTTATTTAAGTATTTTCATATTAGTTTCTTAATAATAATATAACTAATAGTCTTTTTTTTTTGTTATTAGAGTCATAAGGAAGCTACCCCTTTTAGAAGAAATAGTTTTCCTTTCTTCAATGAGCTTAGTCTTATTTATGCAAGAGATCGTGTAACAGGAAAAGATGCATAAACTGAAGCAGATATCCTTGAAGAGATGGAAGAATGTAATGATACAGTAAATGAGGAAACTGAAGGTGAGAACCTAGCTGGAAATAGTTTCGATGATGAGGATTTCTCCAATAGTCAACCTCAAACATCAGCTCCTAGAAGTGAAACTACTTCAGCAAGGAAGAGGAAAAGGCCAAATGAGATAGGCAATCCCATTACATCCGAATCAATTATTACTGCTGCCACTATATTGGGTGAAAACATAAAAGAGGCTGAAATTGAGTTTAGCAAAAGTGTTGGGGCAGAGGTGAACATCCAACAAAAGGCTCAACAGTTGGATGGGATTTTAAGTCAAGTAGAGGGATTGACAGTGAGGGAAATGGTTCTTGCTTCAATTAAGCTTCCTGAATCTCCAACTCTTATGTTTGTGTTTTTTAGTATTGATCCTGAACGAAGACTTGAATGGTTGAGGACATTTCTTGCTGATCGTTGAGTTTGAATGGCTCTAAAACTTTTTGTGAAGGTAAGTTCATGATATTGTAACTTTTTGACACTTGTGGTTGATGTTGATACTCATTATGAGGTTCATTAACAAGTCTGAACTCTTTTGAGTTGACCGTTGTGTTGCTGGTTGTATAATGGTGATGTTATTGTAGCTACCTTATTGGTTTTATGCATGTGGTAAGTTAGTATAATACGATGAATATTCATCCATTACTTTCAGGGTTAGAGTATTTTTGTAAACTAAACCTTGGCTTTTGATTATATGTAATAATATTTTCATCTAAAGGGCATTTATAGAATGACAAGGCTCTTTCATTATCTATTGCTTTCCATGCTAATATGCACTAGTTATGCTTGTAAATTGTCATTTTGTTGACAGAGATAGAATGCTTATCTAAATTGACAGGCACGTTATTTCTCTTTTTGGCATTAATGTTTCCTCAGCACCACATGCTTGGTTCAAAGAATGATTTTCTTCTTTTTTTTTTTTGAAAGGTAATATGATTTTCTATTAACTATATCAAAAGACATAATTTATATTTTTTTTAGAAAAAAATGGAAGACCATCTTTCTAATTTCAAAGATATGATTTTCTATATAATATATCAAAAAACATGATTTTCTATTTCTTCTTGTTTTTATGCTTTTTTCCTAAATATTTCTTCTCCAATATTGTCTATAGAATATATTGAAAATGATTCATAATATGAGAAGAATTGAATAAAAATAAACATCTATGCACAAATTTAATTGATTATGATGGATAAAATATAACATAATTAAATTATAGTTTAAAATAATTATTAAATTATAATTATTTTTGGCATTTGGGATAAAATATAATTATGATGGATAATTGTCTTTTAGGATAAATATGTATTTAAATTATAATAAAGATAATTTTAATTTTTTATGAAAATAAATGTTAATATAATCAAGGTTATTTCACCTATTCCTTTCTTATTCTAATCTTATTTCTACCAACCAAACAATACAATAAGTCATAGTAACAATTCCTGCTCTATTCCATTCACCATACCAAACAAAGTAATAACTATTTTATTCTATTCATATTTTATTCTATTCTCACATAATAACTATTCTATTCTATTCTTGTCTATTCTACGAACCAAACGTGCTGAAAAGGGTAATTTAACTTAAATCAGATTTTGTTACTTTCTCAATATTATATTGGTTTTCATTATCAATGTGATTCCCTCTCTTGATGAGAATGTGATGTCAATATAATATTACATTAGATTACATTAATTTTTATTGTCTCAAAACATTGTAATATAATTAATCCATTTACATTACAAAGAATGTTATTTACATTTCTAATACCAGATACAACATTAAGGTTTAGCCTCTTGTTGACTACTTAGTTGACCTTGATAACATTGCTACCATTTGTTAATATTTTTGATGTCTTATTAATTATTTATTTCTTTCCTAATTGTGATTAATATTAATATTAAACTTACATGTACGTATTCACACCTGAACATTTAACTCATTGATTGAAACATTTAGATAAAAATTTTTATATATATATTATGTGAACCTATTTAAAAGTAGTAATGTCAATGTGCCGATTGATTATTCACACACCGTAATACTCTACCTTTAGGATTGCATATTTATGATTTCTCACTATCTAATATTAATTCAATTTTATTTTTAAACTCTTAGGAGATGAATGATGTAATTGAGTTGTGTTCATGTCCCTTACATGTATGCATGTATATAAACTCAAGCAGTAATGTCAATTAGCATTTTATTACATCTCCCACAAAACGACAAAGGGTGTTGAAAACCATTGACCATAAAGTGGAAGGGCCCACAGAGCACATAAAGTCCACTCAAAAACTCTTCCAACACCAGATTTACGCCACTGACCTCACTCCTCTGACAGGGAGAGAGAGAAGAGAAAGAAAAGGAAGAAGGAAAGAACAAAGATTCAGCTATACAGTAACTGGTTGTCTTCGCTGTTTTCCACCAAGATTGCCGGTATCACTGCATTTCTTTCAACTTGTCTACTTTATTTACTGTTTCTCTTATCTGGGTTTCTCATAGGTTATCAGATGATTCAATGGAGATGATGCTATTGTTTGTGCGTATCAGATGTTTGATCATTTTCCCTCTCAGAAATAAAAATCTTTCCTTTTTGGCAATTTGTTATTGTTTTCTAGCAAATGTTTGGCTCAAGGGGAACTTCATTTAGTTCTTTTTATTTTTTTTAAATTTTTTAGTTTGGTTTTTTTTTCTTTTTTTGGGGTGATTAGAGTGTTTATCTTTAGCTTTCTTCTTTGCTGTTTACTGGGTCGATTGAGAAGCTGAGTATATAAAGTACGGATAAATAAGAACTGACAACAACTATATAACTATCGCTGTTGAAAGATTGGCTCTCCGGAATCCAACCAAGCTTATCATCGTATATATGCATTGGAATTTTTGTATACGCCCATACTTAAGTGATATATTTGTCTGTTGATGGCTATTTAAGTTTAACTTTTAGGGCTCACATCTCTTAGTGTATCTAGTAGGTCCCATGAACCAATTTTTGTGGTCTTATTAACAATCAATGAAGTTGTAATGTTTTTGGGTATTTTACGATGCTTAACTCAATCGGGTCATGCTCAACGTCCTTTTTAATAAAGGGAAAATCTGAAGGAGGTTGGTGCTTGTTGTTGTTGTTGTTGTTGTTAAATTTGTGGACAGCTTTGTCTATATAACTATTGATGTTGGCAATGCAAATAAGTAATTGAATGATGTCTAGCACTTTCTATTAAGGGAATGTAACAGGCCCCTTTTTCCCCCCAACCTGAGTAGTGCATGTTTGTTAGCATTGAACTATCATTTATTCTTGCAACTGTCAACGCCAAAATATGGTGTGCATAATGCTACATCGTTAAATTTGTGCAGTGTGTATAAGTTGATTTTCTTTTTTGTAAGAGTGTAATCATTCTTCTCTTTCTTTTTTTAATATTTTTGTTGTAGATGTCTTTGTATATTGGCCATCTATCGTCTCGCACTCGTAGGGATGAACTTGAGCGTGCTTTCAGAAGGTTTGGAAGATGCAATGTACAGCTGAAAGATGGCTTTGGATTTGTTGTGTATGACTACCCTTCAAATGCGGAGGAAGCTCTGAGAGCACTTCAAGGAAGGAATATCTGTGGGGAGCCATTAACTCTCACATGGTCAAATAAACAGCCTAGACCTCTCAAAAAATTTGCTAGGGCTGATCAATCCTATGATCAGGAGCCACTTAAAGTTAGGAGTTCTGCTAGAGGTAGAGATTATGGCAATAGAAAGTTGGATTTAAACGTTCAGCATGATTACAAGATGAGTATTGAACAACCAGAGAGTCATGGTGTGAGGCTTAATTCTGCTGACTTGCTTAATGTGGAGATAGATTACCATGAAGACCATGTTAAAGAATACACTAGGGAAGACAATCATGACTATGGGGAAGATTTGCTGAATCAAGGTGGTCAAGTTGAACTGAACCTGATGGATGGTAATAGGTGGGATGGGAAATGCCATGAACTGTCTGATGGTAATGATGTTGAACATGAAATGGAATTTAACCGCTACATAGGTTATGACAAGAAAGATGATGAAAACAATCGAATTGTGTATTCCAGTGGTTCTCCTGCTGCACAAAGCCCTCCAAAGAAAATAGTAACAGAGCTGATAAGTGAAGGAACTTTGAACCAACTCAATGATTCAAAAGCACAGCAAGCTTGTTACAGCTGCGGTGCCTTGGGTCATAGAAAGCGTAATTGTCCCTGTGATAATACTTCAGGAAGATATTTCTCCAGGTTTGACCACAGACATAATGATGAAATTGGATCCAGTTCTCGGGCAAAGCTGCAGCAAGACAAGGATCCCCTAACAACAAAGCGATCCAAGGATAGAAAAGCATCTGGTTCAGGAAAGTGGGGGCGATTGATAGAGAATGGAAGCTCCCCTTTTGCAAAGGAAACTGACAGAGCTTGGGAAAAGGACTATAGAGGAACAAAGAGAAGTAGGAGGAGAGGTGGAACTCCTAAAAGACGTAGTGAAAAGAAAGCAAGGCCAATTTCTTCTCCACTTCATCCTGGTTACAATGCATCCAGATCACGCTCAAAATCTAAATCCTTAGAGCATGTGCTAAGGTCAATTTCACAGTCTAGATCAAGGTCCGTATCATCTAGAGCATGCTTGTCATCTTCTAATTTAAGGTCCACTCCAGTATCACATTATTCTAGATCCAGAAGTTCTAAGTCTAACTTAAGGTCAAGCTCGCCTACATCCTTGTCTTTGTCTGTATCCCTTGGCAGGCCTTCATCATCATTACCGAACAAGGGGCAGTTGAATCTGAAAGGTACTTTGGATAATTCTACCACTCCTGAATCCAAGGAGATTATGGTTGTTGGAGAACCAGGAAAAGGTGATGTTGAATTGGAGAATGAAAAACTGGAAAATAGGGTGGGTCCAGTGAACGTTGAAAATGCTGGGTTATCTGCCAAAGTAGAAAATGAAGTGGAAAAGGATCAAGGTATGCAGATAGGTAATAGTGATGATCATATGAAACCCAGGTCAGGACCTCAAGTTAAAATTCCAAGCACATCAATTTCAGAGAAAGGTGCACTTGCTGCTGGGATTTTGTCCTCAGAGAGCTTGGGGGAGATCAAGGGCGGTGAAGATTTTGATACACTGACAACAGAGGATGTGATGGTACCTCCTATAAAAA
>NW_018397263.1:5350763-5371202 GCF_002168275.2 Theobroma umbraticum
TTTCAAAATAATTCAACATTGGGTTATTTCCACATTCAACAAAAAAAAATAGCACAATAAGCAAGTACTTGGACCGTGGAATAATGGGAAAGAGGCAGAGCGGCTGAGAGAAAGAGGGAAAAGAGACAGAGCGGCTGAGAGAAAGAGGACTGAGAGAAATACGGAGAGGAGGAAAAGCGACTGAGAGAAAGAGGGAAAAGAAGAAGAATAGTTGAGAGGAAGAACGACAAAGACTGATGAGAGGAAGAACGATAGAGAGAAAGAAGGAAAAGAGGAAGAGAGAGAAAAAAAGTGTTTTATATGGACAGGGTTGTAATTTTGTAAATTTGAGAGGGATAATTTAGTCATTATAAATGTTACAGCTATTCCATGAGACATGGACTAGACAATACCAAGGGGAGAACCGGTAATAACTAAAAAAGACTTTTTACCCATTTTAAGGCATAGATATTATTGAGAAATTTTTATTCTTTGCTGTACAACCAAACCAAACAAAGGTACAATAAATGGTTGGGAATAGAGGGGGAATAACATAGCTATTCCCTATACCAAACGTGTTGTTTTTTCATTGAGACTTTCTCATTCCCATGGACAACATCTCTTTTTCTTCAAAAATCACATCCCAACGCCTAGCAAATCTTCCCTCGACTCAAATCTCCTTCAGTTCTTTCATCTCTTTGATTTCTTTCTTCTTCTTCTTCTTCTCTAAATCTCAAAACTCTAACCATATGAACCTTGGTTTTCCTTCATTTTTGTGACAAGTTAGTTATCAATTTGAACACCTTACCCTTTTTCTTTCTTCTTCTATAGTATTCATCATTGTTAATACCTTGTTGTCCTTTCTCAATTCTACATCCTCCATTTTCAACTTATATATGAGTATTTTAGTCTTTTGTGTAATTTTTCTCATCTTGTCACAAAAAAACTTACAATTGTGGCTTTGTACTCAGGTTAATTATACAACCTATACCTTATTGTGATTCCTTCCATGTTGTCCATCTAAGACATTTCATTTTGAAGAAATAATAAACTGGTTCTCTTTCTTAGTTTCCTTTCACTTTGGTTGTAATATATTTCTTCCACTTGGTTTTGATTTCTTTTTACATGAGATGGATGAAGTGCAATTTGAGGCCATTTCATTAATTTCAAAATCAAAATTGATAACAAAGGAAGATTGGCCAAGGAACAATTATGGGTTTTTTTTTCAATTTCATAATTGAAATGGACAATAGAGTAAGACAAATTTAGGTTTTCATTCAATTTTAGAATCAAAATAGACAATAAAGTGAGAAGGAGCTAGATTTTCTTGCAATTTCAAATTCATAATTGATTAGAACAAAAACAAAAAATATAAGCAGAATTGGGTTAAGGAAAAAGCAAGGGATGGTTCCTCCTAAATTAATTTTCACAAAATTTTGTACCTTAATTACTTGTTTTATCCAACCAATCAACTTTTGACATTTAGCACTAAAAGGAGGAAAAAACCACATCACAATAAATTCTATATCATCAACCTTAATTATCTAGTCAACATCCACTTTCCTTCATTAACATGTCAAGTCATCTGCCACATATATATAGTAAGTGATAGTTAACATTAGAAAAAACGTCCATTACATTTTCATTTGGATAAAATAAAAGAATAAGGTGTTCTTTGAGTACAAATAAAAGAAAAAGGGCTTAATTGGGTACGATAAAAATGTAAGGGCTCAATAGTAAAACTCATATAAGTTAGGGGCATTTTTGTTATTAAGTCATTATTTTTTTATATGTTAACGTAATATACTTGTTTGTTTATTTATAAGGTAAACTCCATATAAACTCCTTGTGGTATGGTATTTTCTCATATCACACCTTGAAGTTATTTTTTTCTCATATAAAACTCTATGTTTTACTTTTTTTCCCAAAGATAGTAACATTGTTAAATTATCAATTAATGTTTTATAAAGGAAAATAACAACCTTTGTGTTTTTTTTTTGTTTTTATATTTGTTTACTAAAAAAAATTAACGTTTGTTTGGGTTTCTTTCTTTTCTAACTTTTCCTTCCCTTTCTCTCCCTTTCACTTTTAATTTTATAAAAAGACTATAATAAAAAAAAATTTAATACTTGATCCTAAGTAGAGAATCTATCAAAAAGAAAGAAATTTTTGTGCTTGATCTTGTTCATCCATTAAAAAAAATGAAGAGGATAATGTTGGTAATAACTTTCTTCAAAATTCTTAGTTGCATATATATTTGGCTTTAACCATTCCAACTTCAATGACCAAATATCCCACTTGTCTTCATTTGCCCAATGAACAAAGTATCCATCGAGCCTTAACCATTCTTTTTCAGACTTGATTCTTGTTATTCATTTCTAGTATGAGGTCAAGTACTTTATATCATATTTAAGTTGAAGGATGGGGCCAAACTTTTGTAAAAAGGTTGAAAGTTCATTAAAAAATTAATTTGACCAAAATGTTCAGTGTGAAGATCGCACCGATATAATAAGAGTAACTTAAGCCCTGTGTTCTATGTTTAAAACAAAATATTATCAATTACAATCAATTGAGGCAAAAGTCTACAACTCGTATATGAGCTCCATGGCAAGAAAGAAAAGCTTGGTGTGGTGTATTTTGGACTCTTGGTTTCAATATTTTTTGTTTCTAGACTTTGCTACTCTTTTTTTTTTCTCAACCAAAGGGAAAAATTGTATTAATGATACTTAGATGTATAAAAACATTTCAAAGGTTAGCAAGCCATAACATAATAATACTTTGGATTAAACAATTCTTAGGCCTTCAATAGACCTTAAATTTCAAGAACATAGTGTTTTTAGATAAGCTATTCTCATTATCTTCTATCACTTCACCTGCAGTTAATTGAGATAATGGAAAATCATATTATGGTCTTGGTCGGTCCAATGGTGGAGGTTATTTTGCTAGTGGGCAAGGAAAACTAAAGAAGAGCTACAGAGGTGAAAAGAATAAGACATTCTAATGAACTAGATTTTGATTATGATGATGATCTTAATGTGACATTCTAGTGAACTATATTTTGACTATGATGAGGATCCTAATGTGACATTGTGAAACCACTTGGATATGATGGAATACTTCTTAGCCTTCCTTCTAGCTTTATTGTTTGTGGTTTTAGATTGTTTTTATCTTAAAACAATTGGTGATGGCAGAGGTTTATTTACAAGATTTTAAAGTGTACCAAAAAATGATTTTTCATATCTCATATGTGCTCAAATTGAATTAAGGGCATGCATATTCAAAATGTTTAATGATAGTGTAAATGAAACTTGTACAATTAAAGCTTTTTAGGCAAGTTCAGGCAACAAGTTCTCTCTTTTTTATTTTAATTAGCATTTTTAGCGAAAATAGACCTTAAAAATTCATCATATAATCAATTATTCAAAATAAAATCATACTTTATGTCAAAAGTATCAAATATACACAAAATTTACCATAACATTTACTATGTAAATACAGTATCATCTTCCTTTGTAAGCAATAACACTTTGAACATATAAGAAACTCACTTTCTTTACCAATGCAAAATTATATGAGACAGAGCCACCATACAGCTATCAAAATTCACAACTTCTATACAAGAAAGGTCACAATTAGCTAGCTATCAATTAATTAATGCAAACTAGCTCCTTGTATTAATTATTGCTGATATGTGGTGTTCTGAGAAGTAGCAATAGTTGCTGTTGCAAATTGTGTTTGCTTCTTTTGTTTCCTCATTCTTCATTGATGTGATGTTTCCCTTGTCACACAGCCTTGTAGCCCTTAACATTATGACTTTTTTAATGGCAATTACCACAATTTTACTAGCTTATTTGCTTGTGAAACTTTGTAAGGACACCTTTACCTTACATTGTCTTATCATGTGCAGATCCGTCAAGCATCATTATCTTAGTACTCTTACCTTGTGCACACTTTTTTAAAATGCGTTGTCTCTTTGGGCACTGACTGTGGACCAATCCATTATTGCCTCGATTTTTTGGTTTCACGAGTGCTTGGTTAGTCTTAGTAGTTCTACGCCCATGTCTTAGGCCTTTTGGTGTTTTGGATTTGGTGCATGGCATTCCTATTGCCACTAATCTTGGTTTTTCTCAAATCATACAACATTCTACTGACATTTATTGTTGCCCTTAGTATAACGCGATGTTGTCTAATCTCAATATGCTCCTAAGCTCCTTTGGTGTTGAATGGTGGCATTCCCTTCCATTGCACGGGTCCTTCTCTTGGACTTCATGGGTAATTTAATAGGTTTCCTATTCTTTGTGCAACACTAGGCTCCCTAAGTGTGATCGCTCACCAAGTCCCTCCATACGTTCGTTACTTGGTTCTTCTTTGCTCAATAGGATGGCCATAAGCTTGTTACATGTAAGGTAGTCCCTAATTCAATGCGATCCTTTACATAAAAACAGTTGGCAAGCTTTTTTTCCTTATTATTCCACTTAGCAATTGCTTGGTTTAATGGTGCCATGACTTCTCCTCAATTTCTTTCTCTAAATCTTTTCTTTTTTTTTTACCTTCACCATTACCTTCCTCCTTAAGCTAGGATGAGAGAAACTTGATCAGACTCTTAACTTGCACGCCTTTATATTGAAGCTCTAGCTTCACTCATAGCTTCAAGTCATCCATAAATGAAAATAGTGCTTTTTTTTCATTGAGATTGTTAAACTATAACAACAATTTAGAAATTCTTACACATATTAATTTACTTCACCACATCAGGTCAGCTTCTTCAGTTTCAATTGAGCCTTGTCCTTATCATACTCAGTATAAAATTGCTTTTGAAACTCTTTATGAAACTCCGTCTATGTGTTAATGGTTGTTCTCCTAAACTTTTCATCACACCTACACTTCCACCACAATAAAATTGTGTCCACCAAGTGCATAGCGATTGAATTGATCCATAAAACATGTTTCATGATGCCTATGGCTCTAAAATATTACTCCAAACTCCATAAGAAGTTGTCGACATCGTAGGCCTTTGTTTGGCTTCAAAACTCTTTAGGCTTAGGCATCTTTAGTTTGTTTTTCATAAGGACAATAAGCACACCACTCCCTGTGGTTGCCTTAAATATGGTGAGCTTGTTCTTGAGCCCCCATACCTTATGTCCAAGCAATTCAACTATCTCTTCTAGCACCATATCTCCCCCATTCAGTATATTCATCAATTTATTAAAGGTAGATTGTAACTTCCCACGAAACTCATCATCTTGGGACCTCAACTTTTCGACGTTGGCTTCGACCTCCTTGAATCTACCCCTCGAATCTATCCCAATTTTTCTTGATCTAAAAAAAATTATCTAAAAGAATTTCTAAAAAACAAAACCCTCATTCTTTTGCTAGGTCTTTATTTCATTTCTCCTTTTATGTTCTCATTATTTAAAAGACAAAAGGTTTCAACAAGCATTTCTTTGTCATTGTAGTTTGTTGTGACTATGATATCTTGATTGTTACTTATGTTTTAACTAAAGAAACCTACCACATTATTAACCAAAAGGTGATTGATGTATCAGGTCCAAACGGTGTTTACATCAATGTTAGGAAGGGCCCTTATGTTGATGAACCTGATTGGTTTCTACATTAGTTGAATGCCAATTAAGAGGTGGGAGGTTTGATGTGTTTGAACATGAACCTGATGTTTAGTTTTGTAAATGGGTTTTTGAGTTGTTGAGTGTATTGCTTCACACTAGTTGTTTCTATTATTTTTTTGTTAATTGCAGTGGCATGTCTTGAATGTAAAGTGAAGGGGGTGGTATTAGGAGGGTACACTCGAGCATAATGACCAATATCATTTCATTTTTTGAATTCTTGACAAAGGGGAATGGTTTATTCTGTTTCAAATTAATGAAATCAACTTTTCAAAGATATTAATTGATTCTTAGTAAGCGCTATTAATTGATTCTTAGCTTTTTATTATTGCTTTAATTTATAGTTTCATGATTTTAAAGATATTGTAACCCAAAAATGTCTAGTAAATGTAAAACCTTTTTCATGTGCAATTTCAATGTTGGTTGCCATTAGAATATAAATTCCACCATTTTGGATGATACCTAATGCTAATTGCTTCAAAATGAATAAAAGTATTGACTGAGAAATCACGATAGCATTATGGATAAGGAGTGTGATTGAAAAAATTGAAAAAAAAATGTTTATTGTTTTTTTAGAAAGAATGAATAAAAGAAAGGGGTTTTGTTTTCTAGAAATTTTCTTTTTTTAGATAATTTTGGTTTTTTAGATTTAGGAAAATGAGGATAAATTTTGATAAAGTTATCCGATTAAGGAAAAAAAAGACAAAAAAAAAGGAATTTAGTGATTTTTTATAAATTTTTTATTATTGAAAATCAACAATTGGTGAACGAAGCTGGAATTTAGGTTTAAGGGGCACTCTTGGGGAGTGAAAGGCAAGGTAGAAGAGAGAATTGAGCTAAAGAGAAAGAGAGAAGGAAAAATGAGAAAAATATAAATGTGCTTTAAATTATCTTACCAAAACAACGTAGTTTTGGACAAAAGGGAGAAAAAAAGAATAAAAAGCCACATTATCGCTATGCCAGCAATGCTAACAGTTAGTTTGGATGGAGTTAGGCATGAGAATCCAATTGGACGCAAATGTCAAAGAATAGAAACTAAATTGACCAGTTTTTGGGTAGATGGACTAAATTGAAAAAACAATATAGTTGAAATACTTCTTAGGTACTTTGATCATTTTTAATTGCATCAAGCTGGATTCAATTTCAGATTTTTAATGTGTACTTTTGTTATAAATTTTGGATGTGAATTGTGAGATGGGATGGAATATATTATTTTTTTGATGAATTTTACTAATTTTACAAACAAAGTGTCGTAGGTAACATTATCTATGTATGCGGCCTTTGTTGTTGATTTCAATAGCTTATACATCCATGGAGACTCCAATCTCATTGTAAGACAAACAAATGGTGAGTTTTCTCTTAAAGAGCCTATACTTGTATCCTACCAAACTATTATCTAGTCATTTTTACAGAAATTCCAAAATGTGAGATATGAACATAGCTTAAGAGTGATTAATAGACATGCAAGCGCACTCCCTAATCCAGCTTCCAAAATACAGATGCAGGAAGAAGATCAAAGCACTATTTCAATATTAAAGAAAAGGCTTCCATGTCCATCCAGTGAGCTATTACAACCTCTCACTGATGGAAAAGAGGCAAATCACACTCGGTAGCCAATCGACAAAGAATCAAATCACGATCAGGGAAAAGCCGCTAACGGAGAAATAGATCATGCATGTTCCATAGCAACAGACGAAGAACAAATCAAGCATAGCGCTAGTGCAATTGACGAAGAATCATATCATCGACTGAAGTAATCTCCATACAGTTAGCATCACCCAGAGTATTCTCAATGGATCAACGGATGGCATCAAAGTATTACAGGCAGGAATCATAGGCGAGCATAATGCCACTGTCCTTACTTACCACCATCCCTGTAAGCACACCAAGTCATAAAACGTGGGACTCTAATCAACCTTAAGTCAAATCAATGTTCAGAATTCATCCATCGGACGGAACACATATCCACAATCAGGGTGCTTGTGACATTCCATATGTCCATATCAAATTATATTCAAATTCAACGAGTTTCAATCATCTCTAAGCTCCATATAATTTTAAGTGCCTTCAAATCTTTAAGGTATCATCAAACTTAACATAATCAATCTATAAGACCTCATGCCCTTAACCCCCATGGGTATTCATCATATTCAATTCTATCAATCATGGCTTAACAGCCTTTTGCATATCCTCAAATCAACCATAAATACGTGGGCATTCATGCATATATATAATATCCATAAGTAATCAAGGCCCTTCGACCTCACATATTCAATATCACTCAATCGTTATGCCATTAACCCAAATACATATAAGGCCATATACCTATTTGGCAGCCCATTCATCATAATTCGACATAGTCTTTAATCCATAATTCATATTACACCATGTGTAGGCCTCTAGCTCTAGGTCCTACATACCATCGGTTCCAACATAATGGCATATTGTGGCTCACCACAAATCACACAAATACAAATTTCCTACCTCAGATAACTAATTAACCTAGGCATCTTCATCCAGGCACACAATCATATTTTCTTCTAGCTTAGACACACACACACACACACACACACACATACATCTCAATTCTCTACCTAGGCATTTTCATCTAGGCATACATACACATTTTAAGTACCATCGGTAGTTGCATACATTATGCGAGATGCATCACATGCATTTAATTAAATCCCATTCACCTTAACAATTGGAGGCACGCCCACAATCAAGCTCAACTTTTAGCCTCCAACCGTCCTCTAGCTCACAAACACATCAATAACCTTCATTCTCCCTTTGAACAAATCAAAACATCACAAAAATGTTTATTTCCTAGCTTTTGAAAATATCTTAGCTTTTCAAAAATACCCAAATTCAATATACATGCTCATTTTTCCAACAAATGAGATAAATCCTTACTTTAAAAGTTGGGTTGCTCAAATCTAGGGTTTAAATCTCCAATAAACTCAAGGGGGGAGAGTTTGACCAAATCTAAAAATATTTAGATCTGAGGTTATTAACTGATTAAATCAAAAATCAATTGATAAAAACATGTAATCTTACCTCCAAATCGATTTCCCAAGCTTGGATTTCGCTCAAATAGGCTCCAAATGCCGTTTAAGGGCTTAGGGTTCGAAGAAGGTAGAGAAAGAACGAAAGAAAAAAAGGGAGAGGGTTTGTGCACGGACTGATGCCTAAATCACTTTTTATTTTTACCTTTTCTCAGTGATGCATCAATACATTTCAAGTAGAATGGTGCTTGGCACTCTCTACTGCAAATGTATCGAAACATTAAGATAATGTATCGATACATGCTCATCAATTTTTTGAATCTATCGATACATCCTTAAATGTATTGATAGAATTCCTTCAAAATACCTCATATTGTTCTTCTTACAAAAAATGTATTAATACATGAAGGGATGTATAGATATATTTTTCCCTATTGGCAGTTTTAAGTATTTTCTAACTTCCAAACAAATCCAACTAAACACCTCAAATCCATTCCCTGATAATCTCAAATCTCAAATAACTCATATAATTCAAATCCTCATACATATATTCTCAAATATACATCAAATTAAATCAAATCCTCAAGCTATATGATTAATTCATTATTTTTATCGATATTTGGCTTAATGTCATATTTAGGCATCAAAGTACCAAACATATGCACAATTCCATTGAAAACTCTCCTTTATACCAATTTTCATAGTCATACACCTATAAATGTAGTCATATTCACCAAAGTTCAATTTAGTTCATCAATTGGCTTAGGTATTTCATCATATTATTAAAAATCCTCAATGTACACTGAAATTCAAAGTCTATCTCTATAGACCACAATCGCTCATATGCATGCTCCACAAGCATATACATCAAGTTTCAAAGTTTACTCGTCAAATCACTTGGCCAACATCACATTTAGGCCATATAAAAAATCAGGGGTGTTATAGTATCCTCGGCCTTAATTATGCAAGCATTAAAATATTTAATTCGACAACTAGAGTTAAGGACATCTTCCATGGATCCATCATCTTCTGTAATTTTTTTAAAGAAATGTCTGCCCATAGGGAGATAGTAATCTCTTGGGCACTACCCAAGCTATCTATAGTAGCTTTGTTCATGAATTCGCCTTTAAAATGTAAAAATTCACCTTTTACCTTATAGATATGTTTAAAAGCTACAAGTGTTGCAGCAAGACTAGAATGCCATGAAAGTTTTCCAAATGAATGTCAAATCATCATCTTTATGTTCTACCACTAATAAAAAGATGACACACAGTGAGTAGTAAAAAAAAGATGTAACATTATTTAAATAAATAATATTGGAGTTATTTCAAATACCTTTAGGAGAAAAAGAAGCCTTATAAGCACTATGCAGAACAACCTCAGTAGAAGAAGAAGAATTGTGAGTACACAAAAAAAAAAGCATTATGAATAGTATTCAAAACACCCTTAGGAGAAAAAGTATTAAGAGTAACATTTAGAACACCCTTAAAAATGGAGACGTTGCAATTAACACTAAGAGTAGCATCAATTTTAAAGTTGTTTTGAATACATCAAGTAACTCTAAAGGACATATCGAGTCAACCACATGATTAACAAAGCCACTAACTCATGAGCGTGATCTGGATACACAGGAGGATTGTTTTGGCCTTTAATATTGAACTTCTTATAGAAGAACCCTACTTAATTAGAGAAGCACGTCACTTTAGAAACTTTAACTTGGCTCTTAAATAAGTCTATAAAGAATTCGTTGACATTCTCTTTTTCCTTAAAAAGTATGATAGAATGAAAGTCATCTCGTCCAGCATAAGGAAGTTCCAAAAAAATGCGTACCTCTTCCAAAGTCAAAGAAAACTTTCCCCAAGCAATAACCATGGCATGTGAAAAAGTACTCCACCGTGCAAGAATAACACGCCATACTTCAATTTTGGTTTTCCTACCATTACGGAGTTTAATGGTGACCTTTATAGCATCAAGGACTCCAACATTGTTAAGTGCAGTTACATAAATGAAATTCTTCAGTACTTTCTCTACACATTCATCCCAACCTTAGACCTATAGTGAGTTGGATCAAAATTTAGTGATACAAAGTGGAAATTCACTTTGTTCAATATATAAACTTCAACATTAACACTCTTGGGATGAAACAACTTTTATTTGGAGGAGCTTTATTACAAATATAGTTCCAATGATAGCTAGCAAACACACATGGATGCCTATCCACTTGTTTTGCATACACTGCTTCTTAGAAGCTATCCTCTTCGTCTTCCTTGATGACACCATCATTTTAATTTTCAAGCATAGGAAGTACTTCACCGATTCTCCTTACTTGTATTTTCTTAGAAAGAGAAGTTATAGCAGTATTCTTCTTTTTTTTTTCCCAAAGCAGCCCTACCAGGTTCACTATAGTGAACTTTTGGGGTAAAATGAGTCTTGGTCCCAAGATAAGGCTACAAAATTCCTACAAATGACAAAAATAACTGGATAAGTATTCATCCATTATCATTTCTACCTATACATTATTACGTCCTTCAAAATTACAGTAATATTTCATGTTTATTTATTTGTTCTTACCTTTGCCCTATATTTGTTTGTTTATTCCTATTTTTATGCCAAACAAGACAAATAAAAATATACATATACATATATATATCACTAAACATACAAATAAACTCCAGGAAAAGTTAGCAGCAATAATAAAAGAAAAAAATTGTTAATATATACTAATGCATGTATATGCAATAAATCATTAAAAAACATGAAGAAATCAAAATTGTTGAAACTTCCATTTATTCTAAAGCCTACATAGCTGTCATGAGTCAAATGTTTATATTTCCTTAGGATTATTACTAGTCCCAAAATCATGTCTTCCTTCCTTTCTAGTAAGGCCTAAATTTTTACTTTTTTTATTTTCCATATTAATTTTTTTTTCACATAGCTTAAATATCTTAAAATATTGAACAATATTATTAAAAGAGTTATAATCTTATGATGTAAAAGACATTAAAGTGATAACCTTTTCTTTTATCTACATTCCAAAGTTGAACATTGACATGCAATTTAAGATTTAACAAGTGATTTATATAATAGATATACCTATTCCTACAATTTGATGATAAACCAAATTTAAGTTTACTCTTTGAACCCCTTGTTTCCATACAAAGCATCAAAGTTTCCCTGTCTTCTAGATTACTTTTTGACCAAAAATTATGCATTCTTTGATATATATATATATATATATATATATATAAACTTGGATATTTTATCATTGTGTGATATGTTGTAGTGAGCCTTTGGAATATTAATAATTGTAGCTGCATAATGTAATAATAAAAATTTTTTTTTTCTATAAATAGAAAATAGATAAAAATAGATAAATACTCCTACTTTAAAAAAAATAACAAGTTAGTATTCTTTTGTAAGAGAAAGTTGTGCTGCAACATGGGAATTTAAAGTAGCAATAAAAAAGTTTTTTCCTTTTCTTTTCCTACGACAATTAAAACAAAAAGAATAAAATAAATAAAATTATTGTAAATAGAACTTACTTGTTCAAAGAAATTTTAGAGAAAAGCTTTCGAGATTGATTGTAAATTTCTACAGAACTATTCTCTCATATTTATAAACTTTAGAAAATTATTTTTCCAGTAAGAATCTAACACTTTAAATTTTCATATCAAGTCCTTTTCTACATCTCATTGTTTTTCCAATATCTTTACTTCTCTCTCTTATCTTGAACTTTTCCTATTATCATACTAAAAAATAGTATAGAAAGTTTGAAAAGAGTTGTGGAGATAGATATCAATAGTTAGTCGTAAATGATGTAAACGAAATACTAGCTTAATAGCTACCACTTCCAAATCTGGCATTGTAGTAGAAAGATTTTTCCAAGATAAGTATGGATCACATTCAACTGATTGCTTATCATGTAAGGAAATCTTCTCTTCTAAAGAATTTTTTTTAACTGAAGGCATCTTCAAAATGTTAAAGATGTAGCATCAGAACTAGTTGATGCCTTTAAAAGTGAATCGAGAAATTCGAGTGTTCCTTGTTTGATGCTGCTTACATTGCCGAAAGGTGATCATGAGATGACAAATATGGTTGAGTGCTTATATGTGGAGCATGTGGTTTCAATTTCTACTGATACTTATGCGGCCGTTAAATGCTTAATGTAGTTTGCTTTTTTACTAGAGACAAAAAAAAAAGGAGTTAAGTAAAACTTAGACAAATACCTTAAAAAAATTGAACATTATGTTTTTAAGTCATTCGAAGCCTATACAATTCCTTCCATAGATTCCAAATGTTGGTTTTGTTAGGAAATGATTGCAATATTCAAGCACTTTATCCAGATTTAAATCACCTTGTCATATTTAACAAAGTTGGCTGCAAGTCCCCTAACCTTTTCATAAATTAGCGGCATGAAGTAGTCTGCCAAATCAATTTTTATAATATCCAACATGCTATCATTAAAAGGCTATGATCTCTTTATTATCTAGAGGACTTTTTTTATATATAAATCAATAGATTCATTTGCACATGTTTGATATTAATCCAATATTCCAATTATACATGAAAGTTTTATGTTTAATAAAATTTTCATGCAAGGGTCTAAAAAAACTATGTTAAGTGTTTTAGGGTTGTTCCAAGCATGGAAGCCCTTATTGTCACTTTAAGCTCAAAAGCCCTTAGGGTTGTTCCAAGTGTGGAAACACCCGAGTGTGTTTCAAGTGCAAAAACACCTAGGAACATTCCAAATGCAGAAGCATCCAAAAATGTTTCAAGTAAACTTTAAAGAATTATTTTCCTAGTATGAGTTTAACACTTTAAATTTTCTTAGGAAAACTTTTTATACTTATTATCATGCGTTCAAAAAAAAATTCAAATCTAATCATACTTTACTTTAGAATTTAAAATCTAAGCTAGCATGTCAGTCTATGGGAAAACCTCCATCATAAGCTTACATAACACAACAGGGCTTATTTTTGAAAGATGAGAATATGCCATATTAACATTGATCAATCTTTTGCATTTCACTAAGCCTGGACAATCATTGCTTTTAGGAGAAATATTCTATTTTTTTAACGAAATGTTGAACACTAATCCCCTTTCACACACATCTTAAAAAAATAATCTCACCTTAAATTCACCGAGAATGCCATCTACATCATTCTTCTCATTCTCATTCTTGGCACTATCATTCTTTGGTTCTTTTCCAACCGATAATCAAGGGTTTGAAGATTGATGGCAAGATCAAGATTCTTTGGTGCACGGATTGACTTGCTTTAAGCTAGAGTTGTAAGACTTTAATTCAACAAAACAATTGATGTGATTTTTTGCATGAAATTTAATTATTATTGAAAATAAAATTTTCATAAAGGGGGAAAACACGGAAAACACCCAAGGATATTTTAAGTGTGGAAGCGTCCAGGGTCGCTCTAAGCACAAAAGTTCTTAAAGGCGTTCCAAGTGCAAAAGCGTCCAGGGACATTCCCAAGTGTGTAATGCATAACAACAACAACAATAACAATAAATATATACATAACTCTGCAAGTTATTTTTTATTCTTTGAACAATAAAAAATATATAAAAGCATTGCCCTACTTATTCTATGTGCATCTTCTTATTTTATGCATAAACCTTCTTATAAGAATTTTTGTGCAATGCGTAAAAAGTAGATACTTAATTTTTGCTAACTATTATTTCTTGAAGTGTTGTGCTATAGAATAGGAACAAGCATGAAACAGCTATTTCAAACGGAGAAGTGAAAGTAACTTAAAACGAGTGGTAGAGTTCATGAGTTATTCTTACGATTGAAATGTTCTAGAAAGCTTGGCTGAATGGCTTAGATATAAATATAGTTAAGAGGACTTCCTTTTAACATTTTCTTTAAGTATATGTGCTTTACCCCTTTTTATTTCTTTCTTCCTTGAGAATACATATGGCACACTATTAAGTGTCTTTACTCCATTATCCAAAACTTACATCCATTATCCAACTATGTAGTCATTCTCTTAATATCCCATAAGTTGTTCTTTAACTAATCTTCCATGAAAAGTATGTTCTCCCATGATTGAACATGTTCTCCCAATTATTCCTAAGAAAGTGCTCATGCTTAGTATAAATATGAAAGTCTTGGAGGTTGGGAGGTAATGAGAAATTATTAGAAATCTAGTAAAAACTATCCTCAAAATTCTCTAAAAGCTATTTCAACTACTTTCTCTATTTAGTTCTTTTCATCCACTGTTGCTTTCTCCACCTTTTCTTATTCTTCACCATTTGCCATCAAAGTACAAAGTACTTACATTTCAAGGTTTGCTTTAGTCTTCCTTTTTGCTACCTCTACTGCATTCCGCTTCGCTTATTACAAATCAAATACTTATTACAACATGTCTTTTCTTCCTACCAGAAAAACCTTGTACAATTTATTATTAATATCATATACTTTTTGAACATTTTCTTGGTTGCTAAGGTGGGAAGAGGAAGCCCATTAATATTCAAAACTATCAACACCTAGAGATTAAGAATGGTTTCTGCATTAAACAAAATGGTGGTGGCTTTTCAAGAAAAGTTGGAGGAAAAATAGACACTGGACGCATATCAGCTACTGTCTCTGCACTCTTTAAGAGTTACTTTTGACTTCTTTCGACATTTTTGGGAGAGAAGTTCATGATTTATGATAAAATTATGATTTACTTAAATTACATTTAAGTGAATAGTTCAAGTCTAATTTTTCTCATATCAATATTGATTTATCATTAACAGTTGAAAGCAAAGATTGTGAAACATTTATAAGACAAAACTACTTTTATAAACTTTATTGCTTTTTTTCTATTGAATTTTATAATAAATTTAAGATTTACTTGAATTACTTTCAAATTAGAGTAACAATCTAAAGAAACCACCATTATCTATTCTTTAATTTATTGATTTTTATCACATAGGAAAAAACATTTCTATGATAGAATTAAATGAAAAAAATTGTTAGTTTTAATCAAAATAAAGAAAACCAGTATGTTCAATTTTTGTTTGTAAAACACTTCATACGCAATTTAGTAAGTACCATTGGTGTAAAAAGAAAAGGGTAAAAACAAAAAAGGAAAATTATGATGGGCCATGTTTTCTCAAAAGTGAAAAGCCCATTAAGCAGCGCTAGAGGATGAAATCGAGTGTTACCAAAATACAAATCCACTAGTGTGATATTCTTGCTCATTTTCATTTTCCCTTTACGAGAGGTTTTTAAATTTTTACCTAAAAAATATTACATATACTATTTCTAATTCCCTGACCAAAAAAAAAAAAACTAAAATTTTCGTTTTATTCTCCCCATCCCCTACCTTTGCTTGTAGTCGCCTTTCTTTCCCCAGATTCTCTCTCTTTCTCTCTGTCTCTCCCTCTCTCTCTCTCTCTCTCTCACTCACTCAAATTTCTTTCTCTTTCTCTCTCTGCTCGATCAGATCTCTCCAAACCCATCAAAAAAAACCCTCCAGTCAACCACCCATGACGCTTGGCTCGGGAGGATCGAGTGTCGTGGGTTAGCCCTACGATCCCCTTCTCCCTTCTCTTTATTTCTATCTCCTTTTGTTTATCGACTTGATCTTGCGTTTTTATTAATCATTCCTAGATTCTATTCATGGTTCTCACAGATTTTGTTGTTTCATCGTTTCTTTCACATATATGATTACATATTAGTTTTGGGTTTGCTTAATTTAAATGGATTAAGAAATTGATGGGTTCCCTCAATTTTTCTATCGTTCTATGGGTTTATTATTTATTTAAGATTTTGGGTAGCTGTAAATTTTTGTTTTTGTTGGGTTTTTGGCTTGTGTTCATTAATTTTATAGTCAATGTAAATATAAATGTTTTTGCCTAGATTGAGTGTCTATTTAGCAATTTAAAGTATTTAGTTTGGGCTATCTTATGATGTTTTAGTTTCATGATGAATATTCTGTTATGGTTTATGAATGATTATCATTTGAATTACTCTCTCTCTCTTGCTGACAAGCCCTATGTATAACAAATTCTAAACTCCTCAGGAAACTTGCTTTCTGAAAACTTTATATGAATGTTTGATGATTTGAGCTCTAGTAGTTGTTCGAATATATTATGCGTGTAATATCTTTTCGTAAAGAATATGGAAAATGTGCATGTCTTTGTGTTTTTGCTACTTTTTTTCTCTTACAATTACACAATATAGTCATTGATGATTATGGAGTTCTTTTGGTGTAGAACAGTGTTGCTGCTTTAGGCTTGTAAGAATTGTAATCTTACTGAGAGTTGTGTTGTCCTCGACTTTATAGGTGACTTCATTAATCTTCTTTTAAGTTATTATAGGAGTACATGGTAAATTATTTGTACCTAAATTCAACAGTTACCATATCGGAGGACTAGACATATCTGTTTATAGGTAGCCTTTCTTAACTACTCATTTTGTCGGTGCCTACACATTTTGGGAGTCCTTCAAAAGACAAGTACATTAGAGACAAGTCATTCTTGTCATTATTGATGTCACTTCTTTTTCCTTTGTCTAGCACCTGGACTGTTAAACTTTATAGAGGTTTAAGTGTGAACTTTGAGCTGGAGGAGATTGTGATAATCAGACTCTTAGGATGTTTTCTAAATGTCCATTAATGGCTTAGAAACAATTAAGAAGTCCAGATTAATTCAGGCTGAGAATGTGAGAACTGTGTGCCAAATTTAATTGCTTATTTCTATAGTACCAAAAATTTGTATACCGCTAAGTGTTGTTATTATTGAATCTCTAGATATTATTGTCACTATTTTACAATATAGGCATTGATGATTATGTTGTTCTTTTGATGTATAGAAGTGTTGCTGCTTTAGGCTTGTAAGAGTTGTAATCTTACTGAAAGTTGTGTAGTCCTTGACTTTATAGGTGACTTCACAATCTTCTTTTAAGGTATTATAGGAGTACATGGTAAATTATTTGTACCTTAATTGAACAGTTACCATATCGAAGGACAAGACATATCTGCGTATAGATAGCTTTTCATAACTTCGCATTTTGTTGGTGCTTGCACATTTTGGGAGTCCTTTAAAATACAATTACATTAGAGACAAGTCATTCTTGTCATTATTGATGTCACTTCTTTTTCCTTGTTTACTACCTGGACCGTCAAACTTTGTTGAGGTTTAAAGGTGAACTTTGAGCTGGAGGAGATTGTAATAACCGGATTCTTAGGATGTTCTCTAAATGTCCATTAATGTCTTAGAAACAATTAAGTAGTCCAGATTAATTCAGGTTGGAACTGTGAGAACTTTGTGCCAAATTTAATTGCTTATTGATATAGTGCCAAAAATATGTACGCTGCTAAGTGTCATTACTATTGAATCTCTAGGGATTATTGTCAATATTTAACAATAATTGCAGTTAGAATAAAATGTAACTAGTACAAGTTTGCCCCCGATTTAATCTGATATATAAGAATATCTGGGAGCTGGCTTATCCATGATCATTGAATCTAAGTGAGACAAATAATTAATCTATGGCAGGTCTAATATGATTATGCTTAGGCAATGAGTTGGAAATAATGTTAACATGATCCTTTCAAAAGAATAATGTTAACATGACTGAAATGGAAGAGATCTTATGGCACTCAGGTTAATTACTTTTCACGACTTACTTTGGAGATGGAAATTGCTTGACAATAAGCCTAATGCTAGGAATTCTTATGCTATTAGCATAATAGATCATGAATGTTATTGAGTAGTATAAGTTCTTTTGGCAGTGCCTCGGAACTTCAGATTGCTGGAGGAGCTTGAGCGTGGAGAAAAAGGAATCGGAGATGGTACTGTCAGCTATGGAATGGATGATGGAGATGACATTTACATGCGCTCTTGGACTGGCACCATTATTGGTCCTCACAATGTAATTGCTTATTGTTCTGTCAACAAATTATATATTTTGATATTGTTCCTTTAGATGAAACTATGTGTTTGTGTGGACAATCATCTGTGAATCTTCTGAAGCATTGAGTATTAAACTAAGCTTTTGACAAAAAACAGAGAACTTAAACTTTTTCTCAGATTTTTTTAAGGTTATTAAGCCAAGGGGCTAAAATTTATATGAAGGATTACCCTACTATCTTATTGTTGCTCATATTTCATTTTACAAATAATTAGCATTGTGGTATCCTGGTGCTTGTCTTTGGGATTACCCTGATCTCTTGCTTTTGAAGTGAACAATTGGTTTTGCTGGGGGATTTTTAACAGGACCATTCTGTACGTGTATTTCTGTTTCTTTCTTTGTGGTGATTATTATTTTTACTGTTGTCAGACTGTACATGAAGGTCGAATCTATCAGCTGAAGCTGTTCTGCGATAAAGATTATCCAGAGAAGCCACCAAGTGTCCGTTTTCACTCAAGGATTAACATGACTTGCGTTAACCATGAAACTGGAGTGGTATACTATTAATTTTACATTCTTTCGTGGTGCAAATGATCAGTTTATTTTTATTTCGTAACATATGTTGGTTATCTTTTGCTGCTTATCATTGAGTGGTTATTTAACCATTCACTAGCATGTTCTGTTGAATAAATTAGTAAACAACACCGCCCTCCCCTTTTTTTTTTTTATGTAGAATGAAACTCAGGTACTAATAATTTCATAAGTATTCCAACAATCCAGGGCATCCTGATTTTTGCAACTGTATTTTTATATTGTTATTAGTATGATGACAGAAAACCTAGTGACAAGAATTTGATGGTATCCAATGGCAACAGGTGGAACCAAAGAAGTTTGGACTTCTCGCAAATTGGCAGAGGGAGTATACAATGGAGGATATACTGACACAACTGAAAAAGGAGATGGCAGCCCCGCATAACCGAAAGCTGGTCCAACCTCCTGAGGGTACCTACTTCTAGCTCTCAAGGTCATATAGATATCCTGGATCTAATTGCATTGTGGTATGCAATATATAGTTTGTAATGCTTGTTGATCCTGTTTAAGTTAAGAACATAATGGGGAATGGCCCAAAAAGCTTCTCCGATTACGTCTCCTTGGCTTCATCTTCTTTACCCTTTTTTTGTCGAACTCTGTTGAAGGGAATGCTGTTTGATTAATGGGATTTTATCCGTGTGTCAAATATTAAAATGCCCTTTTGATTATTGTTTTAGTTCCATCTTTTTAGTTTCCTTTATATCTGTAGTGTTTCAGATTTTTCTTGTTCATAGATCATTTTATACCTCTTTATGTACCAAAAAGAAGAATGAGAAAAATTAAATAAAAAAAAAGCCTCTTTGTTTCTCTCCCAAGATGAAAAAGCGGTAGATGGAATACAGGAATTGTGAAAATGAGGCTGTTGAAACTGCTTGGGTTGCTTGCTCAAGGCCTGTCAAGACGGGACAATGCAGCCTGCTTCTCGGATCTGTGTCGTGTGCCGTAGTTTCAAATGAGACGGAAGTCCTAATTGAGGAGACGTTGTGCCTTGTGTTTTAGACATTGATTTTTTGGGTGCAAGTTATTCTTAACAGAACCAAGCAAAAAGGAGAAGAAATGGTCCTGCTGTGTGTTATTTCTATGTTCTCTTGTCATTTTAGTATATGATGTTTTCTTGTGAAATGGTGGGTGGTTTCTTACGAAAAGTTTTTACTAGGACGAGCCTGATTGGTTAGTCTTGACAAAATCCAACATAATCTTGATTGTTTAAAAAATTAAGTGATCTGAAACTCTTTTAATCAGTCAGCTGCAAGCAAGGGCAATGCATCTCTAAAGTAGCGAACTGGCAAAGCAAAAGTTGTAGGTGGATGACCTACGCCTTTCAGTTTTCGCTTTTTCTTTCTTTCCCCCATTGGATTCGTCACTTTAAATAAAAACCCAACCA
>NW_018397263.1:5371302-5373678 GCF_002168275.2 Theobroma umbraticum
TGTGACTGTTAGCTATGGGCATGGCAATGTTCAGTGCATAATATTGTAAGTATAGCAATTTTAAGAATTGATCATGATGAAGCATCAGCAGAGAGCAGCTCAAAAGCAACATTAATCAGGTACGGCAGCATGTGCAAACCATAGACCACAAGAAAGAGCACCTACTGTTATTGGTAAGACACTGAACTTTTAGAATTTTCTATGAGTGAAAGAGAATCCTGATGACACCGTTAACAGTGGAATCACACAAATTAATTTACCTCCCTCATACTTCTTTCCATCAAGAGAGAGCGAGAGAATCATTAGTATACTTCTAAACAGAAGGCAATGCAAGCTCTTTAACCACATACAGTTGAATCCACCGTACATAAGATCAACCATCAAAGTGAGATGAAAATGAGTGAGAGCTTCTCTATTTCGAATGAGGGTATCAAAGATATTTGCTTTAAGGAAATGCCTTTGGTTAGGTTGCAGGACACAAATGCAAAAGATAAGCATCAACTACAAGAAATCAACTAGATTGAACGAAACAATCATAAAAATAAATAAATAAACCTACCTTGCATAAGCATGACAATTACAAATGCCACTCCACTCATAGGCAGTTATAACAAAATAAAAAATAAAAAAAAGAATTGTAGCAAATTACAGGTTACAAAGACAGCCACTTTCAGGGAGTAAGGGCAAATGTCTTGACCATTTAATTCTGAAGTGTTTGTCGCATTCAATAGCAAGAATGCGTGTGAGTGTGTATTGAAATGAATAGCAAAGTCGTGGCTCAACAGGTATGAAGCTTTCTCAATAACATCATAATAATAATAATAATAATAATAATAATAATAATAATAATAATATAAAATGTTTAAGTTGAGGCTAAAATCAATTCTCAATGGTCAAACGTACAATTGGAGCCAATCTATTATATGCAGTTTTCAGCACTAAGTGAGAAAGTGACACTGCAATTGCATATATGAATTAGTTTAAACATCTTCAGATAGCTGATCTTTTAGCATAATTTACAATCTTAGATAATGAAAAGTAGCACCTGACACAAGACTGTCTCTGAAGGTGCAAACCTGATCGTGAATGGTTTTATAGCAGTATGGGAAACACATATTAACTGAAGCATGAGCACATTAAGCACACTGCACAAATATTACAAATAAAGATTCCTAATGGTCAGGGCAACCCTCCATGCTTTCCTTGTGAAGATTCTTCTTAGATTGGTATACTCTTACCTTATCTTCCCAGCTCTCATTTTCATCTTTATTTATATCATTGCTCTCCATAGGAAAAGAACCAACAACAGTTACGAACTAAGGTCAGTGAGAAAAATCCCTTTCTTAATATTCTTAGGTGACTAACACCAAGATAGGTTTTTTTTTTTTTAAATTGGGAGAAGGAGGATTCGAACCCTGCTATTTCTCTTGCCATTTCTTACCATTAAAATAAACAGCTAACCACATTAAACAAGAAATATAAATTCACGACATGAGAAATAATAATTTAAAAGAATTAAAATGAGCTAATTTTAATATTGACGATTGATCGATAACCCACAAAATGTGTGTACAAGAATCTAACTACCTAAACACAATTGCCCAGAAAATCTACAAAAGCAATGAGATTTCTTTCAAACATGAAGACACCAACACAAATTCATTAATGTTCATAAAGAGTCAACTTCTAAACCATAAAGAACATTCGCATACTTCTCAACCGAATCCTCCTTCCCAAAATACCTTTTCTTGACCTCCAACCAGGCGTCCAATGTCAGTAAGCTATCGGAACCGGCCTGATGACTCTTCCCAATCACGCGCTCCACTCCCAGTGCTTTACTCGCACGGTCAAGTCCTCCGTATAATCCAGCGCAGAACCTCATCAAGTGTTTGACATCGTAGACTCTGTCCCCAAAGAACATTCGCACGACGTTCAAGAAATCTGTGAGTTGGTGCGGTAATAACTCACCTGTTAAGCATTTCACAAGGTATCCGAAATCGTACGCGCAGTGGAAAGTCACCCACGTAACGGCTTCGTTTAAGACGAGTCCCGATGACATCATGAGTTCCGCGAACCGGACCGTGTCGATCCCCAATTCTCGGTTCTTTTCGAAATCTATGCCTTGACGACGAAGAAGCTCGACGGAATCGTGCGCGTGGGCATCATTTGCAACATTGAAGTCTTTGAAATTGAATTCCCAAATGTAATGGTTTTTTGTACCAAGATCTGGTAAATTTCCGTTGCCGTCCGATAAAGTAAGGCCGATTTGGATCAGCTTGAGTAAATCGACGTTCGCTTTGAGGCTTACGTAATGCGCCCTCGCGTCGCCAGGCCGTGCGTATTGGCCGCCGCCGCCCCCTGGGGAAATCGGTCTGA
>NW_018397263.1:5373778-5434045 GCF_002168275.2 Theobroma umbraticum
CCCCTGCATTTAAATCATTGATCTGTGAATTGTTTGCTTTGATCAACTTGTTATACATGTGCACTGTTTCTTTGTTTTTTGTGGTTGTGGGTGTTGTTTGGGCCGGTTAGGGGTTGTTTCAGTGTATCTGTGTTGATATTTATAGTTACCTAGGGACCGATGTCGTGAAACCATGACTTCGGATTGAGCTGAACGTCTGTCCATTTGTACATGAAGAATTACTTGCAAGTTTTTCACTTATTTCCCATTCTGAGACTTTAAATGCGAGTTGCAGCCTGCTTTGAGGGATGAAAAGCTACTTACCCTCGACTTTCATGATCATGTGCTTGGTCTGCTCTTTGAATCCTGGTACAATTTACAAGGTTGGGATTAGATATTTGGTTTTGCTACGTGTAATTTGTGGAACATCATGGCTGTAGAAAATTTCACACCACCAACTAGGGAGGGACAGCCAGACAGCCAGAACTGAGAGTTGGATTGGAATCTGTCCATTGTGGGTCAACTATTTTGCAACCTGGTGTCCTAAGATGGTAACATATGGTACAAGTTGCAGTGAGAATCAATTCAAAGCCCTTGATTCTTGCCTTTGATCTCTGATATATAATTTTGGCTACTTGCAAAGATGAAGGAATCCATCAGCCAAAAATAATGCAAGCCATGGGACCAATGGGTCCTAACAGTGTTGTCCTATTCCTGGATTGGCTTGCATTTTTCTATTCCTAAAGTGGATTGGAATCCCTACATCCTTCTCAACGTATGTGACATTCTCTACGTTCTTGATTGAGAAACCCATCCTAATTGGGCATTTAGCTAAGCTTAGATTAAGCAGACTGAGAATGACATCTCGGTCAAATGATAAGAGTGATAGATTAAGATTGACATTGTGCAGTATTAGTTGTGATGGCCACGTCTCTTGCACCCTTAACAAACAACCTCATGAAATTGAATCACAAAGTGATGAATCAAAGTAATACAACAGAGGGAGAAAAACACTATGCATGTGATTTATCCCCTGCATTTGAGATGCAAACAAGGTAATAATTGGTTGGGAAAAATGATTAGTATTCTATGACACTTATATTTGCTATGAAATAGAAATATGTAATTATATACCTATTTAGTTGGCTTTTTCCATCACATAGAAGTTTATTGAATATGATTATTACGATTCATTATAAAGTCGTACCAACTTATATAATTTCTTCCCATATACAAGAAGAAATACAATAAAAATTTTCGAATTGAGTTTAGAACCATATTGTTGAGTTTCTTTGTTTGATTAAAATTCTAATTCCTATTCAATATTAAACAATTATATAATTTTAAACTTCTTATCTCCCATTAAAGCTCTGTTTGATAATTGAAAAATAATTTGCTTTGTAATTGAAAAGAGCATTTTCGTTTAACTCCTGTTTCAAGCGGCACCATTTCAATATTCATATAGATGGAATGTGTTATTATGCCCTTGTTACTATAGGCATTTAATATGTTCAATAAAAGCCTTTTGCTCATCTTCTCCTTATAACAGTCACATTGAATATTCTAGAATGTGGTTATCTAATATTAAAATTCAGTGCATGATAACAACATATAGTAACCTGTTATTACCAATTGAACTTTTATTGATGGTTTGCTAACTCCAAGTTGGGTTTCCATACTAGCGCATTTATGTCAAGGGTTTTAGCCTTATTCCACTAGATGTTTATTTTACAACCTATTAGCAAAGCTTTAGTAAGTGTATCAGTCAAATTCTTGTAAGATTTAACGTAAATTATTGTTATAATGCCATTTGAGATTAATTCTCTTATGTAGGTATGTCACAGACTTATGTATCTAGACTTTTCATTATAAATCGTATTGTGGCTATACACATAGTAGCCTCAATATCACAATATATGGAAATGGTTGGTATCAATTGTGGCCACAACTTTATATCTAATAACAAAATTCTCTGCCATTTCGTTTCCTTTCTAGTAGCTCCTAAAGTTAAAAATTCAAATTCCATTGTGGAATGCGTAATACAAGTCTACTTCTTAGATGCCCAACTAATAGCACCACCTTTATTCACAGGTGAAATTATTCATTTTGAAGGATGAGGTTTGAAAACTTTATTCAATCCATAGGTTTAGATTTACGGGATAATATTAAGGTGTTATGCTATTTTTAAATGAGACTACGACACTTGAGGACAACACTGCAACGTTGGAGGTTGACAATGCAACGCTCGAGGATAATAATGCATCTGATGAGCGAAATGAGGATTTGTTCCTTCTTAGTGAAGATAGATTTGATAACAATTCAGATGATGGGCCTGATGAATGGCATGATGATAGTTTAGACAATAACTGGCATTATGACAGTGACATTCCAATTTGCAATAATGTTGAAGGCGAAATGGAACTTATTGGAGGAGTTGATGTAAGAGATGTTCAATGTGATGACCCCATATACAATAACCCCATCACCAGTGAGAACAAGATTCGCTTGCTTGAGACATTACTAGATGATAGCTATCAGGAAAGGAAAAATGCAAGGATATCTCTTACGTAGCTAATTCCAAGTGCAGAAAAATTATCCTTTCAAACAATTACCATTGAGGAGTCCATATGTGCCAATGATCACTTATACAAAGGAATAATTTTTCCTTAAAGGCCGAGTTGAAATGAGCTTTGAACATATTGGCTCTAAAAGAGCAATTCGAGATAAGAGTAAAAAGGTCATGTAAAGGTTGTTTTGAGGTTAATTACAAAGGCAAGGCATGCAAGTTCAGTGTGCGTGCAATAAAGTTACTACATTGAGACCTAAGGACATAATTGGTGAGATGAAAGTTCAGTGGGGATTGGAATGCTTATATGATAAAACTTGTCAAGCGAAGGAATGTGCGGAAAGGCTTGTTTTCAGTCCCCTGGAGGAGTCATTTCAACTACTACCTTCGTATTTTTATATGTTGGAACAAGAAAATCTTGGCATAGTCACTACATTGGCTACTAATGAGGCATAAAGATTCAAATATTATTTTTGATCATACGGGGCTTGTATCCAAGAATTTAAGGATGTAATGTGTCTTATAGTTGCAATTGATACGACACATCTAAGAGATAGGTTCAAGGGTGTTCTGTTTGTCACTGTATGCAAAGATGCGAACAAGTGCATATATCCAGTTGCATTTGGCATAGGCCATGTTGAGGACAAAAACTCGTGGACGTGGTTTCTTAGCAAGCTACATGATGAGGTTGGTTGTCTTGAAAACACTATGTTCATTTCTAACCAGCATCTCGGTATTAAGAAAGCAATCCAAAATGCATACACAGAAATGCACCATAGTTTATACAGTTATTACTTAAACAAAAACTTTAAAAACAAGTTCAAGCGTGACGATGTTTTTATGATTTTCACCTTTGCTCAAGATTGTTATAAGGTTTCTAATTTCAACAGACATATGAACTAGCTCAAGTAGATTCACACAGGAGCTCACTATAACCTTATGAGAATAAGCCCTAAGAGATGGGCACTTGCATGTTCACCCACAAGGCGATACCAACTCATGACATCCAACATTGCGAAATATGTTAACTCATGCTTGAAGCATGCAAGACAAATGCCAATCACTATTTTGATCGAGTTTATTAGAGACATGTTCTAGCGTTGGTTCCATGATCAGTACGAGGAAACCGTCAAGGTAATCATGCCCCTCAGCCCTTAAGTTGCTAAGCCGTTGAGCAAACAGTTCAATGATGCATATCGTTTTGTAGTTAAACCTATCAGCCGAGTGGAGTTCAAAGTTAAAGTTAGAAAAATGGATGAACTTGTAAACCTATCTAGGAAGACGTGCTCATGTTGTGAGTTTCAGATAGATCTACTACCTTGCAACTATGCCATTACGGCAATAAGGTCAGATATCTTTATTTTTTATTTGAACATTAATTGACATAGCATTTACATTGTGCTTGAACATTGAGTTCATTGTATTTTTTTAGTAAATGCAAACGTGAACCTATTAATTTTTGCGCAGACTATTACAAGACAACCATTTTGGTGGCAGGTTATGCGGGGTCCATTCGCTTGGTAACACATCTCAGTGACTGGGACATCCCCCTTCATGTGAAACAAATTGTCGTTTTGCCACCACCTTGGCGAGGCCAAGCGAGAAGACCTAGAAGGAAAAAGATTCCATCTATTGGTAAAGACAATCGAGCGCGAAAATGTTTGCAATGCAAAAGGTGCAAGCATAATAGACAAAATTGACCATCCCCATTTGTAGTTCCATCAACAAATCCGACACCATTTTCAAGTCAATTGGCACCTCCACGAGTGCGACAACAGAAAGCATGTTCAATTAGCAGACAAACCGATCACACACGCAACATTTGTCCAATACAAAGGACAATGTTTGAAAGCGTAAGATGTCTTGTAGATGAAGACAGTTTGTCGACCTAACTAAATGTGTGAGCCATGTGCAATACTTTTTTTACAATTTCCTCTTGTAGTTTCTTACATTCATTCATATTTTGTGTTTGTTAATTAATAACGGACTAAGAAAAAATGTCGTCGTTGTATCCATGTACGGACCCACGTTGGAAGGAGTGGTGTACATATATTATGAGTCTTTATTTTTTTATTTATTTTGTAGATATTATTTGATTACTTGAATTTAGTATTTAATTTTAATCAGTGAATAGAGAATTATCATATTGTTTGTTACTAAACCTGATAATTTTCTATGTAATATCATATATTATTTAATTTATGTCGATGGGTATAATTTTTAATAATTTTTATAATTAATTTTAGATAAATACGTCATGAAAAGATACTGTACAGAAAAATGATCTCATTGGACTCAGATTTTGGGTAACAATAACAAATAACATTCTTTTCATAAAACTGCATCATTTTGGACCCTTCTTCCCTTTCTTATTTTTTTCATTCTTTCCATAAAACTGCATCATTTTGAGAAAAAGGTTCTAAAGGGCTTTTATGGTTATGATTTTTGAGAGTATAAGAAAGTTCCAAAACGACATAGTTCTATGAAAAGAAAGACAAAAATAAGAACGAAAAAGAAAGAAGAAAAGAAATTCAAGTAAGGTATTATTAAATGTAAGAGTTTAGGTGTTAGGGTCAAGACATTGGTTTATTTGTTAGAAGTCTTAGGTTCGAACCTCAATTAGTGCATCTTTTGAAAAATAAATTCCACTTGTCAACATATAAGAATGTCACGTGATAGCCTCTTGATGTGCCACGTGGCAACTTGAACCCATAAATGCCATGTCAACAATCCATGTCTAAAAGTGTGACGTTGCAATGCCATGTCATCATGATGGTGATGTGGCATTGCCACATCAACCACACACTCCAATTGTTAGATGTCGATGACATCTTATGGTGACACGCTAAATAGTAGTAGTATTGTGGGGTGAAACGTCGCCCCCTAATTGTTAGATTTTGATGACATTTTATGGTGACATGCTAAATGGTTATAGTATTATGGTGTGACACACCACGCCCCAATTGTTAGATATCAAAGACATCTTATGGTGACATGCTGAATGGCAACAATATTATGGGGTGACACGCTAAGTGGTTGCAATATAATGGGGGGATACACCTCGCTTATTTTCTAAGGTAGTGTTGGAAGTGCTGGACATCGCTGTAGCGCTAGGAACTTGGTGTTGCAATGCTAGAGCTTCTGTTTGGTGAGGGGTTTATGCTAAAGGGGACAGTTGTTGTAGTTAGGCTACTTTTAACGTAATTTTGATCATGCTTGGATCAAAACTGAGCAAAGTGCTAAACATGAAAATTATAAGCTTTCCTCTTAACTTTCCAATGATCTAAAAGTCACATTGATTAGAGCTTTGTAGCTTGTTAGATATCATTTACAGCTTGTTGTGACTCGCTATCAATAAAAAACCACAGGTTGAAGGTAAAACAACCAATTAATTTAATTTACATCAATTTCTGATCATTATAGATATTGTCTGAATTGAAAAATTAATGTATAAAATGTATGAGTATTAAAATTAATTGTATTTACAAAAAAAGTCTACATACAACTTTGGATATGTTCATGGCGCAGGGTTTAGGGTTTGCTCTCACAACTATTGCTAAAAATTTCCAAAATGTATTGGCGATGCATATTAGAATCATATTCTGCTTAACTCTCATTAGTTTTGATTGCAAAATATCGTCAATGTACCTTATAATAAACATACCGCAGCTAACACTATCATTCTAATGATACACTAATACTTTTGGCAAATGAATTTTCAATGGCATCGGTGTGGAATCTGGTGTCTTATGACGCGTTTTGTTGAAATAACCAGATTGGTGGCAAATGATGGGCATCATCGTCATGAGGGATGTCATTTGAGTCGCATGCACTCCATTATCCTTAGCAATCGAAGTTCTTATGGAGTTCACCATCTTGATCGTCCACCTAACCAAGTCGATCTTCACAACCACCTAGTGCCCACCCACATTACAAGGCACGGGAATGAAATCGACATCTTCTCACTTTTTTCTCATATGTCGGCTTATAACCCTTTCACGTACATCACAACTCATTTGGAATTTCCATAGTGGATAGTCCTTTTTCAATTGGATATATAGTGTAAAGCATATAGATGGTTGTATACATTAGTTTACACTTCATGCAATCCAAAACTTGAGTATTTTCATAATTGAAAAATGTGCAAATAAACTTACAAAGAATATCGTATCAACCACAAATGCACGGGTACTATACAACTTGGACTTCGATCCTATTATTTGTTTACATAGTACGTTAAGACGTGCGTCAATTTTTTCACTTGTCACTTCCTTTGGGGATCCTATAATGTTGTGAAAAAGTTAACCTCTTGATCCCCTAAGATCTCAGCTATATACCTGCACAAGTAATAGAATGAATTTCAAAAGACTTGGTGGATTAATATTTCATTCAAAAACAATATTTGTAATGTTATTTATGAGCTTACCTCACACACTCGTCTTTCTTGAAAGCTTCATTCACTTCCACGATTGAGTTCTTCAGATCCCAGTGGCTCACTAATAGGTTGACATACTCGCTTGCCATGTATTTGCTGGCCATTTGACTCGTGCTCGTTCAGTTAGGTTTGAAATTAGTGCTTCATGATGATGGACATTAGACAACTTTGGTAACGACAGCTGTGACGTGCTGCCTTCAGGAGTGCTCTAAGGAATATACTCCCTTTCAGCATGAATTGATGCAAGGTTCCCATCCCTTCTTGCAGCTACTTCGACTACTGCATCGGCCTAAGGAACATCGTCTCTTTTAGCTTCAACTGAGTGAAAGTCCCCTTCCCCTCCCATAGATGCATCGACAGTTGCATCACCCTCCGAAACGTGGTCTCTTTTAGCATCAACTAATTGAAAGATCACATCCCCTGCCACAGCATCATCGAGAATGTCATCAACATGAGTTACATTCTCTCCGTCAACACCAACAACGTCATGGTGAATGTGAACACCAAGTTTATCATACTACCCATCATCAGCATCATCGTGGTGCTCACCATCATGGTGAGATAAAGCATCGCCCTACAGAACAAGATAAATGGAAAAATCCATTAACTTATAAAATACCATAAACCATAAATCGAAAATAAAAAATAAAATTACACCCACTAAACGTAAACCGCCAGTATATGAGAAAAGATAGAATAACATGTTTATGATTTCATGTCGTCTAGAATCCGACCACCAATGCGATCCTCAAACGTCTGTATTGCAAGAGTCAATGACTGAATTAAAGCCTTCAGCTCCAACATGTCTTTTTATGCTTGCGCATGATTCATCACAACTAACGTTTAGTGACTACACTTCATTGACTCTCGTCAAATAGGTCAACTGTAATAACATATATTATTATATTATTCAATAATCGTATATGATATTATTGAACATAATCGTTAGAACTTTCATATCCTTACTGGTGACTTATTAACATTATGGGGCTGAGCAGGATAGGTCGATGGTTGAGGAGCTATTGTCACTTTTGTCAACTACAATAACAGAAATTATTGTGTTCTTCGATAAACATATGTGGAAATGTTGAACACAAACCATTAGAATCGTTTTTACCGATAGCTCGTTAGCGCTGTACAATTAAGCAGCACCGATCGATGGTTAAGGAACTATCATTGCCTCTGTGAACTGAAATAACAAAAATTAATATGTTATTCGATAAACATATGTGGAAATGTTGAACGCAAACCATTAGAACCGTTCTTACTGACGACTCATTAGCACTATACATCTAAGTAAGACCTCTCGATAGTTGAAGAGTTGTCGTCCCATGGGTGAACTACAAACACAGATATTACTATGTTATTCGATAATCACATATGGAATTATTGAATACAAACCATTAGAACTGTCCTTACCGCCTATTCACTAGCATTGCCATAGTCGTCCCTTTCCTCCATCAACTCAAGGCCCGACAATTTATCATCTCCAGAAGTGGAGGTGTACCTCCACTTAATGGGACTAGTAGCTCTTTTCTCCTTCAGGTTTCTCCTCTTTTCCCTCCCACCTAAACCCTAGTTTGCTCAATCCTCCATGTGCCCTATTGGCGCGTACTAGTGCCCTTCAAATGAAGGACATTCGTATCTACCAAATACTCCCGTGTGGTCTTTTTTAGGATGGGCACTAAGGTTTCGAGTGCTCACAACTGCAAAGTAGGTGTTTTGATTAAATTTTATGATAATTATTATACAAACTCACAACACAAATTAATAATTGTTCACTCACATGTTAAGATGACTCCAACTTCTCAACCACCTTGAAGAAGTTTTTCGGCTTCTGATTACATTATTATTTGCACATACATGGATAGACGTTGTCCTTCAGAACAGAAGAGGCAACCTTTTTTCGGAAGGCAAGAATTGCCTCTATTGCCTAAAACTGCAAGTCAAATGTAACCATTATCCGTAAATGATAAACAAGTGCAACCATAAATTATTATGTCAAAAGGAAAGTAAAAATGTTACGTGATAGTATCTGTATCAATCATGCGAATCTGTAAATGTTGTAGTGTAAATGATTATCCTTCTGCAAGTTTGGGCTTGGCACTTCAAACTCCTTCAATAGGTAGTCCTCAATCAACCTCCAAACACAGTGACCCTAGGGGAAGACATTCCAAACGTTGATGTCTTCCACCAATGACAAAAGCCAAGGCGTCACCCGTCTACAATAATCTTGACCAACTAAAATGTTATACGGGATCAAGATGAGCGCCATCTTGGTCATGTCTCTTGGTTGCTAAAAGTTGCCTTCTCAAAATGTATCAAGCAACACCTACAGCTTAACGCTTTATTGCACATTCCAATATCTCACTTGAATTCAGTTAGGAATAACCTCGTACAATTGTGTGAATACATCAAGCATTAGGCCAAACTTGAGTTTAGTGATGAGGCAGAACTCCTACTTTGATATACGTAACTTACTCTTGCCAATGGCAAACATAATTCATGGTCCATTAACTCTGTCTCAGTGATTTGACAAATCATGATGTTTTGCAAGAGACCAACGTAAAAAGAGCTTTGTGGATATACGTCCAGTAGCATTCCGAAGCACATACGCTTGACTACATCATATTCCCCTTTCTCTTAAAGAGTCTTGTTGATGTAATGCAACTGCGACCACTTACAATGGGTGTTAATGGAGACCTTGAACGGCTTCTTCTCTTTCGGCACAACAAGAAAACTGTCAAGATCATCATATTGTCTGAAATGCATTTGCAAAACACGCCACACATGCACATGTGAGTTAACCCATAATGTGCAACATTGTATACTGAAGAAATAAATAAATGTTGTTACACGTTATGCATACCAAGTAAAATGTTGTTGCATGTTATGCATACTAAGTCAAATGTTGTTACACATTAACCATACCAAGTCAAATGTTGCTACATGCCAAGGTTGAGCCATGTCATGACATACCAACCATACCGTGTCTTGACATGCCAATCACTATAATTACTATCTCGTTACACGAATTGTCCTAAAATTCCCAATGTGATGACATGCCAACCATGCCGTGTTGTGACATGCCAATCATTATAATTACTAACTTGTTACATAAATTGTCTTAAAATATCCAAAATGGTGACATGCTAAAAACCCCAAAAAATAAGCTAAAAACCCAAAAAACTAGGTAACCAATTACACACCAGATCAAATGTTGTTGTTTATGTTACACAATATGTAGACGCAAACCCCTTTCAAAACTTTGGTACGACCATAAACCATGTTAGCAAAAAAATGTTATAGTTCTCTCTCTCCGCAATTTACCCAAAAACCATAATACTAGGAAGAAAACAGTTAAAAGATAACAAATGCAAAAACACAAACATATCACAGCAACCCAACAAAAAATGAACTAACAAAATAAAGTTTTAATTTGAGATTGACTGACCTTTTCACTGATAACCAACATTGTTGCTATGATGTCATTAAGCTCGCAAAGAATGAAGTCGATCACTCTAGTCCCTTTAGGAATGAAGAATGAATCAAACTCTCTTAGTTCTTTCACACAGATATTTGCAAATTCTGAAAAATATATAATAAAATGCGATGGCCTTATAATATTCATTTAATGGAAGTTAAAACGGTTTCCTTGTTATTTGTTTTCATTTTTTTTCTATTTCAAACCATAACATATCACATATTCAAGCCATGACGTGTCGCATATATGCTCACCATGCCGTGTCACAGATTCTCACCATGTTATGTCACAAATTACCACCATGTCGTGTCACACATTCCCACCATGACATGTCACAAACTCTAAACCCTATTGTGTCACAATCGGTCACATATTCTCACCGTGCCGTCTCACACATTCTCACCTTACCGTGTCACAGATTCCCTCCATGACATGTCACAAACAAACCCTGCTATATCATAGCCGTGTCACATATGCTCACTATGCTGTCTCACATATTCTCACCATAGTGTGTCACATATTAACACCATGGTGTGTCACGTTCTCATACTGACGTGTCACATATTCTCACCCTACCATGTCAAATATTCCCTCCATGGCGTGTCACAAACTCTAAATTCTGTCATGTTACATCCATGTCACATATTCTCACCATGACGTGTCACACATTCCCACCATGACGTGTCACACATTCCCACCATGACGTTTCATAAACTCTAAATCCTATCGTGACACAACTGTGTCAAATATGGCCTGCTGTAACACGACCATTTCATGCTTTGGATTCACATCTTCCTCCTTTCGATTCACCACCATATCAGGGATTCCTAATTTCACATCATTCTCGAAGCTTTGGATTCATCACGACCAGTTCCTCATTCGGTTTAATATCACCTTTCTCATACTATTTGAACGCCAAGTCCAAAATATATTAAAAATTATCTCCTGCAGCATGATTTTGTTTTGCACAAGTTTATATAAAAAAAATAGATGTTTTGCATAAAATTAAAGGGAACAAATTTTGAGCAGATTTATTTTTCCTAATATGCATGTGTATGAGAGTGCGCATCAATGAAGATCTCTCATTAAGGACATTTTTCCCCAAAATCTCTTATCTTGGCTTAAAACAGTTAAAATTATATAAAAGATTATTTTAAAAAATACTTTATATTTTAGGGTTTATAAAAAATTTTACCGTTTGTATTTTTAAAAAATTTTGTATTTTATTCATTCATTATTAATAAGATTTTCAATATGGGCTTGTTAGCCCAAGATCCAGATGGCCCATTAACCCTTGAGAGCCTTTAAACCCAATTAATGAGTTGGGCTTTTGGGCCAATTAATAAACTGGATTCTCAAAGCCCAAAATGAAATTAGTCCAAACAACTTTAGAAAAACAAAACAAGATAAATAAATTGAACACATTATTTTGAAATTTCGTTAAGAGGTCCTAACAAAATGAAATGTCCACAATTATTATATAAAATTGTTTTCCATTAGGCCTTAGGGTCAAGCACACGACATAGAAACATTGATTTAGCTAAGGTTGACTACAAATACTGAAAACAAGAAATATCGTGGTCGGCCCACCCTAATATTCTTTGAAAACGATCATCTTACATTGGATTATTCACAATTTACTATATTCAAACATTTTATACGTTCTTTGTCATTTGGCCAACGAAAAAAGTTATTAATTTAGGTGAAGATTTTTAATTAAAGGGCTTCAAATTTTGATAGTTCTTTTCATTGAAAAAAAGGAAATAAAAAACTTGAATAGATCATTTACAACAACAATAATAATATACATTAAATCAAGCAAAAACTTGAAATCTATGGCGAACGTATATATCCATGGTGATGATAGTTCAACCGAATGTAAAAAATTATTAAGAGTAATTCTTTTTTAGAACACGACAATGTCTTGAATTTATCATCCATTTGAATGCAATGTTAGGGTTTAGGTTTTTATTTTATTTATTTACTTATTTTTTTTGCATAAAACATACTTTAATCAGTTATTAGCTTGTGCTATTATTTTTCAGATATCTTATTCCAGTAACATAATTTTGGACTCTTTTAATTTCCTATATCTTGTTGCTTGGAAAGCCATTGAGAATTAGGTCAAACTATTGTTTGGGTTTCAGGGTAGAAGTCAGTGCCCTTCATCTCTTGATGCAATTGGCTTCAAAAGCAAACCAGAAGTATAAGGAGGATTATTGAGAGCAGAAGCAACAAAAATTGCATAGTTGAGACAGTGCCACAAGCCACAAGAGTTGTGTGTGAAGCATGGCAGAGGCCAGAGTGGGGTATCCATCCTTGTTTGTACTCTGTTGAATTCCTCCTCCATTGCCTCAAACCTTACTATCAGTTAAAAACTTCTACGAATAAGTTTCATCATTACAACTAGTGATTTTGTATGGATAAGTTTTGGGAATGGACCACCGGTAATAAGATTAAATAGAACATGCATATGGTCCCCTTTGATATTATATATATATATATATATATATATATATACATATTTATACAACAATATTGTCCATAATATATATCATGTCATCCCACCCATGCATGGTCTTCATGATTAGGTCATTATTATTGTCCAAGTTGAGGTGTTTAGGTGTCTTATTAAAATTCTCAGGTTATAGATGAAGAAGACGGGTATATTTCAAATTTTCATTTCTGTGACTGCGCTGGATTGTTTATATACGTAGAATTAGACAAGAAAGAATGACTAAGTATTTTTAAAACAAATAATTAAAATAGTGAATAATTTAAAAAATAAAAGATAACTTTGAGTCGATTTATAAAAACCAAAACATAAATATGTGTGAAGTCAAATTATTTAATAGGTCAAGGTTTTTGAACTACACAATAAGAGATAACTCCTTCTCCTCTCATATATAAATCTCATATTATGTATCTCAAAATTCCAACTCGAGATAAAGTTTTAACATTTAAAGTGCCACTTTGGGATATATACAAGGCCATATAATTTAATAGCATTTAAGAATACAACTTAAGCATTTATAACATATATCTATATATATACTCAACATCTAACCTACAAATATTTAGACGATTAATTGCAAAATAATAATAATAATAATTGTGGGCTAGAAAGATGAGATGGAGGAGGGCAAGTCATATATGGAATGAATTCTTAATGGATCTGTTTAATTCTCTTTGGGGGTACATTTATACGAGGTTTAGAGTCGAAAGTTTGAGGCTGGAATATTATAAGTCTAATTTGTCTTGGCTGTTTTTCACTGTAAAGAAGATACAATGGAGCAATCCATAAAATGGAGAAGAAACAAAGAAAAGTCTCTCTCAGGTCCCAATCTCTTCACTGGAAAGCAGAAGGAAGCACGTGACAGAGAGTTACACATACACATGATTTCCATCCCCATATGCCTGGCAGCATATATCTTTATTACTTTTGTTTCTTATTGTTTAAGTTGGTTTGAACTTTTGCTTTCTCTGCCCCCAAATACACTCCCATGTAACTTAATTTCTCAAAATGCCTTGCTTCTAAGGCTTTAAGAGCAATAAAACAGCAGTCCAAAATTGCAGACAAAATTTATGGCCTCTGATCAACTTGCACACTGCCGATATGCCTAGGGACATGACAAATATTAGCCTACGACGTCTAGAGAAAAGCTTAACATATATAATTTAATTAAAATAACCCTGCATTAATTAATTACGCTTGCAACAACAAATATTGATGTCTGTCTAGCTATGACCCAAAGCAGTCTATATATGCAGCTTAATTTGATGTTTACTATAACGACTATATGTATCTCAAAAATAAGAGACATTAATTTTATAAATTTATACCAAATTCAATATCTGACACTCTCTATACGTAGACATCTCACATAAATACATACATATATATATATATATATATATTAATGAATGCTGTAACAAGCTTAGATACTAAAATGACCGTTAGCTATGTTCCTATGAGTTATAAATTAAATGTCAAACATTTAAATGTTGATGTAATAAATATGTGTATGGCATGCTATTTGATATTTGGGGGCGGGTAATAATTTTTCAACTCTTAGGAGGTATATGGATGCACACCTCCTTCTTTCTCATTAAGACTTTTCCTAGGTTGGGGTGTACCCCTTGTGTTCCTCTTCGAACCAACAAACAAAATATTTGCCGGACGTTACAACAAAACCTCCCTATTAGCTACCTCATCCTCATCTTCTTCCCTATGATCTTGAGCATTTATGACTAATCATAATTTAGCTCTATGAGAAAGACAGCTAATTTTTCTCATGCTTATATGCTTTCAATGTTATTAATTTGCTAAATGATGAGGTTTAGTTGGGATTTATCATCCATTTAATTTCAAGGGGGTTTAATTTACAACTTGTCACTATAGGTTAAGAAAAGAGAATAATGACATGTGTGGGTCACTAGCTATAAAAACTAGTGTTGCGGTTTAATTTAATGGCTCATTATCCCAAATTAAGCACCCATTTAATTAGAGATTTGTGAGGGTACAGCACTCGTGCAAAAGGATAACATGCTAATCAGCTAACTAGGTTAGCCCCACAGGATGTGGGCAGTTGCTCCCAACCCTAACGTCCCTTTACTTATATTATAAAAACTAGTTAAACTTCAAGTATTATTATTTTTTTATATTTTGTCCCCACTTGAAATTGAAAAATAAAATAAAATGTGTGTAGCACCTTTATAAATATTGAAAAGGGGAAAGGTATAATTACAACAACAAAAAAGTGATTTATTTTGCAAAATAATAAAGTATATTATATAAATATAGGATTTTATAATTTATTTATTTATTGATATAAGTTCCACTAAAATTTTGAAAAACAACCAAAAAAACCGATATTTATAAACAAAAAAGTTGTCTTCTTCCTCGCCAGATGTTTCTACCATCTAATAAAAATGATAAAAGGAATAAAATATAAAAGTAAAAAAAGAACTTATACAAACCAAAGAAACAAAGGGATGATGCCGCCGTCTTCTTTCAAAACTTTAAAATAATCAAGCGAGTAATTGGTTTTTTTCTATCTTTTATAGTTTGTCATTACGGTAAAGTATTTTTTTTTCATTTGAATTTTTTTCTACGGATAAATTAATTTGGTATATGTAGAGAAAATGTGAAATAATATTTTGAAAAAAATATATTTGTTTTGAAAGAGAATTCATAAAGGAATGATTATTTGGTTATGTAGGTATAAGAAAAAAAATATTTGCAGTATTGATAATTAAAAAAAAATTATAACAATATGTTATCATGAAATAAAAAATTGAAAACAATGTGATTTTTGTTGCGCTTTAAATAATAATAATAGAATATAATGTAGTATAATATAAAATAAAATTGGTTGCATAGAAGATAAAGTTTGGATTCGTGAGTTTGAAGCAATCGGAATCAAATATATAGAGTGGAAGAAGTACGATAATGTATTGAATGAGTTCAACTGAAAAGCAATAAATTTGAAAGATGATATTGAATTTAATAGACGTATAAGGCATAGAGAGAGAGAGAAAGAGAGTACCCCACCAACCTCCTCTCTGTCCCTCTCCTCCAACTTGTTTCATCAAGTCCTTTAAAATCTTCCCTCCCCACAGCCCGCAGCTCTCTGACTGACCCATTAATGCCACATAAAAGAATTCACATACTTCACACTCCAAAACCCACTTTGAACACTGGCCCCCTCCTTTTGTATTTATCAAAACTTTCTTCCCATACTAAACCAATACCAAAAACAAAGTGCACATGGGGAAGAAGATGAAGCTCCCTTTCCTCTCCAAGAACATCAAACAAGCAAAATCCTCCTGGCCATGGCCTTCCTGTCACCAGCCCAGAACTCTCTCTTTCAGAACAGATGGCAGCCTCTTCAAGACCATCAACTCAGCTTACTTAGATGCCATCATTGAGGCTGAAACGCCCGAGTCATGGTTCTCCAACTCCTCTGAATCAGCAAGCTTCTCAACAGCATCTGACGAGTCTGGGGGTGATCCTGTTGAGACTGTCATTCGTGGTTTAAGGTCAGAGAGGCTGTTTTTCGAGCCAGGAGAGACTAGTTCAATCCTGGAAGAGGCTAAGCCAAGCGGGTTACCATTTAAAGAGAGTGTAGTCTTGTCAATGGAGTCTCAAGATCCATTCGCGGATTTCAGGAAGTCCATGGAAGAAATGGTGGAAGCTCACGGGTTAAAAGATTGGGGAGGTCTTGAAGAGCTTTTGTGTTGGTATTTGAGAGTAAATGGTAAAAGCAATCATGGCTACATCGTTGGTGCCTTCGTTGATTTGCTTCTAGGTCTTGCTCTCTCTTCTACTGCAATTCCTTCTTGTTCCAATTGCTCTCATTCTCCTTCTTCTCCTTTATCTTTTTACACTTCTTCTTCCTCTGAGGATTCTTCAACAACTCCTTGTGTTTCTTCATTAGAAGGTGAGGAAGAGATTGATAATACCAGTCATTGTTTATCTTCATTATCAGAGGCAGACAAGGAGATCACTGAAGATAAAGATGATGCTTCTTCATCTTTGGATGTTTGACTCAATATTGGAAAATATTGTGTATACCCACTAAATTTTAGAAATGATAGTGAACTTTTTCTTTTCTTGATTCTTTTCTCATTCTTAAATTTTCTTTCCCCTTGTTTCTATCTCACCAAACACTAGTCCAGACCAATGTTTAGATAATGCACATGCCATCATGTTGCAGTCTCTTCTGCAATTAATGGAAATGCAACTTTTAAGAGTACAGGGAAATTTCCATGCAATTTCTAGCTTGTTTTTTCTGTTTTTGGGAAACCTTTTTGTTTAATGAAAGAAAATAGCATTGTCTTTCATCAACATGAGACAAACTCTTTATATCATAAGGTAAAAGGAATCAATCTTTAATTTTTTTCAAAAAAATAATAATTTAAAGAAAATTTAACAGAGCTTTGCTTCAACGGCATTCTGCTCCTGATTTCCATGTGGGATAATTTATGCATTTATCTTAGCTAATAACTGAATTAAGAGTCTGGTTAATGGATATTTATAGGGATAATTAAATTATTATTTAATATTACTATATATAGATTAACATTTCTCTTAATTTGTATTTATAGATTTTCCGTTTAAGTTTTAGGCATTCCCTCTAAATCTTGGTAGGGAAAAGGATTTAGGGTGATGATAGCTAGGTATCGTGCAAAACAAAATTAGCACACGTGTTGGGTCTATGATTGAGCAATATGCACCATTGGATTTATTTCACCTGGTAGTACCCCTGTGTGCTGGGAACATCCTGACATACGATGGAGAGATCACAGCCGTTGATTTCAAAATGGATAGTCGTTATCATCGGATGGGTACAATTCCAGCGAGGACTTTGAAATGGTCCTACACTCGTATCTTGCAGCTGCAGCAATATTATCTTTCTAACCAACAAATTTGAGAATATATATTTTCCTAATTTTTGAGAATCAAAATAATCAACCAAGAATTTATTTTTTATAAAAAAAATTAAAAAAAATCCCAAAGTTGGGATCTTCCTGCGTTCCTCATATATACCGAAAAAGAAGGGCCTCCCTCCTCCATGCAACTCACTCAGCTTTCTAATGGCTTACAGAAACATTTTCAGATAAAGCAAATTAAAAAGTTAATATCCATTTTCCTTAAAAAGAAAAGAAGAAGTAAGAAAGAAACAAAGCGTGGGGCTCCTCATGGAATTGCCTAATGGGAATTGGCCCTGCTTGCTTAATTTCTCTTTCAAGTGAACTAAATGTTGTGAGAAAAAACAAGAATTGCACATATTCGTTGGCGAGGGAAGGAGAATGTCGCTGCCATGAGGGAAAAGGAGTGGTGGTAAGAGCGGAGAGAGCCGTGGGATTATCAAACCAGATATTTGGACATTCCTTTAATTTTATCGCTGAAAGTGATATATGATTCAGTTTTTCCTTAAACAGTACTATTTGTGATTCTGTTTTATCAAATTTAGTTATGTCATGTCTGCTGATTAACACTTCTTATTGACTTTTCTAAACCCACTCATTCCTTTTTTTCCCTTTAAAATTTGTAAAAAACAAAAAAAAGACATAAGCCACTAGATTACGTAATTATAATCTATTTTGGAGATGCAATCTATCATGTACCTCAATTAGATAGTATATTCAATTTTGGTACTTGCTAGCTAGTGTACGTTGAGGCTAAGCAACACTAACAAATAGGAGGATCGCCGTGCCCTTTCATATATTGCACATCATCAATTTGTTATACATGAAAATAAAGACAAGGATTCAACACTTTAGGTGCTCTAATTTCTCGCATTTGTTCATTATTAATTAGTAATCTAATTAAGGCAAAAATAAAACACAGCGTTAACTACAGATAACGTGATTGCTTTAGCTGATTTAAGGAAGACTAATTGATGGTTGACTACAGTTAACGTGATTGCTTGATTTCTATTTATTAGTATTGCAATCCAGAATGTTTAATATATATATATGTATATATCCAAACTCCCTTAGACTCGTAATTGAATATGGTGAATTTAAAAAAATCTTTGATAGGGTGTAATTGGCCAAGTTTTCCCAGCTTCGTTTAGAGGGAAAACTCTTGCCAACTCTGCAACGTCATTTATTAAGCCTTGCAGAAATAAAGATAGAAAATTACTTTTAGCGGCCAATTCAAATTTCATGGCAGTACCATTGCAGCTTGTTAGGTGTATCCATCATTCAAGTGGTAATTAAATGGCACCCATAAATTTCACCTGTCTTTTAATTTAAAAGCAATAAAAAGTTAGTAACAATATTAAATGACAACTTCTCAATGACATGTGCGAATCCAAAGACCTGCACTTCAACATGATTTTTTTTTAATCCCAAATAAAATAATTAATTAAAACAAAATAAAAATAACATAATCGTCAACGCTCTACGTTCAAGAATTTCAGCTTCAGTCTCGGGGCTAACAGCCTAAGATTCTTCTCAGCGCCGAAGCTTCTAAACGGTGTGCCCTGCTTTGTTTTTTTATTGGAAAAACAAATAAATCCTCACACTTATCAAACTAAAATAAATTTAATTAACGCAAGCTAGGGTAAGATTTAGAACAAAATAGGATCCTACCTTGGATATTGAGGGCCGGGGGGCTGCTTTCTATATTCATGTATGTATTTACGAATTTGACTTGGCCTAGAAGACAGTGAGTTGAGAAGTAGTTAAGTAATGCAACGGGCCCAAAATTTCTTGCCATGTTTTCCTCTCTCGATTTTCCAAAATCAAAAGTTGTTGGAGTTGCAAAATTAGTATAGCCACATACGTCAAGAGAGGTGTTGATTACCCTCCTGTTAGGCTATTGCATTAATTAAGCAAGCTTGTTCTTTAAGAAATATCTTAATCTAAGTATGTTGAAGATAATAATTTGTCACGCTCAATTATACATTATTAATATGAAGATATTTTTAATTTAGTATTTTGTTTGATTTTTAGATGGATCGCAAACATTTAAGATAATATGTATATATCAAATTTTGTAATCCACTCCAATGATTTAATTAGCGTTTCTATCATTTCGGAGTTCATAAATGGATGGTGGTGGTATCATTCAATAATATGAAGGTGTCTGTGCCACTAATGGACCCATCTGCACCAGATCATTTCTGCTGGTGACAAACAAACCCATCCTCGTCGCCATTTGCTCTGCAGGCTTTAACTTGTCAAAAGCTTGGGGGAAACCAAACACTGTGCACTTCAAAAAACCACTAAATCATATGATAATTACTGAGATAATGACACATTAATGGAGGAACCCCATTTTCCAAGAAAATGGGTTTTCACGGAAAATACGACCAAAACAGTCTGGAAGTTGCCGTCTGTGCATTTAATCCTAGGCTTTGGAGACTTGGATTTGGACTTATGCATTCATTAAACGCCTCATTTTTGCTGTCATTTTTTTATTTTTCGTTCCCTTTAAGAAGCAAAGAGAGCTCTTGGTTTTTTCCAAGGCTTAACAGTTTGCAAGGATAACATTATCAACTTTTTTTTTGAAAATATTTATTTATTTTTTATTACACGAAGAATTTGCTGAATTGCACAATTACAAAAAATCACTTCTCCCATCCAAAACCAGACAATCCCGTAAACTCTATATAGATTTAATGTCTAATATTATCTTCCAGCTCGCGCCTTTATATACATTTGAAGGACTAATGAAGTTGTGCTTGCATTTTCTCTTTATAGTTTTTTCATCTAATTTGGAAAAAATATATTATATAAATTATTGCAATTTGAACTTTGCGATTATAAAGGGCTTTTTTAATAAAAAAAAATGATATAATGTTACAATAAATAAAATGAGATGTATTAAAAACGACAAAAAAAAATAAATAAAACAATCCTTGAAGTGTTAGAGTACTTGTAACAAAAGGTTAGGGATACAAAAACACGCGCATATTGAAAACAGTTAGTAAGAGTTATATGCGTGTAACAAGAGAAACACATTACCCATAACATGTAGTGTGGTAGTGGGTTTCGTGAACCCCTCGCTTGTTTTTTATGAAAAAGAAAAAATCACTCACACTTCAACCAAAGGTTAGAAGAAAATTTTTTTAACCATTTCCATAATCGAGATATTAAATCAAACTTCTCAAAACATCTCATAAATGAAATTAACATATAAACTTTATGACTTATGCTGTGTTACTTTTATGATTATTCACATGATATAATTATTTTATTTTTTATATATATCACTATGCTTACAGTAAAATAACATTAGAAAAATAATAAGTTAAAATGTCCTTAAGTATTTGATTAATTGGTTAGTGTATAATATTTTTACTTAAACAAATTTGAATCTCCTTTTTTAAAATTTTTTGAAAAAAAATTAATACTAAAATTAACATTTACAATGATACATCTCTTTTTATTATATAATAATAATTGAGCCAAAACCAAATATAGTACTGATTACTTTTCACTGTTCTACCATCATTAACAATTCAAATGATAAAAAAGAAAAATATAATATTTTGGAGAACATTGCATCTAAAACAATCAACCATTAAGTTACAGTATTTCTGTGTTTACTCTATCACCTATCAGGCTGGCATCATTAATTATTCAATTAAGATGGTAAGGATACAGGCTATTAAGTCACATCTCACAGGCCATCATCATATTTTCTGATACCCACAGTGACAGTCGACTTAGCACCAACTTCCGGTTAAGCTCTTTGATGTCAAAGTGTATGAATGGCCTCTCCTCTCCTGGGACCAGAGCCTTCTGTACCGTTCAACAACACTGCTTATTAGATTTAGATGACTCAAACTTAATTTTGTGTTTGTTCTGGAATTTTGCCCCTTATGAAATGGGAAAAGGCTAAATGGGTCAAAATCCCAAAAACCCAATACTCATAACGATGTTGTTCTTAATTATTTAAATTAAAAGCACCTGTATAAAAATCAGTAGGAAAATTTTCATGCTGAACAAGTTTAGGCTTTTACTTCAAATCTGCAACTGTCTTACTCCCTGGTTTAACTTACAAAGGTTTGCAAGTACCTAGCTATCCCAAAAATGGATCATAATTTAAAACAAAAGTAGCAGTGTCTGGCAGATAGCAGATGAAATAAATGACTAAACAAACCCAAAATTTATGGCAAATAAAAGCTACAGTGAATCAGTGGAAAGGAAAAAAGTACTGCTAGCTAGCATTACTTCTTAGAAAATCGATCCAAATATAAATTTGTTTTTGGAATTAGAGAGATAGTGACTTGTGAATGAGTCCTTTGCTGTCCAAATTAATAACCTTGCGCTTGAGTTTTGTGAATAATCAAACCCTGCTGAAACCTTGCTGATGCTTTGTTTCTGTCAGTTTTTTTTTTTTTTTGGGGTGTTTCTCATAGTCTGGAGTTGGTTCTTACCATTGAATGCTTTTTTTGCAGATTGCACCTAACTAACTGACCACCTCTTCTTTCCACTGGCTTGAATGCCATCCCTGACATTTGCTTGATGATGAAAAGACCATGTCACAACCTGGAAAGGCTGTATATTTTCAAAAAGAGAATACGGCCAACTGTTACACACACATTTTAACTTCCAACCTGCACCTCGGAAGTAAGGTTTTAACAATTCTTGAATTGCAGAGTTTCTACGGATTGTCTACCGTATTTAATACATGGGTCTATCGGGGGACGAGGCCAGCCCATGAAAATTTGGTCCTTTTTTTGTTTGGGGGATGTGGCAGTTGATGGGCTCCTTTTGTTGTATCCATTGTTAGCTTATCCAGTCTGGATTGCAGACCGTTGCTAAAACTATTTGGGCTTTAAAACATGAAACCGTTTCAGTGTTTGTTTGCTTCTACCTGTAAGCCATCTAAGCACCCTGTAAACGCGACGAAACAAACTCATGTTTCAGATTAATTCAAAATGCGCTTCTACTTTTCTTAATTCTACTCAAACACTTACTTTATCTTATTCACTCTCATGTTATCAATGAATACATGATATGATTTGGAAAATCTCTGAGGTATCCAACGCACGCTAAATTCAAATTGATTAACCATCCCATAATACAATTACCCTTAATTGGATATACAAGAAAAATCACAGCTGGAATCTAGAAGTTTTTATCAAAATCCTTAAAAAGAAAAAACCAACGAGCTATGAACAGCTGTTGTGCTTCTAAATTGCATTGTGCTAAAGGGGAAGAGATAAGGACACAATATGTGAATTTTCTGATAGCATTGTTGACTTGTCTCCATTTAATTGAGCCACATGGACCCCTCAAGTATTGTTCGTTGCCAGCCTTGCAGGGTCCTTAGCCTGCAACGCTTGTTAGATAGTTGGAATAGCAATCTATAAAGTGAGAGTTAGAACCCCCCTAAAAATGTCTTTGAGAGGAAACATTAGGAATATAAACCTTTTAAGACATGGCAATTAAGGGCACCTCTTAGAGGGACAAGGAATGAAACTATGGGGTTCCCTGTCCTTGTGGTGACTAGGTAATTCATTTGATTAGACTCTAATGTGGCCTCTTTTTCTTTTGTATTGTCACAAGCCCCTTTACCTTTAACTCTCAAATCTTGATCTTCCAAATCAAAATGTAACAATTCATTGGGCAAGGAGTGCCCTTAGGTGCTTTAACTTCATTTTCCAAACATTATAATTGTCTGTTCTTTTCGCAACAACCACACATATTCTAATATTGACAAATTGCCATGACAATTAAGAACCACACCATAATCCATTTCTGGTCCAACACCCAAATTTCCTGCCCTTTCTATGATTAGATGAGTACGAGGCTAACAGAGCTTAAAGAAAATCCTACCATAGAATCTAGTAATGGGTCATAAGTCACAACCTAATTAAAGGAAAAGGGAATCACAATCTAGGATCCAGAGATGCGCATCAGCTAAGCCAGATTTGCCAAATGGAGAATGACATGTGAAGGCATTGAAATGGGAAGGATAATGGAAATCCATGGCCTCTCTCTTCATTGATGTGGAAGGAAAAACGCACTTAACAAAGGAGTTTACAGCTGCTGAGATTTTTTCCTTCAAGAAGTGGAGATGCAGGAACTGACTTACTGCAAGCAATTGGCGTAGTTCCAATTCGAGTACAAAACTCTACAATGTGTTGGAGGGCTTTGTTTGCTTGTATTTTTCATTCCTTATATTTTAGAGACCCATGTTAGTTTTTTGGTTTCAGTTGAGGCAGTGTGCTTTTTTTCTATCCTCAAAAGCAATGAGATTGTTCCCCACTATCAGGGAAGGTGTTAAAGTTGAGCTAGGATAGAGATAGCCATTATGTCTACTCCTTTGATATTTTTTGACATTGAGGCTGACTTACTAATTTTTTGGGAAATAAATTAATATGAAGAAAATCTCAAAATTGTAAACGAGTGCCTTAAGTTCAACCTCTGTTCAAAGCATTTCAGTTAAAATAAATTTTTACTGTAATCTTAATTTCCGTTAGATAAATGATAAAAAGTATCCAACACTCAAATCTCAAACGAATTGATTACTACATTCATGTCATTAAAGACTAATCAATAGTATTACTTGTTTCACTGAGGATGAAAAAGGTTTATAAGGATAAAATGAGTGTATATGCAGCTTAATTGCTGTGGGGGAAAAAGAAAGTGCTGCGGAATTTTTCCCTTGAAACACGAGAGAAAGTACAGTTGAGGATATCTTTTTGCGGGTAGAAATTTTATTTTGTTGCGGACTAGTTCTGGATTGCTTGCAATCCTCAACAATCTGAATCAGAAAGAGTGAAAGAGAGTTCTCAGGTCTGGGTCTGGTTCTGGTTCTGGCTCATGATGAAGGTCCCTTTGTGTTTCCACTACTTGTAGCCCCAAGATTCCGAGATTGATGGTAATTTGGATTTGACAAATACTCGAAAGCAGACCACATTTAAGTCCTTTATTGATCAGACAACCTCATTTATGGAATAGTTATGAGATACTGAGAAAAGAGAGAAAGAGATAGAAGCAACCATCACTTTCAATTGCACACCCCATCTGAAGTACTGTTCCCTACACATTATCAAAGTCAACTATTTGGAGAGCTCGGTTTCCATTTATTCTTAAATCCCAACGATTTCCATAAAACAATGTCACAACTTTTAACTGAACTTTGTGAAGTTTCCCATTTCATTCTTCTCCACAAAATTATAATGCGGTAGCTGGGATTGGGATTCTTCTCGTAAATACTTTTAAAAACGGTACATGTATTACAGTTATTAATTTATTGATAAATTACCTTACAAACTAGTACTGTATTTAGTTAGAGGCGTTTTGCATGTTTCTCATTCAATTGTAAACTTTTTGCATGTTCTTCTCAGTTTCATCCGAGGCAGGGTGACCATGTTAGGCTACATTTTTCTCAGGCCACCAAATTAAGAAATATCCCCCACTATGAGATAAAGGTGTCAAGAGATTAGATTGATATGTTATTTTGTCTACTTACTAAAACCAACTTCTGATCATATGCTATTTGTTTTCTACCTTAAGGACTGAATTGATAGACTTTGGCCGTGGGAAAACCTCTATGAAAATGAACTCCAGGAGGAAAATCTTAAGTTCAAACTGTTAGAAATAGAAGTGAAATCTATGAGATAACAGTATATATCTCCTCTCACGTAATTTTTTTTAAAAAAAAAATTGATAAAAAATGTACAGTAGCAGGCGTGATTTTTTTTTTGAAAGTGGGAACAGGCAGAACTATTTGCCCTTTTTCAGCAAAGATATGTATAAAGAAAATAAAGATTTAGTAAGGTAGAGTGGCAAGCTTGCCTTATTGGCTTGGAATTGTCACAAATGTTCAATCATAAAAGGGGATTCCAGGTCTGATGCTTGGTTGCACCCAAGGTCCCTTGTGTTCCCACTTTGCACCAGCATGGAGATTGGCAGATTGATCTATGGACTTGACCAACCCTTGAAAGCGAACCACAATTAAGTCCTTTAATTCATCTGACAAGTACATTTTTGAAATAGTTATTGAAAGGCACAGAAAAAAGATAGAGATGGCACTCCCCAATCCAATTCTCATAATATAATCTGTTGCTTCTGTTGAAGCTTTAAAGATTTCATTTTTGAGTAGACGGACTGCTTTAAGATCGGCTGATGTAGGTTAATATGATATTATTGATATACGATGCACTAATGTCAGGCTTCAGAGTGATCAGATGGGAAATATTAATAAATGGTTTCAATAGGTTAACTACTAAATTGATATCAAGCACCAATTAAAACAGTTTTTGTTCAATAAAATTTTCAATTTTTGGTTGGTAAATATATTCCTGTGGCCCATTTCATCACACAGTTCAACTGGGATGCATGTCAGTTCTTCATTAAACCCAGATGTTGCTCAAGTCAACCAAGATAACTAGCTAGACCATTAAGGGAATTGGTTTAAAGTTTTGTTAATTGGATGATTCAATATTATGCCAGTGAGTTAGATTTTGGATTGTGCTTAGTAATTAATGGAGATGTTAGGGAAAGATTTGAAGAGTGTATGATGAATTTGAACAGGGAATCATGTGTTTCCCTGACCAAATAGAATGCAAAAACAAGCTTCATGGTTTTCTGGTTGAAGATTCTTCAATTCAATTTTCCCGAGAGGCAAAATCTTGCATTTTACCTTAAAATAATATCTTCAAGAAGTAGAAGGTGGTGCAAGTTGTGAACGAGAGCGAGAAAGACCCATATTCATAGAAGTCAAGGGGCAACTTTAATACTGAAAAGAATAATAAAAACTAGGGATTACTGTGTTGGGAAACGCAGAAAGCCTGTCACAAAAATTACTCCATTTCTTACAACATTAAAGCCGCACTGACAGCAGCTGTGTCACCACTTACAAAATGACACTGTTGTCTAATTATTACTGTTTCAAATCCCAATGCCTATCTTTTCCCACCCAAGGCCACATACAAAACCGGGCCAGGATTTTGAGGTTGACTTACCCCTGCCCGAAAACCCACAAGCAGACAACATATCAGGCCACCACCAACCCATTTGCTTTGGCTCTTCTACAGGCTGCTCTCTCTGTGACTGTCCTATTCTACTATATAAGTTTAGTTCACCACTAAAAACTTGCCACATACTTTTCCCAAAAGGGGATAAAAGGTTAGAATGAGCTCTTCCGCGCTGAACCCTCTAGCTAGGCCACCACGAGCAATCCTTTGTGCTTACTATGGCAAATGATCTCCCAGATTAAATCCATTATTTTTTTAACCCTTTAGTTATCATCATATTGTTCATGGCTGTAGTATACTAGTACAACCTTTACCGTTAAAGCGAAACCCTTTTGTGGGGTAAACTTGTCTGCAGCTGGTCCAAGTACCCAAAGGAGAAAAGAAAAAGAAACAAAAGAGAAGATACAGCTTAGTTCTCTGAAATTTGCGACTGTCATTTGCAAAGCTCGCAACATTTTAACTTGTACACTACCATTCTTAATCTTACACATGACCCATATCTATGCATACATTGGTGGGTCTGTTACACATTCTACTTCTACTGTTTACATGACTAGAATTTAACTGAACATAAGCACCGGGCCACTTGTTAAAAGTTTTTATTTAAAGAAATATTTTCATTTAATGCATGAAAAAGCTTCACATTCACAACTTACTGTAGCATTAAATACAAAAATATTTCTTTAAATACTACCTTAACAAGTGTTTATAATTAAGCTTTCCTTCATAATATACTAATATTTTATTAACCCACTGGACTGTACTCGAAACTAAGCCCAAAAAAACCTAAAACGTGGCAGCAGCAGCACCTAGAAGTCACGTGGTCTGTACCCAAAATGCAGCTTCGGAGAAGCCCCGCCAGGCTTGACGGAGAACACCCCGTTCCAGATCTCCGTGAAAGCTCTAACAATAATCCCATGATGATAAGGCGAATTCAGCTGCAAGAAACAGTTGAGAAGCTCCCTTAAATCATCTTTGGAATATATCTCCTTCTCCAATATCATTTGCAACATGGAGTGCCTGAAATCCAAATAAGGGTCATCGGAGTCTTTCTCCACAGCCAGGCTCTCTCCCCCCACACGGCCAAACCCTTGTACTTTGGCCATTGAACCCTTTACTTCCTGGTCCGTGTCGGTGTCCATGTCCCAGTACTGAGGAGTGTCTGTGCTTGGAGAAAAAGAGGTGGCAGTTTCATATTCTGAGAAGGAACAATGGGTTGTTTTCTTGGAAAGCGAGAAGTATTTAAGAGAATTGGTAAGAGAATGGATTGTTTGGTTTCGTTTCGGTTAAAAAAAACTAGTGAGCTTCGGCTTCTTGCAGCTGCTGCAGCCTAAGCTGACTGATACTGTGTTGAGGATCAGCTTTTTTCTGTTGCTTGACATTTTTAGCAGAGAAAGAAAATGAGGGGTTTTAGAGTTTAGAGTGCAAGGAGCAAAAAAGAGAGAAAAGAGTGCCTTGGCTTGGACCTTGGAGTTGGGATGAGGCAATTGTCTGAGCATGGGGAAGTTGTCTATAAATCCTGCATGTGAACAAGGAGGGTCCATAGGGTGATAGAGTCACTGCTTTGTCACTTTCAGTTTTCATGACAAGTTGATCACAACCGTTCAATATTTGATTAAGATGATATTTATACCAAAAGAGATAAATTAGTGTTAAAAAATGAACACCCATCAACAGCATTTCTTTTATTACAAAAACGTTTTGCATGCATTAGGATCATCAAATGGTTTTTATTGAAAATATGGAACTTGTTAAATGGCTGTCATTAATTACATCATGAGTTTATTGTGATGATGTATTTTCCCATTGTCAACTGGATAGAGCAGACCGTGTCATTATAGAAAAGAATCATTCATAGGAAGGGTTGGTTAGTCCATTGAGTTAAGATGATGTTAATGAATTGGTTAGGAGGCTAATGTCCTTTTAATAAATAAAATATACAATTATATATACAGAAACTGCATGACAGCAGAATGACCTAGGGATCGGACCTTCTAAATACACCATTTGTCATTTGATTAACAAATTATGAGCACCAACCCATTGGAGAAGAATATATAGGAACTCAAAGTGTAAGTGGAATTCAAACATATCCCAAAGTATTAAGGATTAAAAAGAGATTATGAGGGTATAATAAATGAAAGAAAAAGAAGAAACTATGCTGGAGCATTTGACTTGAGAATGGCAAGAGTTGACAAACAAAAAAAAAAAACACCAAGGAACTTTAATGTTTTAGTTTAACCAATGGGAGTTGACAAGCCTTGAAAGGTCGTATGGCCCATGGCACAAAGGCCATGAGGATGTGTTGAGAGCAAGACTTATTTGGAATCAATTGGACCATCATGTGTTTCTAATTAGTTAAGTTACAAATAGATTAGTTGTCATAGAAAAGGATTAGAGTAGGGTGTTTTCCCCATTGCACTAGTAGTCAAAATCATTGGATGCATGGCAGCAATTAGCTCCCTTATTTCTTTACAATAAAATAGAGAACAATTTTACAAGCAACTTAAGTATTGAATGCAATGCAAGCGTGCAAGAGCCACTCATAGACAACAAGGTGATTCACGTCACGTCATAATCATTCTCCAGTTTCAAGTTCTCACATTTTCCACTATGATGGGCTTGTACATAAGGATCACGTTATAGTGTGCTAGCCCGGAAATCAAGGTTCACGGGGCAAATTCAAAGCTAATACCAAACCAGCTGGTCAGCAACCACAAGTGATCTTGTGATTCTGCTGCCACTATTTGGTTTCTGTTAAAAATATTAATATACTACTGTCACGGGATATTGGAATGATTCTGCTTCTGCAGCTGCACCCAAGCTTGTCTCATCTCACTCGCGTGAAAAACGCCATGGCGGTCGGTTCCCCGTCATCAATCTCTGCTGTGCATTGTAGTGAGAAATGCACGCCAAGATATACATACGCTACATAGAGGTCACACAACAATTACCTCCATGGAGGATACCTCATTTCTCTCTGCTCTTCCTTCCTCTTGGTCGACATCAAACTTTGCACTGCAGACTGCATAGCAGTAAGGATAATAGAGGCTAAGCTACCAAACTCTTAACCTTATCCTAATATACCCATATCACATGCAAATCGGACACCACAAGTTTGTATGGTATTCAGATATAATTCTCCAAATATAAGAAAAACTAGCAAAATTTTCAACTTAATCATTTCCTTTATGGATAACTCTGACAAATGCACCTGAATTTGAACAAGATTGAACACAAGTGCCTCCACATGACTAGGTATAGCCAACCATCTAATAAGCTCTGACCTAACTCATGACTCTCCAGTCAAGGTTAGATGCCTTACCATTAACAAGACTACGGGCTCATGCTCACCAGTTAAAGTTGAAATTTGATGTAGGTAGCATAGAACACTGCAATCTTTTGCCCTTAATAATTGCTTGCATACTAAGATTACAACACATCTAAATCACAGATGCCAGCATCTTTATAAAATCATGGAGTATTGGGTTACATTATATAGCATCTGCATATACAAGTTTATGACAGTTGGAACCACTGCTGCTATAACTAGATTAGTTATTAGGTGATCACATTAAAGTATGGGTCCAACTTGACCTGTCAAAGAACTGAGTAGTGCATAGCTTGTTTCCAATCCATTACAAGCCGAGATGATCCTTTTAATCATTTGTTGCTGCAGCCAATGATGCTCAATCACTTGCACTGCGGTCCAAACTCAGAAAGCAATGAGTCTGATGTTACTGCTTGAATTTGCTAATTTATTCTTTATCAAGCATAGCAACATGGCGAGCAACCCATAACGAGCCAGCCTCAGTACAACGAAACTATATGAGTGTCCCCTCCTTTCAATTGATAGAGCAATGCCCGATGCTGCTTAGAGATCTGAGAGAAAAAAAAAAGAATAGACATGACCAGGCACCACCGTTAGACAATGCCAAGTGAGGAGAAAATGTTAAGAGGAAAACATTTTGGTGGAAAACAGGAAAAGCTCAACATCAAATGTAGAAACACCATGATCGGTGACAATCAGGGCAATAATCACATCTTTACGCACCCCCACCCCACCGCCGCCCCGCCTCCTTTCCCCAGTAATTCCCTTTCTCAGATGGACCATCTTTACATCTGTATAGCTGCAAAATTTCTAAGCAACACCAGGGTTTTCTATCAGGAATTTTACTGCAAGGCATGTCCTTGGATTCAACAACAGGGCTCCCTGAGTCTTTTTCCTTTTTTTTTCTTTTATGCTAATTTAGAAACCCAACCAATGTTTTTCTTTTTTTTTTTTTTAACAAAGCGAACAGAAAACTGACAAATATAGCCAAGTGGGATTCACAAGTGCATCAAGAGTATAATGGTGAGTGCTGGTAATAACGATGATATAAGTCACCCTCATTATTCTTAGAGAAAATTAATGACTATCATTACTGTGAACCATTACCATTAACATCATGGAATTGCATTGCCAACCTCACAAAAGCCCTTTGAATGCTATTGTTACATTCCCACCCTAAACATATAATTAAAAATATTATCCTAGCAATGGTATCATTGTCTACATTACATATCTCTCTCACACAAACAGAAGCCCTGAGGTGCTCCAATACTTCAGAAATGACTTTTATGCCCTTTTAGCAGTAGAGGGTTTTGAGGCTCCCAAGCCAAAATAGAGTAATTAAGAGAGAGACAGAGAGAGAGAGTCCATTGTTTTTACCTCTTCGAACATTTTCAATGGACCCCAGTGATCATCAATTCCATACATGAATGCAATTTTATCCTGGTTCTCTCTCATAAATTCCCAATCTGGTGTTTCTGAAAGCTAATCAAAAAGGATTATAGTAAGTAGTGATCACAAGATTGTTGATGTAAGTTTACATTCCTAATTGCGTAATACTGCCCAATATTTTCTGTAGGATAGATTAAGTGATAGATGTATTAGGACTTGAACCAAGAAATAAAGGAAAGCATAATGCAACAAAATGAAATGGGAACCACGAAACCTGCAATCCTTGTTTTGAAACTAAAAATATCTCACAAAGATAAGAAGGAAGTCCAAGCAAGAGGTATCAGGATTTATTAGCTGAAGACTTATTCAAAGGGTTGATCAATTATCAGAAAGCATGCAGTCAACCTCAGTACCCATCTAGCTATTATTCCTGTATAGAGGTGAACCAAAACGAAACAATCCAAGTTGGAAAAGGTTATCTACAGCTAGAGAAGCACAAATGGGACCTGCATTAGCACAATTCATCGAAAGCTATTATTATGGTTTTGCAGACAACAAAACAAACCAGATATCTGAAGCAGATGCAGAAAATTACTTTTAGATAATTGCAAGTTAAGTTTTAAAAAAAAAAATTCGAAGAATATACAAGAAAAGGATGACAAAATCAGTGAAGGTAATTACCCAGAAGGAAGGTTGCATGGATACAATGACAACAAAGACACATGATCAAGAACATGATATGCTGCTGCAATAAAAAATCTGATGTTTCATAATGAAATGTTCTCTAAGAGGATACTTCTGTTGTTATAACCAATTTTATAGACTTTAAGTATCTTACAGCATCAGTTTCCTGTTCTCAACATGAGTATACCTTTCTGAACTCTGTCCTGGCCATAAATAGCACATTCCGCATAGTATGATACTGCAAACAAATAGAATGGCACACAAAAGTTAATTTCTTCAATATTAAACATGCACTTGATTGTAATATTACTCATGAGAAAAAATAAATACACTTAGAAAGTCCTCTAGGGCATCTTGCATACAAGATAAAAAATAGACCCGCGAAAAGGAAACAACTACTGCTTATAATTTGAAGGACTGAATTTGAACAGGACTTCACCTGTGATAAGTGAGAGCAACCAGCTTCAAGGGCAGTATTAGACCATGACTTCCCAACAGAAAGTTTGAAAATTAACCTCAAAACCTGTCTTGGTAACAAGCCCAAAGATGCTACAAGGAAACTAAGCGTAGCGGACAGGACTCTGGACCTGAAACTCACAGATTAATTTTATTGATTCTCAAAATCCCCATTCATTGATGGTAGAATGTCAAAAGGCAAGATTAAAAATGATGAACACAAGCCTCCAACAGAGGCAACAGACTAACAAATAGGTCCAAGAGAGAACACACAGTATACCCACAAACTTAAAACTAACACTTAGATTAGCTTTTCTTTCATTTTTTTTTAATAAAAGAACAATGAATAAACAAATACCAGATCAGTATGCTGCAGAAATCTTATAAACAGTGTCCAGTAAAGGAACCATGAAAATAGTGGGAAAGGAAAATCAAACATACAATGCAAAAAGGCACCCAAAGATGTGGAGAAAATACAACAAATAGAGCAGGAGTGGAGTGGGGGCAGAACACTGGAAATTAGTATTCATCATAATAGAGTACTGCAATGTTACAGAAAATATGTATAGTACGGAAGTAATGTTGCTCATGATAGAGAAAGAGCTTTACATTGCAATTCTCACAATGGTAGACTGCTTCTTTGATTGCAGATTTAAGGCCAAGAATGGATAAAGTCCAATGCAATACACTGCCTAAATAACCAGACAAAGAATTCAACAAATTCTTCTGGTAGCACAACAGGAAAAGTAAGAGGTGCGTTGAATAAATCAGTTGAAAGGAGTCATTTCACCTTCTTTGGAAGCCTCCTTAGCATTTCAAGTGATATATATGAACCAATAGAGTGTCCTACCTTCATGGAAAATTTAGACATCAATTGCCAAGAGTTTTCAGAAATCGAAAATCAACTGTGACAATTTTGGAATATATCATTTTAGAGAGATTGTAATGCTTTTTCCAAGCCAAAGTAATGAAAAGTACTGTTGACTAGTAGAGATGAAATTTCAGCAGCTGTCTTCTTAACAGAAAACAAAAAAAAAATGCTACTAATTTAGCTCACGTTGGAAATATCATCAGTTCCCACAGACATTAAGAAATACTTTGATTAATTTTAGGCAGAGCCATCATGAAGAAGAAACACAGTATGAAGAACAACTCAGAAACATATAGTCATGGGATTTCAATTGTAAGACATGCATGTTGTCTGAGCCTCTGTACATTCAAATCAGAAATGCTAACAACTATAGCTGTTCAAAATGAAAATTGTCAACATCCTGCTTCCTCATTTTTTATCTCAAATAAAGCCATGGACTTGTTGACACAGATGCTGCACTTTATTAAATGTCAGACAGAAAAGTACACGCTAAAAGGTCTTGGAGAAATACAAACACGCATTCACAAATAGACGAGCATAGGAATTCAATTTAATGTCTCTTTGTTCTTGCTTCTAGAAACATCGTAGTTATAAGCATTCAACTTAGAACTAGTGTGCAGGAAAAAATATGAGTGGAAAAAGATGCTCAAGCAGATCCTAAGTGAATTATGCTTTTCTTTGCTGATAACATTTCAAGAGGTTATATTTTTGGAAGAAGAAACCTTTTTTTTTTTTGGACAATCAAGAAGAAGAAACAACATATAGGCAGCAAATAGTCCTACCAGAACTAAAGGAACTTTGATATTTTGCCCTTTGATGAACTCCATCTGCAAAAGTAAAAATTAGAGCAAAGATTATAACCTTGTTTGCTGAACTGGGAAAGTAAAATGGTTTTGATCATAACTACAAACTAAGATCATCATCTGGAAGGTAGGACTTGACAAAAGGATATACAGTGCTTTACAGATGCAAGAGCAAATACTATCCAATTAGCATTCAATAGGAAAAAGAAGCTCAGTGATATGCTGAGGACATTTAATTTGATTTCAGGGACTAAAACATAAAACTTGAGTCCTCAAGTTTGCCATCATTAAGTTCAGTCTTCCAACTAAAGCAAGTTTGTTAAGAATGTTCCAAATAGCTCCATAACATAACAAATCAAAATGTATCATATTCATCGACCTTGCAGGACATTAAAATTACCAATAGAGAATAACTGACAATTTTGAAAGCAACTAATCAAAATTCTTCCAATCTATCAATCTGCTAAAACCCAAATAGATAATCAGAAGGTTACCTTGTGATCAATTTGTTCTTGCAAGGAAAACAACTTTCCATCCTCCCAGTTCTAGCAACAGAGGTTATAGAAGAAAAAAACAATTAGAAAATTACATATATAGAAAATAGATACAATTTAAATTGTATGAAAAGCACTCGCTCCATATATATATGCATGCAATAAAAATGGTAATGCACCTTTTCTGTCTGACCTGCGTACCCAACAGCTGCTCCGAATCACAGAAAAGCAACTGTTAGCAACAACATTAGGGCTAATAATCAACAATGTGAATTTCTTATTAAAAAAAGGTTCTCAATCTTTTGCCTGATACAGATGCAGTTCCTCCAAACAACTCAAATAATGATTCCACAAATTCCTTGTAAAAGGTAATAATACCTGTGATGACCAGCAGCACTTGAGACATTGTTCTCAATTCAACTATTAGCAAAATATTAATCAAAGACATTAACAAACCAGGATTTCCAGGAACATAAACCACATGAAATGAAGGATGATCAGCATGAACTTCCAGAATCTCAGTCATGCAACTGCCCAGTACAGATGTCCAAAAATCAATAAAACAAGAATTAACATAAAACCCCTTAAAAGATGGAATCCTCATAAGCATAACATACCCTGAGACATTACACAACCGAAGATTCACACATTTTTTAACATCTGAATGCAAATCATCAAAACCCATTTTTCTACTTGTGCGATTTGATGTATCAGTTTTCCTACAAAGTAAAAAGTTTGTCACAGAAGAAAGAATTGGGTTAGCTTAACATTGTCAAGAACCTGGGCTTTACCCATTTCTCGTGACATTGTAAATATGCTTAAAAACTGAGAAATGAGAATAACCAAGCCCGTAGTACATGCATGAACTGTCTTATAAAACTAATGCATACCAAAAACAGTTGAAAAAGAAAAAGGACCAGAAACTATCCAAACCAAAACAGCAAATTAACAAAGGTAATATGCCTTAATAGCTGTTTTGTTATCGTATGAGTAATTGAAAATGCCTGTAATGGAATGAGCGAATGAAAGGAAGTGGTCTCGATGTTAGAGAAACAACCCGAGGTAACATTTGTGATCCTAGTTTTACTCCCTTCGTACATCTACGCCTTTTCCATTTTTTCTCTGTATCCTGTACGAAAGGACACCTTTTCTTCATGATTTTTTATTTAGTACTTGGGCGCCGGGACGGGAAACGGAAGGGGTTTAGGGGTTAAGATCCACGCACCACCGCATGGGTCGGGTACACTCCGTTAATTATTGACACAATTTTAGGTCAATCCTATTGCCTAATTGTCTTTATCTCCTTTAACCTTTATGATAAAATTATTTGCCACATCTGTAAATGATTTAAAACTGTCAGAACTTTTTTTTAATTTTTTTTGAAAATTATGCTTTATAGAAACCTTACAAAAATATAAACATTTAGCTCGTGGGGAAGTTTAAATGTGGGACCACTTGTTTAGGTTCCTGAACGCTATCCTAGTGTCCACACCTAGACCTCGAATCGCGTGTCCAAACATTTGTTGTAGACATGATAATTTTAAGCATAATAAGATAACACGATAAAAAAAATAAAATTAAATAAGCTTAAATTTAATTTTAAGGCATTTTATATTTAATTATATCAGACACGTTTAAATCATAAAAATTTTTAAATTTTAATACGTTAGACTTGAATAACACATATTTAAATATGTTGAATTAATCATGTTATCATGTTTAAATGTATTTGCATGACATGTTTATCAACTTATCAAAAATTAATAATCAAAGATTATTTTAATTTTATTTAAATAATTTTAAATAATTATTTTAATAAGTTTCTTAAATTTAATAAAGATAATAATGTAATTATATCATACCCAAACCCTAATTTTGAACTTTTGTCTTGTTATCATTTTGGATCATTTTAGATATTATTAGTATTTTAAGGTTAGATGTTAATAATGAATGTTATCATAGTATATGATAATGAATTTTATGTATGTTATTTATATTAATTTTTATTATATTTTATGTTATTATTATTTTATTATATTATAATTATTTTTATAATTATTTATTTTAAATTAAGTAAGAAAATTATATTTAGTTGTAAATATTTTTATTTAATTGTGCTATTAATTGTGTCGTGTCCTATATTGACATGTTTAATAAACGTATTAATCTTATCATGTCATGTCGTGTTGTGTTATACAGTTATTAAACGTAAACATGTACGTACGTATTTCAAATTTAATGCACGAATATTATTCATATCGTATTTTATTTAACCTTAACGTATTTCGTATCTAATTATATTTAACACGTTTAATACACCAAAACACGAATTGCAAGATCTAATTTGGTGTAGCATTCTCCCATTTTTATCAGACCAGCTCTCCTTACTTCTTATATGCTATCCCTTAAAATTCGTAGTAACCATGTTCTAACCCTCTACAATGCCTCACTAGAATTAACAGTTCATGATATTGCATTCTTTGAGTAACTATACACACAAATTTCTCGTCAAAATTTCTTGACTTGAAAATTATGAGACAAATACAAATATTTGATAATATGAGTGATAATCTTTGAAAATTTCTCTGATTAATTTCTTTACTTCGTCTTCAAGAGTTACGAACTAGGACTTAGTCTTAATCATGAACTTCACTTAATCTTTGCTTCAAGGGTCTTCACGACTTAATTTTGATCATGAACACTTAATATCTTCGCTTCAAGAGTCTTCACGGCTTAATCTTGATCACAAACACTTGATATCTTGATCACGAACACTTGATATCTGGATCACGAACTTCATTGTCGTTTGATTTTCACTTTAGAATTCTTCGCTCTTCTTGATCTTTGAAATGCTCTCAATCTTTGAATGCCTCCCAATCTTCGAATGCTTTCGAATGAATGAAAATGGCTTGAAGGAGCCCCTATTATAATGCTAGATGAGAGACTTTAATGAGAATGTAATCGCTTTGAATCATCTCTAAGTTATTTTAATTTATTTAGAGATAAATCATGATGACTCTTTAAAAGTCTTTTGATTGGCCGGACTTTGAGTCCTTAAATTTTGATTGACCGAAGTTAGGTATTATCTCCAAATTATCTTAACTTATTTAGAGATAAATTAAATAATTCAATCTGATTTTTATTTTTAAATTAATATGATTATTAGAGATAAATTAAACAACCAATAATTAAATTTTGATTGGTCAAAAATATGAATATTATCTTCAAATTATTTAAATTTATTTAGAGATAAATTGGATGACCAATAACTAATTTTGATTGGTCAAAATATAAATATTATCTCTAAATTACTTTGATTTATTTAGAGATAAATTGGATGACCAAAAACTAATTTTTGATTGGTCCAATTTAAATATACCAATAAGTGAATTGGTTCAACTATATGTCTTCAACCAAAAAATTAATTATTTTATAATTAATTATATGGTTAAAATATTATTAAATCCACATGGTATTAGGTAATTGGTTGATAATTTTTCTCTTTCTACAAATTCCCTCTCAAGACTTGTTCACACATGATTTTTGAATGTGACAAGTGGATAAGTCTTGAAAATTAAAAAAAAAAATTCTAGGATTCCTTAGAATCCTAATGTGCCTTGGTACACTTACAATCCAAGTTATATTTGAATTATGCTTACCTATAGGTAATAGAATTATGATCTTGGAAGATGTATCAATAAAACTACTTGAAGAAGCATATTGCAATAAAACCATAATCTTGAAAGAAATATATTGCAATAAAACTATTTAAAGAAGTATATTGCAATAAAACTATGACTTTGTAAGAAGTATATTGCAATTGGTATTGCATTCCTTATTCAAGTAAAACTCTTTCTTTTTACTCTTATAAGAAGAAAGCTCCCTTGTCAATTTTCTGCACACCAAAATATTAGATTTACGAGTATTCCATAAGCTAGCAGAAATATTCTTCAAGCTTCGCCACTTATGTCTCAAGGTAATACGACTATCTTTCTTATTTTGATAACTTGCTATCTTGTCACCTTATTTATTCAATTCCTGTTGCATTCCAAGATTTCATGCCACGTTACAAAGCTAAACAAAAGAAGCCAAGAATTGTCTAAAGTCTTTTAATTCTCATGACCCTTCTGCCATGTCATACAACTAAGCCAAGATTTCAACAATTGACTAATGCCCACATTAAATCATCTTTCTACCACGTTAAAAGGCTCATGCACTTTGTGTTCTTTCCACATTACACACCTAGGAAAGGAAATGATACTAGCCATCATTTGTTTCAATTGTTATGCTAAAAAAAATCATCCAAGGCACCATTTATCTTGCCACGTTTCAATTGCCATGCTAAAACATACAAGTCGCCATTTGTTTCAATTCCCATGCTAAAGCATGCAAGCCATCATTTGTTCCAATTTCCATGATAGGCCACCATTTGTTTTGCCACGTTACAAGAACATAGGAAAAACGTTAAAGAGGCTAAGAATTGGCCAATATCTTCTCATCAACTTTCTATACATACAATCGTAAATTGTTGTGCTAAAAGAAATTGGCAGCAACTTAAAGTGGTGCTCTTTATAATAATAAGTGATTTGTTATTCTTGGAGGGTACTCTTTACAATAGCACTTATTGATCCTTGGGGGGTGCTCTACACAATTTATTATTCTTGGAGGTTGCTCTTTAAAATAGCACGTGTTGATCCTTGAGAGGTGCTCTTTATACTAGCACACAATTTATTATCCTCGAAAGGTGCTCTTTATACTAGCACACAATTTATTATCCTCGAAAGATGCTCTTTATAATAGCATTTGTTGATCTTTGAGAAGTGCTCTTTATACTAGCACATAATTTATTATCCTTGGAGGGTGCTCTTTATAATAGCACTTGTTGATCTTTGGTGGTAATCTTTATAATAGCACACAATTTAGAATCACCATGGTATACCTCAAGGGCTACAAAAATTAACTTGTTATTCTTTCAAAAAAGGATGAAGATATGAAGAAAGGGTTGTTTCTTCCCATAACGAGACCTATTGTTGGTCGTTTTGGCATCTCAACCACTCAATGCTCCTACAACTTTGGAAGAATGGACTTTTAAACCAATCAAGAGCTCACAATCTTCTTCAATAGCTCGATGTCTCCAATATTATCTTCATGACAAAACTTTCAATCAAGAGGAATTTATCACATTGGTAAGCCGTATAATTTCTGATGAGGCTTATCGGGGCAGTTCTTTCATGATCAATGTGGAATTTAAGTATATCCCAAATATTGAGAGTGGACTAAAGATGTGTTATTTCGATATGAGAAGCTTTTATGTGATATGAACATGACTGATGCTATTTACGCATTTTTATATACTTATGATTGTAATAAAGATATCATTCGAGCATTTTGTAAGAGTTGGTGTCCAACCATGAATGCCCTTCATACTGCTTTTGGATAGGCTTCCTTATCATTATGGGACTTGCATAAATTGAGTGGTCTTCCTATTCATGGTTGGTTTTATGATGAGGTCATTCCTTCTACTAAAGAATTGATTGGTGTTGGTGCCAATGGGAGAAGATTTCTTCCCAAAAGTTGTGAATACTTATTTGATGCCTTTCATTGTTTGCACAAAAGAAACGATGATCAAGGCAAAGTCTATGTCGATGATTGGATCAATTTTTGTTTCAAGGTAAATTATGTTATCAAAAACCTCCAGCTCGTAAAGCCAAGAAGTCAACTCGTATTAAGGCCACGCACAACCCTACTGGAATTATCAAGAAAATTGAACCTTGGGCCTTGACTGGAGCTAAGGCATGCAAAGAACTTGGTGTTAAAGACAATCATAAGGCTGATACATATTAAGCTGCTTTCTTTTCTTGTTGGCTCTGTGTATTTGTTTTTCCAAGCGTAGAATCTATCATTCAACCTGAGACATTTAAGATTGCTAGCCTCATAGCTATTGGCTCTAAAGGTGTTAATCTTGCCATTCCAATGCTTGCCCAGATCTATCGAGGGCTTAATCAGATTGTCTTTTCTACTCAAGCTAGTTCTTTGGATGCATGTGTTCTTGTTCATTATTTTTATGGGTGGTTGGGTCATTATTTTGAAACTCATTTTTCAACTCCACAAGAAGTAATTGGACCCATGATGGTGAAATTCTCTAGAGAAGGTGGGGCTAAATATTTTATTGAACAAGAAGTGTGTAACTTGATTCATACAAAATTAGTGTGGGATAAAAATTTATATTCCAAAAATCGAGGTGAGATTATCATCGATGTATACCACTAAATCCTTCACAACATGATTATTTAGTAAGTGTTCGTCGGAGCTACTTGCTTGTTCGATGCCACAACACTATTATTTTAGAGCCACATAGTTTTCATCGATTTGAAAGATAGTTTGGCTTTTGTCAAGATGTTCCTAAAAAGCTTAAGACTAATATTCACTTTGGCTTGGTGGATGACTTATTGAAATTTTGGCAAACTTGCATGCTTTTTAATACTCAATCAAGAATAATTTCTCTAACTCGCCCCTTAAATATTAATGATCATGCCACTGCGAGTTATATGGAATGGTGGTCCCAAGTTCATAATCCTTACCTTGAACGTAATGTTAAATCTTTGATCTCTACTACCCATCAAACTCCATCCAAACGCTCGAGACAACAAAAGGAAAGGCCTTAAAAAGTAGAACAAGGCGAGAATAAGATGCTTGCTACAACAAATCTCTCTAGTAGATATGAACACAAGGAACCTTCAAAAGCGCAAAGCCTTCAACTACTTCTAAATGCCGAACAAGAAATTCTTGAAAAAATTTCTGGGCACCAAAGTGCAATAGGTATTAAAGATTCTGATAGTGAAACTGATTGTGAGAAACATTAAAAGTGAGTCACATCAAAAAAACAAAAGGTATCATACCCTTCTGGCTTTTCATTTCTTGAAGACATTCCAAATTGTTCTTTACTTTCAAAAAACTTCAATGATTTGGTAATTGTATCATGAATTTCTGAAATTTTTTTTGCTATTTTGTGGAATTAACTTTTATTCATTTTTTTAACTTCAAAGCGAAGATCTAACCAAAGAGGTTATCAATGAAGTAGTTCCTACTATTAGCATAGATTTAGTTTCTAATCCACATGGATTTAACAAGCTTGCAACGAAGATAAGAAACCATTTTGCTCTAGAGATTTCAAATGCATCCTCAAGTCAAGAAAATATTTCTCCTCATCAATCGCTAAAGAGATTGGTGATGTTTCTAAGAGTACAATCGAGTTGTGCACCGAGGCTAGTCATCTTGCACTTCCCGAAGCTTCTAAATTTAGTGTTGATAAGTTGATCCATGATTGTCACTCAAAGCTTGTCATAACCTTATGGGGGAGTATGCAACCAAAAATTGTCAAAACTCCCTTTGATCAAGTTTCTTCTCTGACTACTGAGGTTCAAAAGTTTCTTCCTGTTATAGAAGGGATCGAGACTGTGGATTCATCCTCATTGAGGAATATGGTTCAAGAATACTTTGGACAAGTTCACAAATTTATTGACCTCGAATCATCCTTTAGTAGTGTGTCTATGAAAGACCAAAATGAAAAGCTTCAAAAACTTGTTATTCATCTCAAGGACGAGGAGTCTCTTAAGAGCAAATTTATTGAGGAGGTTGATGGTTTGCAAGTTGAGTTAGCAAATCTTGAAGAGAAAATAAATGCTTTGTATCACAAGAAGGATGAAATTGAATCTTCTCTTAAAGTAAATAAAGAAAAGGTGCAAATGAGGGAAGCTAATATTTCCAAGATTAATAAAGAGATAGCTTCCATCAAGTCTTCTTCTATTTTGAGTCAAACCGAAGTTAATTTCTTAAATTTATTGTGTAATATATTGGAATCTTCTTAAGAAGAACTAAAGAATTTTAAGTGAAAGTCTTGATTTGATTAATTCCTTATTCATGTAGCTCTCTCTTTTTTTTTTCTCAGGATTTAGACTTTTAAAATTTTCTTTCACATTGTAATGCATTTCGAATTAGCAATAAAGATAAATTTGTTTTGTTTATTGCTTTTCTTTACTTGTGAAGAAATTTAAAAGATAATCCTATGAAACCTTCAAGATATTCCATAAATTTTCTTAGACAGCAATTAAACTTCAAAACAATTCAACTTGCGATTGCAATTTGTTTCACTTGCAATTTAATTGATTGAATCACGTAACTTGATGAAGAAGTACAAACTTGATTTATTCTTCAATCTTCTATCTTGATAACTTTATTATCATAAAGAATTGAGCCATGCTTGATGCAAGAGATTTTTTTTTTTGTGTGGCTGAACTTGGCAATGGGACCAAGCTGCCTACATACCTTCTAATATGTAGAAGGATCAAGTCATAACGTAGTTCATTAATATATATATTTTTACCTTAATTTTTACCTAAGTAATCCTATTAAGGATTTTCAATTTAGCAAGCTTTTTCTTTTTTTGCCTTAACTTTTGCCTAAGTAGTCCAGTTAAAGATTTCAACTTAGCAAGCCTTTTGGGGAGGGGGGGGAGAGTTTAAGCTCTTGCCAAGGAGCATTTGACCTTCAAGCATAGTAGCGTTTCAAGAATCTGCCATTAATTAGGCCAACTGTTACTCCATCTTGATCAACAATTTTGTATGCGCCATTAGTGTAGACTTCTTAAACAACATATGGTCCATCCCACTTTGAGAGGAACTTGTTACCCATACAATGTGTACTGTTTATGGGTTTTCACATTGCAAGAACTAAGTCTCCCATTTTGAATAATTATGGTTTAACTTTCTTGTTAAAAGCTTTAGACAATCGAGCTTGATAACATTCCAAATGTTGTTGTGCTTCCAACCTCTTCTCATCCAACACTTGAAGTTCTTCAAGGCGTAGGTGAACATTGTCTTCATTTGAAAGACCTTATTGAATGACACTTCTGAATGATAAAATTTGACACTTTAATGGGATAACAGCTTCTACACCATAAACAAGTGAATATGGAGTAGCATGAGTAGGTGTACAAAATGTCGTACGATAAGCCCATAAAGCTTCCTTTAGTTTCTCTAGCCAATCTTTCCTTGCGCGATTAGCAACTTTCTTAAGAAGATTGCATAAAGTCTTGTTGAAAGCTTCTACTAACCCATTTTCCAATGCGTGGTACATGGAAGAATTATATTGTTTGAAGTTAAATTGTGCACAAAACTTCTCCATTGTGAACTGTTTTCCATTATCTATTATGATGCATCGTGGCAAGCCACAACGATAAATGATGTTTGTTCTAATGAAGGTAGCAACAATCTCTTTCTTTACTTCTCGATAAGATGCTGCTTCTGCCCACTTTGAAAAGTAGGCTGTGGCTATGAGTATGTAGAGATGCCTTGTGAAACTTTTAGGTAATGGTCCAACCAAGTCAAGTCCCCAAGCATCAAATGGCCATGATGTAACTGTTGGGTGGAGTGGCTCAAGGGATTAATGAATGAAATTAGCATGAAATTGACATGCTTGACATCTTTTAGCATAGTCCATGCTATCCTTCACCATTGTTGGCCAATAGTACCCCATCCTTTTGATTTGGAAGTACAACTTAGCTTTGGATTGATGTGCCCCACAAATTCCTAAGTGAGCTTCTTATAAGGCCTTATATGCTTCTTCATCTCCTAAACAACAAAGAAAGACTTTGTTAAAGGAATAATGATAGAGTGTACCTTTGAAATAAATAAATCGAGGAGCTTGACGTTTTATTTCTATTTTTGTGCCTTGGATCATTAGGAAGCTTCCCATGTTTTAGGTAGTTAATTAACGGCTGTCGCCAATCTTTTTTTCCCACTTCAAGGACTGAGATAACATTAGACTCTACATTCACTTTGCCACCTAGAGTGATTGGTGGTAAAATTAATCGTTTGCAAATAGGAACTTTTAATTCTATACTAGGCAATGTAATTGCTATTCTACAATAACTTTCGATCAAAAGATTGAATTTATTATCAGTTATAAGTTGAATAAAAATAAAAACATACTTCTATGATGACTAGTAATTCTACTAAATTGAAATCTTCAAAACCAATTAGCTTTGAAAACTTTATTTATATTAAGTCGCTATTAATTCATAACAATCTGCCTATCCCTTCCTCTAGTGAAGATCTAGATGATGCTCCATTGACATTAAACTTAACCCAACGATGTTCCTTCGACAACATTAAATTTAACCCAAAAGAAATTTTGACTTGCTTAACAACCTGACTACACTTCAATATAATTAGAATTCTTATTTGTAAATTAGATAAACCATGTTATATTTATAGAAAAATAAAAATAACAATTTAAAATGTAATAAATGATTATGCTAATTTTTGTCGATAAATTAATAAATTATTATCATTCATACTTACTACTGCTTCACTTGTTTAATTATAGAGAAAAACATTTGAATCAGATGCAAAATTTTTGAATTAAATAAATAAAAGTAAAAATCTCTCTTTTATTTTAAAGAATAAAGCACGGATTCTTTTTTTTTTTTTACGTTTATGGAGTTACTCTATTTAAATTTAGTTTTTGATTTTAGATGAACTTTAATCATATTTAATTCCGAAAGGATGGCACCCAACAATTAGAAATTGAAAGTCCATCTTGGAAGGTCTGCTCAAGTTCAAATCTTAAAAAGGAATAAGATAAGATCGAGTAGATTGCGCCTATGATTTTTAAAGTTCAAAATGTCTCCTATTTTATTCTCTAAAATTTAAAAAATAACTTGTTAGTCTTTTTTCTTTTAATGTCAGAACAAAATTAATGATGTACATATTAATTGTTTATTTGAAAATTTTTTATTTAATTTTAATTATAAAAACCATATTATTTTTATGAAGGAAAAAATATAAAAATTAGAAATTTTGTTTAGTTTAAATTATTATAATACTTTATAAATATATTTGTCTACATCTATCAATTTCATTACTCAGCACCCTCTCCCTTACTATTTTTGCTTTTCATTACTTGTTAAGGTGAGTAAAACCGTTCCCACTTAAAATAATTACTAGAGAGAATAATTTTGATCTCTTCTACTTAATTGTATCAGATTTATGAGAGTTATTACAAAATCTTGACATAATTTATCACACTCACAAATTCCTAATTTATAATAAATAATAGAAATTAGTTTAAATATTTTAATGACATAATATCTAAAAAAGTTTCTAAACTATTCAAGAAAATTCAATATACTCAAACGCTTTTATTGTGTTTAATTAAATCTTTATTTTTTTATTTCGAGTCAAATAAATTGTTATATTTTTATTTTAAAATAAATTCTTATGACTAATGATTGACATAATCAAAATACTACTTAGCATTCTTTGCCACATGACACTAACATGATACTAATAGAATATGTTAATATATCATAATCGATGATGACGTATTATATTAATGTGGCATTATGACATGGTCATATTACGTTTTTCACCTTCAACATCAATGCCATGTCAGAATCATGCAAGTATAAAATAATAAAAAATATTTTAATTAATAATATTTAATTAATTATTAATTATAAAAATTTATTTAATTTAAAATAAAAGTATAAGAATTTGATTGAACGTAGTAAAATAATAAGAGTTTATTTCATTCAAAATAAAAATATAAAGATTTAATTGAATGTAATAAAAATATAAAAAAAAATTTAAATTTTTTTAAAAAGTTTAAAATTTTATTTGAATATTATGTCTATTTTAATTGGATAATTTTAATTTTTTTTCTTAATAAATTGAACTTTAGTTATAATTAAATCATGTCAAGATTTTGTAAAATGAGAAGCCGAAAGAAGTTAGGCTAACCCAAAGGACAAAGGCCCATCGAGATGCCATATTCTGAGATCATTAACCATCCTATCTGTTATCAAGGCTAATCCAACCAAGAACTGAGGTTAGCATACAAGAAGACCCAACCAAAAATATTTAAGTTCTAATAACAAAGAATGAAAAGCCATACTCTTTTGCTTTATCCAATTAAAATCCAACCTGCCTCAACTCTCATTTTCATTTTTGGCCCAATTTAATTTAATTTAATTGTTTGGACCACAATTTCAAATGAGCTGTTGGACAGAGGTGAGAACCCCATTTCACAACTTATACGACTTCTTTCGAGACTCCTCTCGCATTTCATTAAGCCCGCCCAATATCGGGAATCAAACATGAAAATCTTTTATACTACTAATTTATAAAAAAAAAAAATTATTATCAAATAAACCACAAAAAGAAAAAAATATACATTGTGATACCCATCTCACATTAGATATAAATCTGATTATTAAAATTTATATAAAAATCTAAATCAATCACTACCAGCTATTTAAGTTTAAGACTTGAACTCTATTTTTGATTAAAAAAAATTTAAGTTTTTAAAATCATGTGGTTTGAATTTAAAAAATTACTAAATCATGGTGTTTGCGTCAAAATTGTTATAATAAGTATCAGAGTATATGTCAATTCAATGTAGACGTCCACATTATATTGGTAAGATTTTGATCCTATGGAGTGAGAGTGGATGTGATTGTGATATTTTATCTTATATAAGTTACGAATGTGATATTAAGACCTATATAAAAATTTAAGTAAATTACTATTAAGTTTAAATATTTTAAAACGACTTGATTTAAGCTTAAAAAATTACTAGTTCAATACTTGGACCTAGATATGAAGAAACCCCACCTTCATTTCAAATTTACTTGTTTTTGTGTTATTTTTAGTATATCTATAGTATGGTGTATTCATATATTCTTTGTAAAATCATTTATAAATTGTTTTTTTTTTTTGCTTTATATGACAATAACTATGTCTAATTGTCAATTGGTTCAAAAATCAAAACTATAATAATCTAAACTTGGGAATAAAAAATTTAAGAAGTTAATAATAAGTAGCCCAAAGCTGTTATCTTGCTTTTAAACAGCAATTTTTAATTCTCTGTTAACATTAAATAATACTAATTCTCTTTCTTGAAAACAATTATATTTAAGAACATTTTGAATTAAACATTTCCTAACATCCTCTCTATCCATATCAGTATCCAACCCACAAGTATGCATTCATGAAACAAATAAAAATACCTTGAGACTGCTAAACATCTAGCATTTGTCAAAGGTTGGTTCAAAGATTATATTATAATTAATCCTTTACTTAAAGAGTTGGGTTCTAATCTTTTCTTCCAAATTAAAGAACTATATAATTAAATATGCAAAAACTCTAGAGAGTAATACACATAACAATGGAGCAAACACATTGAACCACCCAATGAGTTTCCATGGAAGATACCTTTTGCCATTTCTTGATACATATATAGTTTTAGTTTAAACTTGACTTCCAATTCCGCATTCACAGAATTTTTAAATGCTTTGATTGGTTTATTTCCCTTTTCTTTTATTTAAGGTGTTAATTTCCTTTATGAACTAATATTGGTATATTTGTTTTCTCAAAACAACAAATTTTATCAGGACTTGTAATTTTATACTGGTTATTTCCATCAGATCATATATCATTCACATATTGAACAAATAATGATTAATTATTCTAGAAAATATGAGCCAATATGCTTTAATAATTAATAGTCTACCAATATTATTGATTTGGTTGACATATGGATTAATGCTAAGAAAACTAGCAGATGAGTCCATGCATTCAAGTTGAACTACTACAACCAAAACTACATATATAAAATTGGCAGATGTTGAATCTTCCAATCTTAAATATGACACATGTAATCTGTCTAGTATGGACCATTTATTAATATTTATTCCTTTCATTGTTGCAAATTGGTTGGGTCAAAAGTTGACCTACCATAACGACTCAGTTTGATATATTATAATAATTGTTAACATCATTAATTACATCTGCAGGGATTATATTAACTAAAAATAAAATAGAGTAAGGAATAGTCATGAACTTGGTCCAAAGGAAAGCCTGTTCATGAAGGATCACGGCACTTGCAAATGTATATAAAAAATTCCCGAGATTTTGACAAAGTCTAGGCCATTTATTTAGTCAATTGCTTACAATGGAAATTGTGGTTGTAGTTTCTTAGAAGGTATATCAAGGGCTTTGTTTACCTTTTTTTTTTTTTTTTCATCATCATTATATAATAATGAATGAGAAATAAATTTTAAAGCGCATGCATTTAGTAACAATATAAAGAAATTATTTTCAAACCTTCCACTTTCTTGGTTCAACTAAACATTTCTTTCTCTTAGATATAACCATTTGAGTCCCCAATAAAGCATCTTTCTTTTTAAAATTTACATTATAAAACTTTCATATTCAGATTTTAAGATAAGACTTTCAATTTTGATAAAAATAGAAAAAGAGCAATTTTGCATCAAGTTTGCAAAAAAATTAGCCCATCTATTACCTTTCTAAATATATGTCTGAATTTTCTTCACCCACCCTTCCTTTATCAAGACGAGACAGTCAGGCATTAGTGTAATATAGGGATGATTTTGATTAACACCCTCTTTCAAAAATTTGACCACCATTAATGTTGCATCCAATTCGACCACCAGCTGCTGTATCTGTCGACTCTTGACAAGTAATAAACCCTCTCTAATGCCTCATAACTTAGTAGCTAAGTTATTTGTAATTCCAATGTTGACGAATGAGGCCTCTAGCACGACTTGTAGCCAATTTAGAAGCACCATCAATGTTTAGAATGAAAGTATATTTATAATTTTCATTTCTAAACCTAGTGTCATAATTAAAAAATTTGATTATATAAATTTTTTTTTTTCTAAATTTTGATATGTATATTTTTGGTTGCGGCAAAATCGCTTTTAAGTTAAGAGATAAAAAGAATTATCTCCCAAGTCATAAAATGATTTTTATGAAGAAATATATTGCAGAAGCCACGGGGATACGTGGATGAAAAGGATGAAGCAACAAATGTTGGGTATACGCTTTGCCATTAGAAGATTACTAAGGGATTAGTATGAAAGGTCCCACACGCCAAAGCAAAAAGGCAAAGGAATTCAATTTATTGTGTCGTCTCTGACCTGTTGTGATCCTTGGCGTCACCAATATTCATATTATAAGGTTTTTCCTTTTGGTGCATCGTATTAAAAGTTTATAACATATGGTGACTACGTCTACCCTCTTAATTTTACTTATTCTTCTACATTTAAACATATTATAATTATAATTTATCATTGAAAATGTCATGTCATAAAAATAAAGTATGTAAAAAAACTTTGGATAAGTTGAAGAACTTAAAATTTGGGATAAAACATTATACATTTAATGAAGATGATGTTGTCACGCATGCTCCTATTTGCTATTGATGAAAATGGTAAAGTTTTCATATATATATATATATATATACATCAAGAGGGGTGCATAAGTAAGTAGAAAAACCAAGATTAGAAGACACGCTTTCCTTTTAATAGATGAGCAGATTGCGGATACGAGTAAGAAAACAATTGGAATTGGAACATTTTAGAAACCACTTAGCAATCAATAAGTGCATCTCTCATACTATTCTAGTATTCTTCACGTTTTTTTTTTCCCAAATTTCTAGAATTATTTTGACAAAATCTAATTGCCTTCCAGAATACCAAGATTCTACATCAACTTCAATTTTAATTTTAATATTAATATTATTAATAATAAATTTAAAATAATAATAATAGTAATAATAATAAACTAAATAATCCTTTTCTAAAAGGCCTTGCAATCATTGTAAAGTAAAAGTTGCTTGCCGCTAGAAATGATCCATTCCTCAACAAAAGTGCACTTCTTCCTCAGATAAATTTTTTTGTAAGTTTATGAGATGACAATAATACCCCGATGAGGAAACTATAACTGCCAAACGGTAATCCCCGTTGGAAGCATCCCAAGGAATCCTTGGACTCTGAAATGCGTGCAAGATCGTGACGAAGGGAGGAAAGCGTCTCTGCCAAGAAATTCCCAGCTTTGATTTTTCATTTGCCCTTTAAATCCAATCCCTTTCTTCTTTTATTATTATTATTATAACCACTTTATCATTAACTACTGCCTGCTGCCTGCTGCCCATTGCCCAATACCATATAACCAAATTAAATCCACATATAAATACCAAACATTTCTCTCATTTTCCCTTTGATCTCAAGTTTTCTGCCCAGAAAATTACAACAAACAAAAGAGTCTTCTCTTTTCTTTCTCTGTGCCTCGCGGCAACACATTTTCCTCGCGGAGATCCTTTATTTCGTTTCCAAGGTTTTAACTCCTTAACCCCCAGATTTCGTTCTAAAGAATCTTAACAAACGTGCCTCTCGTAGATTTCTGTTTAACTTTGTCTACTCCTTCTGTTTGCTGATTCATTTCTTCTTTCCCTTTTGCAGGGTTTTTGCTTCTTTTAAAGTTTCCGTTTTGGATGCAATAGATCAGGCTACTTCGTTAATTCATTTTAGCCTGCCATCTTTTTTTTTGGTTTTGGAAACAGGTTTGGAAATTTGGGTTGCCCTTTTTTTTTTTTTTTCATTTTTTGGATTCTGCACTATGCATAGTTCAATGAATGAATGATCTAATGAAGAGAGTTTTGATTTTATTTTTGGAATACTACTTTTTTTGGCAGCAGGAAAACTAGCACGGTAGATTGGAGAAATAAGAATTAAAAGTTTTTTGTTTAAAAAAAATGTTGGGTGAATTCATTACCAGAGTGCTTGTGTAAGTCATTTCAATTTGTTTTTTTTCCCTCTTTTTTGGTTCTTCATGTTGTTTTATGTATCATTACTTTGCATTTAATGTTCATTGCTTGTTAAAAGAATGGTTACTTTGATTTCTGGGTTTTGATCTTATCTATTTTCCGGTGATTTGTGTTTTCAGGTTGATTCTTGGATATGCATATCCAGCGATTGAGTGCTTTAAAACGGTGGAGAAGAACAAGGTCGGGATAGAAGAACTCAGATTTTGGTGTCAATATTGGTATCAAGTCTTTGCCTTTCACATTTTCTTGCATTTTGCTACGTAGCCGTAGACTTTTCTCATCCTGGACAAGTTTGCCAATTCAATTCCATATAAAGTCTTTACATTTTGTTTCTTTCTGCTTGATTGATCCTACTACGGTTGACTAATTCAACCTTAGCACCCAGTCTTTCCAAATTAAATACAAATTAAGTTAATTCGAAAAATCAATAATAACCCATTGGATTGCTACAACATGTCAAATCCAGTTAGGCTCCACAGATTCTTAGGAACACATCATTTGAGGTGATATGGATGACATGATATTTCTTAAGTTTTGATTATTCCAATATCGTAATTTTGGCTTTTTCCAACTCAAAAATGGCCGAGAGGACTACAGCTTATTGTTGCTGTCCTGGATTGAACCACGGTTGTATGAGGAGTCCGCGATGTGTTGCAAGATAAGAACCATTAGAGCAAAGACCATTTCTTATTCCTGGTTATATTATTGCATATGACGTTGAGGAAGAGACCCCCGAAGAATTTTTTATGAAGAATATGTACATGGAAAAGCAATATTCTAACTGGCCAGGAGGATAATGCCTGAATTCCATGACTTGGGTTTATGGATTAGTTGATAGTAGAACTAGAACTTAATTCGTCGGTCATCATTCATATTGAGTAGTGATACGGGTAATTTGTCTTTATCAATTTTGTTATTACCATCCGAAAACACACTTGAACCAATATTTCAGTCTGGCCTGTGCTTCGTTTGTTTAGCTTTCTATTAAGTTGAAAGTTATGGTGACAATGAAATTTTGCAGGATCGTTGTGGCGTTTCTGACAGTTTTTGAGAGGATAGGGGACTTGTTCATTTCATGGTATACAGAGCTATCTGAACTTTTATATCTCCAATCTGATTTGCTTAGAATTCTAATATTAGAAACTCTCTTGAAGGTTGCCGATGTATGACGAGCTGAAGCTTGCACTCTTAATCTACCTATGGTATCCTAAGACCAAGGTAAAAGCAAAACGCACCAGCAATACATTTCATATTTTTTGCAATCCCTTGAGCTCAATTGACGATAATAAGCTGCTGATCATGCAGGGAACGGGTTATGTATACGACACCTTGTTGCGGCCTTTCATGGTAAGGCATGAAACGGAAGTCGATAGAAAGATACAGGAGCTGAGAGCTAGAGCATGGGACTTTGCTTTATACTACTGGCAGAACTGCACAGAATTGGGGCAGACAAAATTCTTCGAAATGCTTCAATACTTGTCTGGCCAATCTTCGAGGATAAAACATGGCAATCAGGTATACCTTCCTTCCATGTTGTTCTAATTTCTACCCTTTCTTTAATTCGACCTTGAAGTTTAGACAGCAGAGGTTTAACATAACATAAACAACCCAGCATTTCTCAGCAGCATCATTTCTTTAACATTAACACACCACATGGAAAATGTTAATCAAACTCTGGTTCATCAAATATGTGACTAATTCTATAATTTCAATGTACAAGATGGGCACAACTTGAAACAATTAGCACTAAAATTTCTAATTCTTCAATGTTATTTCACCAACCTTTTGCAGAAATCTGATCAGCAAAATCCACCAAGTGGTTTCTTTAGTCAATCAGGGAAGAGCAAGAATTGGCCCCCGACGACAATCAACCGTGCCGTTGTAGAATCTCCCATGTCAAAACTCGTCCACTTCCAACCTGACAGCCAATCAGAATACGACCAGAGCGACGACGACTCAATTCCGGACTCTCCAAGGAAATCCAAGCACCAACAAGCTCGCTTTAAGCTCCGCCGTAGCAAACCACACAATTGATAATTTGTAACAAACAAACTAAAATTGTACAAAGAGCCCCAAAATTGCAAACATAAAAAAAAAAAAAGAAAAGAAAAGAAAAGAAAGGAAAGGAACACAGAATTGGTTTATAAACACCAAGTCTAACATTCAATTCATTCATTTTTTTACCTTCGTAATATAAATTATGTGTTTATATAAATGTCCGTACAGTTAAAAGTATTTTGTGTAATCTATCCCTCGTCCTGCGTGTAAAACGCACCCTTTATCAGTTATCTAGTGAAGTGGATTCCAATGGATCGGAGGATGCGATCAACGACTCGGGTCAGACCCGGAAGGACTTTGAGGTGGAAGAACCGAAGGCAGTAGGAGATCGGGTTTTGAGAAGAGAACCGAAGCCAAATCCGACGGAAAAAGTGAGGCCCAGAGGAGTCAGGAGAGGCCGACATGGGCTGGAGATAAGCCCAAGCAGCCTGTTTTACTAAACGGTTACGGATGGAGATTTCGTACCCGGAATTGGTGGCGGATCCAGCGGCGGTTGGGGAGTTGATAGCGACAGCTGACGAAGGGAGGATGTCTTTGAGTGAAGTGTAGGAAGCTAAAGAGGTTTTGAGGGAGATAAGGTCGAGGTCAAGCGGCGATGAGGAGGCGCTGCCGTTGGGGAGGCTGTTGGCGGTTTGGAGAGGTTTTGGGGTTAGGACAGTTAGCTTCGTGGGGAGTTGGACTGGGCTAGATATGGAGTTGCGGCGGCAGAGAGTTGACAGCGGCGGTTGCTCTGGTTCGTCGTCCATGGTGAAAGAAGGAAGAAAAAACCAATGAGAGTGGGGAGTTAGTTTCTCTTTGGCTTGAAGTCTCCAGCGGCGGCTGCCAATTGGTGGTGGAATGGATTTGGGGTGCAATTATTAGAGAATATAAGCTTTGTCTTTTTATTTTTTAATTTTTTTATTTCTTGACTGACTCGAGTGGTGCATTGCTCATCAGCCCTTTTGGTGGTTTCTTATTATTTATTTCATTTAATTTCACAAAACATTTTCCTTTAATGGATTCATATCATATTAAATGTACTAGACTTTATTTAGAATTTACTTAGTTTATAAATTTAACTTGATTTTGGGTTTAACTAAAGTTATTATCAATATGCATTTAAAATATCAAGTCAATGTCGCATTTATAAGTCTTGCAATTCATTTATAAGGAACTAATATGAAAAAAAAATAAGGAAATTAATTAAACTGGTTGTAGATAAATATGTGAATGCCTATTATATTATGACTCGATAAGTACAGATCAAGTCAAATAGCTCAGTAGACAAGATATAAAAAATATAATAGGATTTGAATTTTTAGATAGAATTAGACTGAGATTATGATTTAAAGGGGTTGTTGGCTTATAAATAAGTCTCTCACTTTAAATAAAATTTTTTTATTCTCTCTAAATACTTTTTCTTATATTTCTTTTATAGTTGTTCTTTTAAGATTTATTTTATAACACAAGATTAGTACGATTCTCTAACTTTTCAAGTTTTAGAATTATTATGTTTTCTTCATTTTCAATAATTGGGTTTTGATTTTTGGTTTTAGAAAGTTAAGTAAGTGACTTGATATCTTTTTAGTATTTTCATTCTTTAAAAATCAACTTTAATATGAATTTTACTATCATGTTGTATATATTATATTTTGTCTCTTAATTAGAAAGTGAATTTCCTATTATATAGCTATTAATGAAAAGTTATGAATGTTCATTTTCTGAAGTGAATGCGACAAATGAATTACTAATAAAAAATTATAAATATGTCCATTCATTGAAGTGAATGCAATACCATTTAATAATTATGATGGTCATAATAATTTACATTATTACTATTTTAATTAAGGATAATTTTGCTACCAGAATTGGATGGATAATTTTATCATCAAAATTTTGAAGTAGATAGATAATTTTGTCAATTTTGCCACAAGAAGTGGATGGATAATTTTACCATCAAAATTCAGAAGTGGATAGATAATTTTGGCAATTTTACCATTAGAAGATGATGGATAATTTTACCATTAGAAAGTGATGGATAATTTTACCACTAGAAGGTAATGGACACTTTAACCTACTAACCCACGAGAAGTGGATAATCCATCAAAATTTGATAAATACTTGTAACCTACAAAAATTAATTAACCCATCAGAAGTGGATGAATACTTATTGATGAATAATGAAAAGATAAAAATTGGAAGAATAAAAAGAATATAGAAAACGTATTTATCATTGTTAACGTACTTATTGTATGTCTTGAATTTTATTAAACATCACCCAAAATTACAACATCTTGTAATGATTTTAATCATAACCAGGTTAATATAACACAACAAAATATTTGTCCTCTTCTAAAAAAGAAAAATATTCGAGAATGAACTTAATATTAATTATATATTTTAGTATAATTATATTATGAAGATACTTTAATATGTTTTCATTATATTTAAATGATATATTCTTATTATGTGTTTTAATTATCTATTTAATGTTATTTCATGTTAATTTGTAAATTTTTTATTGTATATATTTTATTTTACTGATGAAAATATGGATATTCATCTTGCTGGATCCAAGATCTATGATGTAAATATATATCTAGTAGACATTTCTATAACATACACTATATTTAAAGACAAAAAATATTTTTCTCACTTAATAACTAAAAAAAAACTAATATCAATACAATATCTGGTAGTATAAGATTAATTAAAGGCTCTAGAATGGCTAATATTTTACTACTTTGAGGAATAAAATTTATAATAGAGGATGCATTATTTTTTATTAAGTCCAAAAGAAGTTTATTAAGTTTTAAAGATATTCATCTAAATAAATATCATATTGAGACAACAAATGAAAGAGATACTTAATATCTCTATATTACATTTATTATCTAAAGTAGGAAATGCGTGTTGAACAAAAATTACTCACTCTCTCGGATCAATAATGATGTAAAAAATTATTCAAAATTAATATGATCATTCATTAAAAAACCAAAAGATTTTTCAATCTAATGAAATACTTATGTGCCGCTTGCTCTAAAAGTAAATAAATTATAAAGCTATCATTTGGGGTTAAATTTCTTACACTTTTTAATAATATTCAGGGTTATTTGAGAATAATACTACTTGCATGACATAGTTAGAGGAAGGATACATTGAAGGCAATAAGACAACACATAGTTTGCCAAAATCTTCTTCACTCATCATCTCGAAGAAAAGGGTAAAATTACTATTCAACAAATTCAGTCAAGTGACAATCTAGTAGATTTGTTCATCAAAGCCCTTCTTATTACAACATTTGAAAAGTTTGTATAAAAGATTAGAATGCATCATTTTAAAGATTTCTATAATGCAATCATCAGGGAAGTAAAATATGCACCGTATTCTTTTCCTTCATCAAATTTTTTCCCATTGGATTTTTCTTAATAAGGTTTTTAATGAGATAGTATTTCAAAACGTATTCTTTAAAAGAATTATATACTTCATTTCCTTTTCTTGGATTTTTTTTCATGAGATTTTTTTTCTCGTAAGATTTTAACAAGACATATTCTTAATATAATAGACATTCAAAGGAGAGAGTTATGAACAAATAAGTGAATGTCTATTATATTATGACCTAAGAAGTGCAGATCAAGTCAAATAGCCTAATGAGTAAGATACAAGAAATGTAATATGATTTGAACTCTTAAATAAAATTAGATTAAGATTATGATTCAAGAGATTGTTGGCCTATAAATAGGTCTCTCATTTTATTTGTAACTACATATTTGAGTAAGATCTTCTTACTTCCTCTAAATACTTTATTTCCCTTTAAATATTTTCTCTTATATTTCTCTTATAATTATTCATTTAAGATTTATTTCATAATAAAACTTTCATTTATTACTTTATTAATTCTTTTTATTACATCAATTATCACCACCCAATATGTATAAAATTCAATTATTAATTGTGAATTTTACATATGAAAGCAATGATTAATAATATTTTGAAAAGTGTTAGTTGAAAAAGTAATGAAGTGAAGTTGAATCCATATAAAACTAATGAATATGGGTTAAATTTGAAAATTAATGCAGCAAAATGTAGGCATTTAATAGAAGCATATTCTTATTTAATTATAATTTGAAAAATAGGAGACAGTTTTCCATAGCTTTCACTGGGGAATTAAACAAAGTCATTTTTTTAATAATTGTAATATTAAATGATGTCGCCTAAAGACGTAAACAAGTTTGTGTTATGCAAGCATTTGCAAGTATTTAACCTAATCACCTAAGGTTTAGGTATCTTATATTCTCTTATGGGTAAATTTGAATGAAGTTTTTTAATATTTGACTCGAACTCAGGTATGTTTCAAGTATCACTATTAAGATATCCTAAACCTAAATTTGATTCTATATATAACCAACTTTTTTTTTTGTAAACTAATAAATCTAACATCATTTTTCATACGATTTTTAGTTTTTTAAGTTGTTGTTTGAATTATTTAATTAGGTATTTAACGGATTTAGGTATTTAGTTGATAATATTATATTTTTAGCGTTTGATTTTGGATAGTGTTTTACTGTTTTATTTTGATTTTAATAATATTTAGATTTTTTTAATTAAATAGATTTAAGATAAAGGTAACAACATATTACATCATCGTTTATTAAAATATGCAGATATGTCACATAACATAAAAATAACATATAATATTTTAATTCAATATAATTAATTATTAATTATAATAATTTATTTGATTCAAAATAATAATACAAATACTCGATTTAAAGTAACAAAAGAATAATTTTTTTAAAATTTTTTTAAAATAATTTAAAAACTTTTTGTTATAGAATTTACTGTATAGATACTCCTCGTAACTGGGAAGGTAGTAAAATCAGATATGATGAAAGCAGTGTAAATGTCAATGAGGTACGTACGTATTCTTTAACTTCAGTTTCATGTGGCCATCTAGTAACAATCTTTTTAATATCAAGTCGGAGATTTCATAGCCATCAAGTTGATGATTTGTGGTATTAGTTTAGTCATTAGGGTCCAATCACTTGGGTATTGGGATTGATATCACGCAAAGTTGACCTAATATGGACTGACGACAATATTATTATACTATAGTTTTCGATGATTTATATTTGTATCTATCCATATTTATATAAGGTGTGCGGCTGCCAAAATTTGCCTGTTAAAAGTCAAATTTGAAGGAACCACGACCGAGAGAAACCTTAGAGCCACTTGTTATTGGCTGAAACATCGTTTAATGTATTGTAATTGGTCAAATTCGAGCGGCCTAGAGTTTTGTATGTTTCCTTTTCCAGAGTAACCTTAACTTTGCCCAACCACTCTCTCTTTTTTACATTTTTAAAAAATTTTTTTGCTTGCTTGTCATTGAATAGAACATCCAAAATTCCAAATCATCGTATATTTATAGAAAAAAGAATTTTGTAAAGTTACAAGTAAGTTTGTTTGTTTGTTTGTTTTTTGTCACATTTCATGACGTGTTTTAAGAGTTGCAACCAACTTACTTTTCCTGGCAAATGGGGGCCAAAAATTGATGAGTGGGGTCCCTGATTTCTGGGGATCTGACGCGGAGAAAGCGATGGTTCCATTGGAATCGAGCTGTACACCATATGGCGACATCTGGAACATCCTCCCGCAAGATAATTCAGAAAGTCTTTCATACTTAATTTTCTATCCAATGATCTGATATATATATATATATATATATATATATGAAAGGCGAGAGTAAATAACGCAAACATTTTTCATTACCTATGATATGATGCATCCCTAGCTTGGTAGGAGGAACACCAAAATTGGGGCAACTTGTCACAAGGAAAGAAGGTTTGCCTTTTGGATGTGATCATGCAAGTCAGAATGTTCCAACAACAAGCATTAACTTTGTCCGCTACATTTTCTCCATGTGTCGGCATTTTGAAAATGATTTCTCACCCATGATCCGGCAATGGACGTACCCAAATTCCTGCCAACAGTCCAGGGAGCCAACAAGACAAAAACAAACAAATGGGTGCAATGCAATGAAAATCTGGTGGCCTAGCCTAGCCTAGCTCCTCAAGCTCCCTTGGAGTTGGAAAACATATTGTGGTCGCTTGTGCACTGTGTGGCCCCTCTCTCCTTGGCGTCATCCTTAACCCCCTCTAAACAGACTACTATCACACAGAATCCGAGGCATCAAATAACCCTTTCCCGGGTGGTAGGGTCGCTAAGACACCATGATGAAAACACCGCTAAAGCCTAGATACAAGTTTTAATTGCCAATCACAATCAAAATTTTGATTTCATGCTGTTGTTGGTGAAGAGAGTAAAAATGGATTAACAATACATCCAATATTATAGAGGTTCCACTAGCATCTATAAAAACCTTAGGCCAAGAGCTCAAATTCAACTACACAGTGATCAACTTCGGGGATTGGTGTGGTTTAAAAATCAGCATTGCTGACAACATATGATGATATACAGAGGGTTACTATCTCTGTATACAATTGATTGATATCATACAAACAGATGAGCTGTGGGCAGGTATGGCTGCTCTGATATCCATCCAATGCACCAATTCTACACATCTACATTTGGT